>NC_091826.1:59689307-60007640 GCF_038994185.2 Dermacentor albipictus | reverse complement strand
GCAGTGTTTCGTTTTCACAATTCGCGTCTATTTACCCTTGTTTCCGCTTAAGGCGGTATAGATCAATATGAGACAATTGAGAAATAAAGAAACAAAACAAACGAAGTAAACAACACAAGACACCACTACACGCGCCCAACCGTTTTTCTTGCATTCTAGCTTGTTATTTATCTGGGTGTTTTTGTTTCATCATACGTAAGCAGTTGCTTTGAGTTAACTTCCTCTTGTCCTCGAAGCTGGGTTTATCTCTAAGTGGCACGCGAAGCCGAAAATTGTGGTGCAATTCTGCAGCGCGACACCACGCTCTGTGAAACCGAGATAGCATGCGTGCGCCCCCCCCCACCCCCCACCCCAAGCTGCCCAAATAAATCGAGTATTCGTCGCCGCTTTTCTGGGTGTGTTTACAAATGACTGTGGCAACGATGGCTGTTATCGAGTCAATATATGTTCAAGCATTGCTTATACGGACACTCTCAACTTTTTTATTTAATCTTTCATCCCCGGATCTATCGTATGAATGAACTCAGGCCTCGAACATCGACATGACTTTTCTTTAAGTGTCACTGCGCACTCAGAAGGGTGTTTAGGAGAAAAGAAGCAAGAAGTATTGCTCTTACTTTTCATATTTTAGACAGCCGCGGTATCCAAAAAAAGCGCTTTACTAAACCTGGGATTCCCATAATCCTACACGCAAAGTAACTTTCAACGTTATCCTCGCGCTTTTTTCTTTACAATATGATACGCCTAATCTATTCAGAACCTATAAAAATTAAGATGTTCGTTGCCACAATTGACCGTTAATTGGCAGTGACCTAGTAGATAACCTTATTTTGCTGCAGAATGAAAGAAATGGCCTTCGGCTCTCGAGTAAAGCAACAAAATCTTGAATAATTTATTCCTCAGCATAACTATACTTGCATGTGACTTTCAGCATTCACTGAAGCGATTTCAAATACGCCATTAAAACAACCGAAACCAACCGAGAACATACTTGTCGAATGCGTCGGCACGCTCTCCGATTGTAGCGGCAGAAAACAACAGGCGAACGACCATAATTTCTGTGGGTCGTTATAGTTCAGGAAATCAACGCGTGGTCGTTACGCTGTGATGGCCTTAAATTGGCTTGCGCATGCAGCCCCTACGATTTGGCTAGCCCTGCAAATAGACCGGAAACGGGTGACATGTACCGGGAAGAGGGTTACGAGCTAGACGTTTAACATCCACCGGGACGTCTCCGTGCATGTCAAATGGACGGCAAACTTGTTAAATTCGTCCCGGAGCAGGACCTATTTTTCTTCAACTGTGAAGCTTTTCTTTCGAGGAGCCTGTATGAGTTTTCCATGTAGAAATTAGCTAAGTTTGGGCGGATGGCTCATTTTCCCCTTTATTGATTACTTTCCTCCACCTTGCGGGCTTCCGTAGACGACATCCACCGGGACGTTTAGTTCTGGCCTTCTCGCCGAGCACACTTTTGTTGACTGTTATGCGATTATGTCTGTGTTGTTCCCATCGTCGATGCATCAAAGGCCAGCATAACTAGGCTTGCAGCAATATGCGAGTTACAGCGGACGAGTAACACCTAGCTATGCCGTTTAGGTCGAATGTTCCAACGACCACATACGCTTCCGTTGAATTTGTCAAGCATGCACAACTGCAACGTGTACGCCGTGCAGCGTTCCACACTTCTTCTGTGCTGTTTCCAGCAAGTATGGCTATATCGTATTCGGGAATGCTTTTGTCTAATTGATGCAATCATTCCGTTTCTACCTGATTTTTAGAGTCATAGTTATGCTTCAGTGTGCGCATGTAGCTTGACCTGCCATTTCACTGCGCCATGCAGTTAGGTAGCGGGATCGACCTGTAACATCGCGACCGTTTGTAACTTCACAGCTGCATTCGCCAAGGCGCTGGTGGCCTCGTAAGCAAATATAAGCAAAAATAAATAAATAAATATTCATGAATAAAGATAGGTTAGAAGTAAAAATCCCACGGCTTTTAGGCATGACTTTTGTCACTATTCCACAGCAATACTGAATCTACTATAAAATATATTGTGGTGCTCCATAGCCCTTGAATTATCTATGAGTTCACAAAATGGCAATTACAAATTCGTATAGATAGAGCATCTGAAAATATAAAATCCCTTCTTTCATGACTAAAATTAAGCGCCTAAAGTATCAGAAGTACAACGCACTCTAAACAATATTACAGTCTTTGCGGACTACCTTATCCCCAAACAATGATTTTGTCATCTGCCTTGTTTCCGTTTCCTTCTTGAAAAGTGTGCGCTCGCTATGTTCCTGTCAAGAACGCTACGTCGCTACGTCAGGACGATGGGGGGCATGCTGTTCGTGATCTGCAAATACTGGGAGCGCAGCATTGGGCAAGTAAAAGGCGCAGAAGTACGATGTCGACTATTGTTTAAGGACAGGATGAGCCCAAAAAGGTTGCAAACCTTTCTTTGAATGCGAGAAAAAAAAAAGAGACTCCATCTCGTCGTCTTCTCCCACCTTGGAAAACAAAAACATATTGCTGTATGGCCATATTGCACTCTTAAAATTAAATTTAGTGGGTCACAATAAAGTATGCATAATATACACAATTCCCTTTTTTACTATTCTTCACACTATAGTTGAAATTTGAGAGTGCACAGCAAACCAGCACCAGCGCCTCAAGTTGTTCCTCGCGTGTGCTTTATTGCGTCCCAACGTTTCCACTTGCCAAGGACACTCCTCCCTTTCTCCCGCCACCCTTCCCCAATCGGGCAGCTGCGGGAAGTCACAATTAGTAAATTGCGATATGCGCCATAAGTTAATTAATTAGGGAGGTAATTAGGAAGCTTTTGGTTCTCAGTTGAACACTTGTTCCAATTTCTCGTGCATGTCTGCCTCTCCGAATAATCCAGCTCAAAGAATGGATGGCGTCCGCAACAGCTGATTTCTAAGAACTCTGTAAAACAAAAATGATCACCCCACATAAAAGTTTAGTAAGCCTGAAGTCCACAGTATTGAAGGGAATGCGTTTATTTGGCTCTCACGACTATCTTTGTTGTGGTTGGTGGCTGGAATTTCTCCACTGAGGGCATCAGGCCTTGCGCAGCCACGTTCGTCATGGGAAGATGTTTGAAGTGGACGCACCATGGCGCAAAAAGTTTGCTACGTCTGAAAGTCTAGATGGCTCAGCTGCCCCTGTGTCGCGTTTCTAGGTCACGCGAGCTGACAGTTGCAGGGAACGTTGATCACCGAAGTCCGCTGGCAAGTCTCTTTCTAGATGCACCGTTTTGTTTCGCCAGCTCACCACAGATTCGTTTACAGTGATCCCCATAATGCGTGTTATCTGCATGGTGCAAAAGAAGTGCTCGGGAAGAGTAGCGGACCTCCGTAGAAAAAGCGAGATGAGAAGACACTACAGGCGCGCAGTCATTGCCATGTCATCATTGTCCCGCTCTCGTGATTCCATTGTAGACATACTATGAACTGACTACATTGTCGTCATGCCGAGTTGGTGATGCTGTAGTTGTCGTCATGTCATCAGCATCTCCAAGGTCGTTAGCGTGTTTTATTCACGCCGCCAGCGCTGTCGAAGGCCTCATTCCGCCGCGCGATTCATCAAACCATATCGATGATAATTTGGGCCGGCATCATCAAATTCCTTTATCGACGTTAGCAGCATACTTCTGAAGTATTGCTAGTGCATTTGATTTTGGCACTCCGCCAAACCCATTTGCTCTTGTTCCACAACAATTATTGGGATGAAATGCCGGTTGCTGGAGTACGCCCATGCCTTTCGCAGGCCTAAACTAGTTGAAGACTACTGCAGCATCTGTAATGCGTTTGTCACGCAATAGCCACAGAAGGCTGTGCGTTCACCGACAGGGGTACTTAGTACGTTTTGTAGTTCAAAAAATTGATATATTTTTAGCAGTCTTTCGTGATATTTAGAAAGTGAGAGCGGAGCAAACAGCCTTATACAACTCATCCCATGTCTCGGAGTAAACTTTACGCGGATATTTCGTCCTCTGACTTGGACGAACACCCCGAACTAATAAACAGCCCTGGAGAGCGGCCTGTAGCTCAGAACTGCTTTGTTTAGTAGAGGCAAACAGTCCCGCTCTTAATATCACTACGGGGATTTGTACTGGGTACACAGAAGCCTCTGCTTCACGTTATTGAAATGCCCCGAGCGAGGGAAGTGCAATAGCCCTGCAAGTTGTTTGCTTTCAAGGGCTGATGTCACTCTAATTTATTTTCGTTTGCAAACTTATTTCCTTGCTGATCCATTAGGTGACAATCACTTTTTCAAAGCGTAGGAGAGGGGGCGGTGGGAGAGGAAGGGATATGTTCGCTCTGTTGTGTGAACTCCTAGACTCTCTGTGAAAGCCACCTAATGGAAAGGAAGGTATCGCGAAAGAGCTGATGTCCTCGTAAAGGAGCACTCTGTTGTGCACATCACTAAAAAAGATGAGAGAATCTTGCACAATAAGGTTGTGTTTAAGATAGGGCTTTGCACTCTTAATGCGAATGAAATTGATAATTGGAAGGTAATTGGCCTCGTAAAGAAGCAAATTTGTATTAGAAGCAGAAAAACAGAACCCCAATCAAAGTGGTGTTCTCAAAGGTTACATGAAGCGATGCTTGGCCGAGTCTGTAGGTATGCATGTTTGCCTTATTAGCACAAAGATAGCAAACACACGCGAGAGAACGACAGGACAAGCGCTAACGTCGAGCTAAAGTCTATTCTCCACCAAATGTTATTTTCTAACCACTGTCACAAGAACACAAAATTGATAAGAATCACCAATGCATAAAAAAGATTACCTATCACAGCGCTGCGCCCTCAGAAAATCCTGAAAACCCCAAACGTGAATACAGAAGCACACCACAACTCACTCACAGAGGCACCGTCATTTATTATTCTGTGTCTAGGCAGACAGCACTCTATCCAAACCGCTTTTCTTTACTGAACATCTTACCACTAAGGCAAATCGTTGAGCGTCAGAAATCAATCTAACGTTTAACATGCTTCACAACGTTATACGCTGTACAGTTATGAGGTTGCAGCATGACGTTGTCCAACGAAACACTCGGTCTTCATCAGCGCAACTTGAAGTCCTCGCTATTCCAACAAGCTGACAGAGTAATTTTAATTGTCTACAGCGCTTATAAACTAGGAATTTCATGGCGTCAAAACATAAGGAGCAAGAAGATTATTCATTTCATGAAAAGACAAAAGTACCTGTTCTTTCTCGTGCAATATAATTACTAGCTACCTTAGTAGCACATTATTTATTATTGCTAAGATCATATTGCTACCATTCTTGCATTCAAGTTAAGCTTATTATATGTTTGCGTGGCAAACAGTGTTAAATATATGAGCCGCCCTTACAACTATTGAATTGAGATATGGGATACACGTACATGAAATGTTATTACTGCTTCTTGTGTTTGTGAAAATAAACTTATCGATTGGTTGCCACGCCAAAGCAAATTTGACTGCGCTATGTCAGGTACTTGCGGAAAGGAGCAATTGTGCTCCGTATACAGTAAAGTACTGTTGTGTATAAATTGTATGGAACACAGTAGAGAATGTGTTGCTGGAGCAACTGCAGAAATGGTAGATTAAGAGTTCCAGCGTCTACCGTATTTGCCAGTCACTGCAATTCTAGCACTCAACAATAATTAGGCTAACAGAAGGCATGCCTAAGTTTTCACAGCTCTATGAAAATTTAGCCTATCGCTACACATCTGAGCTCTAATGTTACTTTATCAGCAAGAAACTTCACCTGAGGCAATCGCTCGAGTGGTACATGATATCTCTTGGCCACCTCACTTTTGCATGCTGCTAAGCAAGCATCTTGCATATGCAAATGAGTTTCGTTTTCTGCTTGATTGAAAACTTTATCATCTTTTCGTTTGGCGATCTCTTCTCCGTGTAAGTCCACCGGATCGTCTAGTACCTAACTGGTCACGGACCGTTAGTCCAACACGAGCACCCGCAAACGTACAGGCGTTGCAGGCATTCAGCTGGAGAATGCCGACCATGCATTTCCCGCAGGAGAAAACTATGGGATACTGACCCTACACGATTCGAAGAAAATGAAATGGCATCTTAGACTTTTAGTCCGTCGAGAAGTAGTCCGGTCTTCTCGCATGATGGCATTGAGCTTCGCGCGTGGCAAGATTCATGGCCGTCATAAAATTTTTGCGCACCGAGACACCGAGCAGGCGGACTCCGTTACGGATGATTACTCGTCGTAAAGCGACGGCAGATTCGCTACGCGATCGATATACCGATTGGCGTGGCGGCGATTCCGGTATTCGATTTCCATATGAACCGACAAAGTTCCTTTCTAGTTTTTATTCAGGTCACCGGTGCCCCTTATACTGACGCTTATTGGAAGCGCCATCATAAGTACCTAGAAACGTGGATTCCCTTATATGAACTAAGTTTAATTTAGCAACGTATCGCATACAGCAGTCTCTATACATGTACACATACAGCAACCCCATTGGAAGACATCGTAGGTGCGGAGTACGCAAAATATATATCCGTAATATAATAATATTTGCTATTTATAGCATATAGTGGTGAAGTGTAAAGTCTATAGCGTATTAAATTTTTATTTAGTCAGTTCAAATATATTTATTTATTTCAATGTAAACTATATTCTAACTGGAAAACTTAGGTCACCTTTAACAGTCAAGCTAAGGGCTTATCACTCTCTCACGCGCCCAGTCCTAGTCTGTGCCTCCATTGTATGGTACACACAAGTTGATCGGAAAATTAAAGCGCAGCGAATCCAGACACAGGCTGCAAAGTTCACCTTCTTGGATTACACAGCGTCATCACTTGGTCCTGGTACACCACATATATTTCTCGCGCTCGCGCAAGTCATCGCGTATTTTTCCTTACAAAATAGCGCAATTATATTTTGCCCGCACAACACTATTTCAGAAATTATTCTTTCCCCTTAGGAGCTGAGAGTGGTTTCACATACCTGAAAGTCTTTTTGAATGCTAATCACTTCCTTCTTTTTGAAAAATGTTCATGAATCCGTTTCCTGTAACAGTCGCGTGCTTGAGCCGCACTGCACAAATAAATACATAAATATACACCAGTAAATAGATAATTTATTGCAGCTCGTTTGGCGACAGTTCTTCTTTTTGGCGTTGGTAGTCAAAAAGAACACCAGTTTATTATTATTTCTTTTGCCTGCTGCCAACAGTGGGCTGCAAACAGCGTAGATTTTGCTTTTAGCGTGTGCTTCTGTTTGAAATGTCGCGAATAATACTGTATATAAAAAAATTACACTGTGCTCAGCGACAGAAATCACTGACCTGACTGCATGTAATAGGCGAAAGGTATTCCAAACAGAAAAAAAAAAGTCCTGAATAGTTTTTACTTCAGAACATGCATAAAGGAAATTACAAGCACTGGGGCTTTGTAAAAATAGAAAGGGTGTGGATCTTTGTTTTTCCGGCTGCGAAGTTGTGCCGCACACTGAGAGAGTAAGAAGGAATCTTTATCTCCGCGTCAACAATCTGCCTCCACAGCCCGTGTCACCCCTAGCGAGCTTTTCTCATTTTTATGTTCTCCTCTTCTAGTGATTAATCGGCTTCTCATGGTGGCATTTCTAGGGCTACGACATAGTAGGCGAAACTTAAAATGGGAAACGGTGCCATACTGAATGAAATACTCTATACGCAGTCCTTTATCTGCATTTTCTTTTTTGTGAAGGTACCGTTATGTCTGAAGTAAAGTGGCACACTTCTAAATGCCCTTAAGTTGGGTAGTCCGTGGTTTTGACCAGCCTGAGTTACATAACTACCTTACGATAGGATATGTTATTAATGCGAAAGCATTATATGCGCTATTAGGAGAAATCCGTCGGCTTCGGCGTGACCGAAAGGTGGTACCAAAAATGACCGACGACGCAAAGAGTAAAAACACGTCAAAAGTTATCAGAAAAACGTCAAATTTCTCAGGGAGGTTCCTGTAAAGAAAGTAAATTAATGGCTTTAAAAAATACGGTATAACTTTGTCTCGGGGCGTATCAACCCAAACCTCTTGGGTCCGACACGGGCACCCACTACCCCAACGACACGACGACTCCATGGTTGTGGCTGACTACATGTGGGCTTAGTGCATGCGTCATTGGGCATGTGATGGCGCAACCAATGGCGAGGAGGTGGCTGCCACGTCAGGAGTGTGTGACATTAGCGCGTTCATGGCATTCCGAAGTCCACAAAGGGTACAACGGTTTCCCATTGCCACGCGTAAGCTGGTGTTATGTGTCCCAGCCGAAATATTTTATCGCTGGTCCTCCACGGAAGAAACGTATACGTTGGAAATAACAAAGTCACCCACGTCCCCTACGTTGGAAATAAACTCTGTGTCCACTATGCTTCTAGAAGCCAAATATCACAGAAAAATAAATGGAAGCCAGATATGTTGATTACTTTTAACTTTCGCAAAAGGCGAAGTTATATCGCGTCTAAGAAAATACAGCTTCATGTTCAGCGAGCTAATAAGTGAGACTACGTATGCCCGCGTGGCTTCTCTGGACTTTTTGCCTCAAACAAGAAACCTTAATTAAAATGCAGGCATGGTGCTGCCTGTGCTGTTTATAGAAAGTTCCTCTCAAGGGTGCAATTACTCAAAAACTTTAATCTCGGTGCTCGTGCATGTGATCGCAATAACCTCCTCCGCCTACTCCCTGCATGCCTATGCTTTTCTTTATTACCTCGAACGAAGGTCTGAGTTTGGTTTCGAAATTACTTGCTCTCCTTGGTCCCGACGTATGCTTTCGTGCTTATCTACGTCTTTATGTTACACATCATCTCAATCTGCAGCCATGGCCTTACTTCTGGCCGCTGTGCTACGCTCTCTCTAGCTAATCTTTTTTCCGCTGCACCAAGCTTGTGTTTATTCGGGCTCTACAATCCTTAGTGATTCTACGGGAAGCTCTACCTCGTGTTCTTTCCAGATATTAGTTGGGTGATATATGAGTCTGATATTTTCCACTTAGATTCTCGTTGCGCACAGCGGATTCATTGCAGGCAATAAGTGCGCCACACTTCAACTTTGTGGCTTGTTTCTTTCGCGTAACTCTTCGCTGTTTTGCGCTAGAGCTTCAGAAATGTTCAAGCGTGTACCACAATCTCCGGACCATCCGCGCACGCCTTGAATTAAATTTGGCTCTTTTATTTGCCCATCGTTTGTTAACTGTCTATGGTCTTCTCTTTTTATATTTACTGTTTTCCAAAAGCTTCTCTATTGGCTTCGTTGCACAAGTTCTTTGCGTTACCGATCAAGCAGGCAACAAGTAAGCTACATGACATCTAAAATTTCACTGCATCAAATAAATACAAAAGAAAGGGATTATGTTTTACAAGGTCAGTTTTATATACAGCACAGACCTATGAAGCCGTTTTTAATGCTTGTAGATGCGAGCGTTTCTACCGACGTTAGCCGTCTAATGAAGAATCACAAGATTTCTGTAGTTACGCTGTATAGCTCGTAAACATATCACAACGTTCACAGTATCTAATACCGTTTTGTAAGCGCAAACATTAACCAGCCTCAGTGGCTCAATTGCCACGGTGCCTAATTTGGGCAAAGCAAAAGGCCCCGGATTCAGTTCCAAGGCTGCGGTTGTCGTATTTACATAGAGACGAACAATTAAAAAAAAACAGGCACATAGGTTTAGGCTTTCATCAAACAAGAGGAAATAAATATTTTACGCTGGAAGCCTCCAAAACACAAGTCTTAAGACACCAATGTGTTTTTCTCTTTTCTTTATGACGCTAAAGCTAACGAACCATTTAACCCAGTGCGTGAATGAATCAATCAATCAGGGAAAGCTGGCATGTTAAATCAACATATTGGCCCAGATGAAGGCGAAACTTTGGCTACTTAGAAACATAGATTCCTAATTTTCTATGGGAGCTGTTATATTTTTGCTGTCCGGTGTACCCTGTAACAATTTACCTTAAATACCTGCTTGTGCTTATGCACTCTACCGAACGTTCACATCACTGTCTTGGCGTGCGTTCCCCTTCTCACTTCCACTGATCTTGGACACCATTAAATGGGAATGTTCACTCGACGAATGTAAGGTCATACTTCGCACATAGCATAAACTGTGGATGAGACGCCTGTAGCAATGAACAAACTTAAATTCTGCTGCCTGCCTTCACTATGATCACAGAATGGAGGTCGTGGTGCGAAAGAAAAAAAATATGCCTTTATGAAGTAGCAGGCCCGCAAACTTAGTATTCCCTTGAGGAATGGCAACCACCGTCAACCTTCGACTTCTCGTTTTTTGCTTTAGTTTTAGTCCACGTCAATATCAACCATGGGATGTCTCCAGCTGTTTGCTTTCCGGCTATTACACGTACTTCTTCTATAAGGAAGCGCATGCAATAACAGCGATAGTCAAAAAGAAATGCAGCACTTAAAAGAAAAAAAGACCTGAATTATCTGGTGATCTCTGAGCATAAATAGTGCTCAGGTGCTCACGCGTACACTTGTAAAGATCGCTCTTGTTGTAATCGTTGGCATGGGCTCTGGCGCACCGATGTGTTTGCTACTGAAGAAAAATGTTGCTGACAAGTACTAAAATCAATTCAAGTCATGAATCCTTAGGGATCATAGCTTTAAACAGCGTTTTGTCATTTGACAGCAGCGCAGTTGCAATGTCCAAATAAATTTTATTTCGCAAAAGACTTTTTAAAAGGGGTCTTTAATTAAATGTTGAAAAAATAGTACGGACCTTTAATCTCACCACTCATTGCTGGAGTAGAGGGATGATCATATAGTGTAGTGGTTTTGTTTAATATGGTTGTGATAATATAATGGTTGTGTTTTATTTCTTGTTCCCTGTGGCAAGAACGAACACATTACTTTTCGAGGCCGCACCGACATATGAGTATTAATTTGTGAGATGATCTGACAAAGGGTTAGAATTTAGCTTAGAGACAGAACAAATTTGCCATTATGCACGTCATATCTGTGTCATTCATGCTGTCTTGAGCTGTTCCTGTATTGTTGAGAGAAAAACTGAAACAAAGTAAAGTATTTTCATTTCGCCAATCTCACACTTTATTTTCTAAATAATGTCTAGTTGGCCACCTTATTTTCTCTACATAGCGACAAAATTTAGCCGTGAGGCATGCTGCTTTTTAATTCAAGTGTGGCATTGCTCAGGACATTGCCACTTCGATGTTCTACGTTAGAGGAAAACCAACTACTTTACGAGGTTATTATCCTACTACGAGTAGGATTCAAAACCTTGCTATCTAGCATAGAAGTGCTGCCAGTTGATGGTTTATTGTGCTAAACGACAGTTATTTCGCCGTACATGTCGAAAGAGACGCTCGATAAAACAGATTTGCGCGTACGTCTCGGCTAGGGTAATGCGGCCCAGAAAGCCTTCATGCGTGCTGAAGCTGCATACGTAAGTGCTTCAGTCTTAACGACTGATTCCGCTTCATTAGCCTCGGAGGTTCAACGCTCCATCGAATGACGCAACGGCTATTCGGGTATCGTCCTCGCGCGTCCGCAACGGTGACCTCGTCAAGGAGAGATAAGCGGTAGCTTTGACGATCAAGTGAAGAGGAATCGCTCGGGGAGATCATTTGAGGCAGATCATTTGTTAAGCTTACTGTGCATATCCAAGTAGGAGACACTGTGACGACCATTTGCATGCTACACATCCCTAATTCCTCTTTTTGTGTCGTATGGTATGGTATGATGAACTTTATTAATGTCCTGAAGATCAACCCTTAGGTTGACGCAGGCGGCTCCCACGTCGGGACAGTAAGGTTTAACCTTACCGCCGTATCATGGGCCTTCTGGACGGCCTGTACTTGATCGGAAAGAACTCCACTGTGTAGGACTCGCTGCCACCAGTCTCTCTCCTTGTCACAGTCTGTGAAAGTCACAGGACACTGCCAAAGCATGTGATCCAGAGTAATGATGCCATTACACTTCTCGCAATTGATTGGTATCTCTCTTTCAGGATATGTCGTAGTACAATATTTTGTCCTATCTACCTTTAAGCAAGTAGGCAATAAGGGCACAGCACGGCCTGCTACCACAGCGTAATAAAATCCGGGTGCATTTCTTGAGGTGCACACTCAGAATATGCTATCTTATTATACCATTTCTGCACAAAAATGTTTACTCTTGCTTTTACGCAATCAGGACAATTGTCCATCAGGTTTGTTCCTATGTGGAAACACCTGCACGCGTCGTCTGTTGCCTCCTAAGTCATTTCTGTGCTAAGAAACTCTGGAAGCTTTCATGTGACACTGAATTGAGGCTTACTCTCACGTTCTTTTCATGCCATGTTGCAAAGCTACCTGCTTTATCTCGCCAATATTCATCTAGGCATCTTGTAATAGTGCAGTTTTATTGGATAACGTTCCATGTTGAATACGCTTGAGTGTGTCCTTCAGACTTGAACTAATAGATGGCCTTCTGGTCGTTTAAAGGAACAGCCCATTTGGCGTTGCTGACACACGATAAAAAATCTTTAAGCCAGGCCCAAGCATCGTGTTTGGTATGGTGAAGTGTTGTCATACGTGTCGAAAAAAAATTCAGCATCTTACATTGTGAAAACAGCTATGCAAAGGCAATCTCAAATGAGCCTGAAGACATCAAGGCAGCCACGCGGTTTCCTCGATTCACGCGCACCGGCCGCGGCGTTTTCTTCTGCGATACTGGTGTCACAAACGGTCACATTGTTAACGTGACAGGTTTGCGGGTCCCGTGTCGTAGAACATCCGGCGCCGAAGTCCGGCGTCCCGCGCCCAGCGTCTAGCGCCGGACGCCTCTTCGGCAAAAATATTTCGGACCAAATTCCTAAGCACGCACACACAACCACTCTTCTGCCACCAAAGTTGCTCATGCCTTGTCTTTCATTCTTCACAAAGTTATTCCTCGAAATTTCGGGAATGGCAGCCCACAAACAAAGTAATGGAAGAGCACACCGACAGGACATATCTTTTTATGTTATCGCCATCGCAGCAGAGGGCGACGAGGGCACTGTTGCAGTTTTTAAAGGCTACAGAATTGGACAAGTGGCTGTAGCATGAACAGATGTTCATAGTGCTGCAAGTGCTACTGTGCTGTGCGGTGACAATGTGCGGCGACAGTGACCAACTGTGATTGTATGTCAGTGCTCCTTTCTTTCTCTATCTATACTTTGTTATCACTTTACCTCCCCCTCCCCTCCTTTCAGAGCGTAAGGCAGCAAACCGGATCTTCCCCTTTGGTTCACCTCCCTGCCTTTCCCCTTTCCTCTATCTCTCTCTCTTCTAAGACTGAAATATTAAAAGTGCGAAACAACAACAAGAGATTCACTCATACAAAACGCCGCGTTACTGCCAGAAAGCTGGCCTTCGTGCATAGCATTCATCGTCAGCGTTTTCTGGTAAACGTTGGGGTTACATAAGCAGCAGTTGCCGGGAAGCATGAAAAGCAGTCAGGGGTCTTTGAGTGCTGTCACGTTCCCCTATTAAAGGCAAAACTTAAGCGTTCTCCAAATTTTTTTTCTGATGCGGACCTTTACAATTCGAACGGCATGCGCTGCATGCCTTGAGTAATACCATTTGCAATGCGGGCTTGCAATGAGTGCAGTTAGGGCAAAAATTAATATTTCTCTCTCAGACTGCCGTAGCCAATGACTGGCCATTCACGGATAATCTAAAATAAACAAAGCGTTGTGAAATGTGTCAATTTATTATTTTTTAACATCACAATATTTCTCAGATAAGACATAAAATTGGCTTCAGTGCTCATTGTTACTGTGTTCTTTTATTAGGCTTCATGTAATACGGAAGCTTCAATACACAGAAAGCCCTTTAATGTTATCCAAGGTACAAAACGCCATAACATATTAACAAAAGACTGTGAACGAATAGTGCGGGACGCAGTAAATGGTTCAGAAAAACACTTTACTCTCTCGGTAATACTGGCAGCAAACACAACTGTGTATTTACAGCTAATTTAATGTTAGCCCTACTCTTAAACCTCCATTTTCAGTTGCTGCTTATTACCACATTTTTCTTTCTTTACCAAGAAATCAAACCAAACGTCACAAAATTCCAACATGCTGCTTGCTCTGGACTAGGCTTTCGTGCTTCGTAAGCACGCGCGTTGAAGCGCTTCCTGACGGCAGCCTTGTTTCGTGCCACGAAGCTCATTCAACAAAAAACAAAAAAGCGGTCGCTGCTTTAGCCTTCTTAAGCTTAAGTTTACTTGAGCTAGCTTACATAAAACGACGAATGCTAGATTGCCGTGCAGTAGGGAATTTGAGACATACGCACATCCGTGCATTTAAAGATTACAGAGAAGCGAAAAACTGCACCAGCCTAGTCTTCTACAAAATGCAAAGAGCCCTAAGTATATTAAGATGCCTCACAGAAAAATTAGAAACAAATTAAGCGCTTGTTTCATCGAAAAGGACACATTTAAATCAATCATCGCGTAGGTGATCTAAATCATATAAGTGGTGACTTACATCATTCATATTAGGCAACGACGGCGTAACTAATTTCATCATTTGGTCCAACGTCGTGTATATTTTTTAAGAAAGTCGTTTCATTTAAGGTTCCTGACATTGAAGGGTACTGGTATACGGGCGAGTTGGTAGCAATCCATGATAAATCGATGTTGCGCACAAATTGAATGAGTGAATGAATGAATGAATGAATGAATGAATGAATGAATGAATGAATGAATGAATGAATGAACTCAACTTTCAGTTGAAAGTATGCGCCTCTGTTCATCGTAATCCCCGTTTTTCGTCCTTCAGTTTGTGCGCGACTGTTTGTTACGGGTTGTTGAGATCGAGCTGCCTATAAATTGTTTTACAGGAGTTATCTCTGTTGTCTCGACCCTTTCTTGTCTAATTCAATTTATTTTCGTTTGCTCCTTGTCTATTGGTCTCTTCCATCCCAGCATGTATTTCAGGTTTGTGTGGCTGTTACTGAAGAATGCAATTTAAATCCTTGGGCTAAAACACGCGTGTACCCCCATTAATTTTATGGCCACTGTGCATCGCCGCACTGAATCCAAGGTTTGCTCACAAGCTTTGTCCTTACTTACAAATACATTCCATACATTCCAACTAAGCGCACATCAGACGAATCGGCTTATGTCTATAGTCACCCATACAATTGCTAGAGTTGTTCTGGTTCACGGCTCCATTCTCTGAAGAATTAGGCAATGAAACAATAAATTCTACCACGTAGGCACACAGGAACATATGTAGGCCTTCATGCCCATCGTTCTGTCATTCAAGTGAATACAGCTTTCTAGAAGAGTTCCGCGATTCGCTTACATTGACAATCATCGTCGTTGTTTTGTGCACAATTTTTCATAATAAATTGGCTGGCACAATAGGTGAGGGTGAGCAACGCCGACTCACCTTATCTAAAGCATCTTTTTAACTTTTTTTGAATCGTGCGAAGAAGCACAAAGCAAAGTAAATAATAATTTTGGTGACAAACAGCGGAAATCCTTGCATGGAAACGCGAAACCCATTAAAAGGATACAAAGCTACTCCGGGCAACCAACGGCATGTATTTAGTTATGCCCTTAATTTTTTTTATATGTATAACCAAGTTTACGTCATTCATTACGCTACATTTGCCGTTTGTACGTATTGAACGTTTTTTTTTATTTATGCAATATAGGTTTCTATACAGACAATTTGATTTCGTTATTTAATTGTTATGTGTTGTATTTTCGCTATTGTGTTTGTTAATATTTGTTGGCTTGCTCATCGTTATTACATATCTCCATTGTTATTATTACATGAGGGTCTCGTTGCAGTCTCTGACTTTAGTACCCTCGTGTGTATGTTCTCCTTTACTCATTTATTGCATCTAAAGAATAATAAACTGAAACTGAAATTTAGTAAAGTAGGACGAGGAGAGAAAGAGATAAGTAGAAGGCAGGGAGGTTAACCAGAATAACGTTCGGTTGGCTACCCTACATCGGGGGAATGGGAAAGGGGAAAAACAAAGATAAGAGGGAGTGAGAATGTATTGCATATTTTGACTGGAATCATTTTGGTTTTTCTAACGGAAATGAGGAATTATTCCAGTATAACAGCGTTCAGAAAGCGCCTCTTTAGAATTTTTATGCTTTGCAATGAGAATCAGATGATAAACTGTCTACTGAGACAACCAAAGAACCAACGAAAACCGCAAACGAAAGTAGATGTTGCTTGTGCATTGCTCAGGCCAGTCTGGATATGTTGGCTCTTTCACTCAGACCCCAAGACTATTATAAAGGCTCACGACATAAGTAGCTGTTTCGTGAAACTGAGTTGTCCTCATAGTTTAGCGTCATTAGTTTTGTCTTCGAAAGCTTTAAAGAACTGCTGCATTCGTGCAACGAACAAGTAATTTCATTCGTCCAATGAAACCAGTCAGAATTTACGCTAGATACTGTATGGTTGTGTGCAATCTTGGAACTCTAGGAAAAAAGTGGAATGTAGAAACGCATTAAAATCCATATTTCGAGATTACAGTTTTTAAATTCCTAGTATATTGCACAAAAGGGTGATGTAGGTCAAATATAGGGCGATGAGCAAAAATTATTCAAATGCCGTAAGAGTTGATATTCTAAAACGAAACAGCGGCTTGCAAAAATTCCTACCTTGGCCGAATTAAGTTAGATTGCGATAGGATGCTGCAACCGAAGTTGATGACCATCTTGTCTTTTTCTTATCTAATGTTGTATTTGTAACCTTTCCTCTTTGTGGTGGCTTGTTTCCTTTATCATTGCGACTTGCCACTCCGACCCCTTCTCAAGCGATACTAAAAGACGCGCATCTCACTCTGGGCACGAAAGCCAATGCTGAAAGCGCATTCTGAATGTTTGCGTGTCGTCAGACAGGCTGCTGTGGTTACGGGCGGCGACTCAGCACTATCCCGGATTCGATTAGCAGCTCGTAAAGACAGCCACGCCGCTCTACCTAAAATTAGGTTGGTAACCTCGCGTGAGGCCCTAGACGACATGCGCAAAATGCGATAACCAAAGCAGGTTCCTAGTAAACACGGCCCTGCGAGGCAGGGTAAATGATGATTCAGCGGGACTCCGCAAAGATCATTGAGATGTATCGCAGACGCGTCCTTTCTAAGACTGTTTGTGTATGCGTCTAAGTAAACCTCCGTATTGGGTCGGTTGATTTCCAGAAGCGGGCGGATGGCGGCGATGCTTTTTGTCTCCCTGTGGATAGAAAGCCACCTCAAAGACTATTTCGAGTTGTGACGGGAAACTACGCGACTTCCCTCCAAAAAGGGACTCGAAGAGTGTAGTGGCTGCAGTGTTATGGTGGAATAGGTTAGTGATGACATACCATACACGTTTGTAAGCTCATGAGCACGGGTATGCGCTTGCGTTTCCTTATTCTTAACGAGTGTCCATGGTTATACGGCGGCTTTGAAACTCTGAGAACATGACAGGGGGTTCCATTCATATCCACGCTGGCTTCATTTCCATGAGGGCGTAGTGCGAGAGCATTCGAATGCACTGCTTCGTGCGCTAATTAAAGAACGCCAGGTAATCAAGACTAACCGGGCGTCTTGCGCCGTGGTCTCTCACAGACCGTGACTGCGGGGGCTCGTTTAATTAATATAGTGTGACACTAACTTAGCTCATCATCCCACTACTGGAATTCGATATTTAAATAGGTTTGACAACGGATGCAACCATCATTCATCCTGCGTTCAACTATATCTTCGTGCATTCATTATATGCGGCGTAGCCTATGTTCCTCTATTTCAGCCTAGAGTTTTCTATTGCCCGTGTGCTGGAAGCGGGTGGATAATACTGTGAAAAGCGGTGGGATATGTCGGCAGAGATATGTGATGCACGGCTGCACAATGGTGGGGGAACATATGCCAGTAGGCAATCATTTCATTCGTTTGGTGTTTGCTTACACCTCAAGTGCAGCGCTGTAGATTTGTGCTTCTTCAGGTAACTATTCTGTAATTTCCATTCATTACGTATTCTAAACGATCTTCCAATGCCTGCCTTCCTCCGCCTCAGACTCGAGATGATACAAATGAATGACAAATAAATAAAACAATCTTCAAACGGCCGCTTCTTCGCAATATGTCAGGCCGTATGTCAAACAACAAGGGCAGCGACAACACGAGAGATTCTTTTTTTAACAGGTTGGTAACCTTTTGTGGTATGAGTAGCACTTACGCTATGGGTTAGCACACATTGCATGTTTTGTTGTAATATTCGAATAAGGTGCCCATCATAGTAGTTATTACAGTGCAAGAAAGATAATCTATAGCTGATCTTGAGCCTAAAATATTTGCGTTTCAGTGCTGCCTTTCAGCGCGTGATGCGCGACTTACAGAACTGGAGGGTATCCAGAAATAAAAAAGTCAGGATGGCTGACTGAGGAAGACTGTGGCTTTTCACAATGAAGAACGAACAGCCCAAATGGAACGAGAGATAAGAGTAATGCGGCATTCGTCAGATTTTCGGTGTATTCTTCTGAACCTGAATTCCCAATAAGGTGGTCACGCTGGACGGTTTGCAATAGAGAATTATAAGTTAAACCGAGTACAAAACGTAGTCAAAGATCAAGTTACTAGTGCAATTATAAGAGGCATGCCAGATGCACTTCGTGAAGAGACGAAAGGCAGCCAGCGATTTGTAGTCTTTGCCTACAATATATTGACATAAGCATCTAGATGGTGCAACGGCGTAAACTTTATTTCATTGTTTGCGAAGTTTTACTACAGCTAGCGAAAGGCTTGTTGAAGTCTGCAATAAGAAAACTTTTAACGCTCCTCGAAGAGTTGAGCTGAACGTGTTCTTACTCTTAGATCTACTGGTTGCCTGAGGGTATCGAATGTATCCACACATACGTGAGTTCTGAGGCTACGCCAAAGATCCCATGCCTCTTACGGCCCTTTCAAAGCGTACTGACAATACTCTTGTCACGTAGTTCTTCATCGTTCCCGCTCTTATATTCTGCTCCACTTCCGGAATAAGCCCACGATCTGCTCAAGAGAAGAACGCACCACGAAAAATATAAAAACACCGCTTGAGCGAAAGGAAAAGCAGGCACTGACGTATCTTTCTGGAGCTACCACATACAAGGTAAAGAGATGGAAAAGGCTGAACCTAAGCAACAACGTGGCATCGTTCAAACTTAGAACTTTCTCACTAACGGCCAATTTTGTGGACGCAACAGCCTCCAGGCAAGTGTGTTGGCATGGTCGCCCGATGGAGGGCTGCAATATGTAGTGTGTTAACTCTTCAACCTTATTATCGTTTTCAACAGTGTAGAAAAATTTCCGATTAAGTTTGCCTGATATTACGTCAGAATTTCATAAGCAACAATAACCCTATCTTTATATTTTGTTGAGGAATCAATAAGATTGTTCACAGGATAAATCAGGGATTAAGCAAAATTTATTAACAACCGCCATGTGCTTTAGATTTTTTCCTACATTGGTGCTATGAAAAACAATAACCTAAACCAGACATAGTCAGTTTACGGAGGCAAGAGCATGCGTCACAGTGCATACGTGCTGTTTCTTCAAATGGGCTTTTATTCCGATCGTCATTTTCAACTTATGTTCATTTCTAAGCGGGGACAATTGTTTCTAGCAGAGATCTTGAATTAACATTCTATTGCGCCAGTAAACGACATCTTGGGGAGTATTGGTTCGGGGAACAGCACGTAAAGCGAGGCTCATCCCATAATTACTTCACACACAGATAGCAACACGTGCTCACCATTAGGAACTTTAGGCCAAACATAACTCTGTCGTAGAGTAAGACTATGAATATCGACGCTCCTAAATTCAAATTTTCCGTGAAGCCACTTATACTGACGTGAATCGCTGTTTACGACAGCATGGTGTGCGAAGGCAATGCCACGGGTAGAAAGCGACCAGACAGTGTAAGAAACAAATTCGGGAAATCGCTTACCCTCCTTGAAATTTTTTACACGTCCAGAACTTCCAAGCACTGCGTTGGCTAATGGTTCTTGACTTGAGCAGACTCCTATCTGGAAATAAATAAGAGGTTCAGTTTGTACTAAGAAATACAACTGGGGTAAAATTGTAGCTCTACAGTGGGGGCGTAGTGTTTAGAATAAAAGTAGATTGATGAAACTATTCACAATACTGTTTTTCAAAGCAGGCCTCACTTAGTGCTAAAATATGGTATTTCTGCTCAGAATGTGGCAATTTCTTAGGCTCTCATAGTTCTAATTTCGTATGCCGTAGGAAAAAAAACTCAGCCACTTGAGCACCACTACCCAGTGGCTGACGTGCGGCTTGGCGGTTTGAATTCATTTCCTCGGATAAAATTTTGTTGTTTTATCTGTTTAAGCTTATACTTGAAAAAGAAACAGTATTTTTGCGCTTATTTCATGGTTGCTAACGCGCTGCATTTTTATGATCCATGCTTTCGCTCTTTCGTCAGCCATTTTAATGCCCGATTCCTTCAATTTCGCGTTGGAACCTTGGAAAACAAAGGCTATAACTTGTGTCTGCTTCCCCACTTTGTGTTTAGTCTCTAATGCAGAGAAGACATCCTTGCCAACAGTAGATTGCAGGCTTTAGATATGGCACGTTTCGTTCTGAAGCCTCACGGTGCACTTCTGGAAAAAGGACAGAGACCCAAGAAAGTCGACAGGCAGGGTGGTTAAGAAACGCCGTTTGCTTCCCTACACTGGGAGAACGGCAGCTGCTCTTTCAGGCAATTAGCGGCACGGGTCGGAGAGGCAGACAGCCGTGAAACGAGAGTATCAGTTTGTTGTCTCGAAAAAGCAGCGCAGCATCAAGGCGGACGAAATGTCAATACAATCACGCAAGTAGCAGTTTTTCTCATGAGCTTTGAGAGCAGGTTTCCAGCGGAGGCCCATGAAGGGTAAACAAGAGTAGTTAGCTTGAAGTTAGGTTGCGAGAGTAATATGTTAGACTATACAGGCTCCACGCGAAGGAAAGGTAATAGGTCGGCCCCGTGCAACAGAAGGGAAAAAAAAACGTTGGAAAGCTTCCGACAAGCGAGATAATTAGTCGGCTGACTCGGTTTCCAGTTCCCGAACCTCTAGCGGGACAGATACGGGACCCTGAGAAAGTTTCACAAGCGCACATGTGTGATTATCCTTTGTGCGTGCGCACTGGAACAAACCTGACAACATGAACCAATGAATGGCACGAAGATAATGGAAGTCATTTGTTATCCTTGGCACCATGTCGAAAGTGCTGGTAGCATTCTGAAAGCGGAAGGAGCCTTTCGCTCGGCGCACAGACTGTTTTCCTTTGTTTTTCTGCGAGCGACGTTCCGGAAGTAAGTTTCGTTTCTTTTTTTTTTTGCAAACAATAGATTGTACATTCCAGGTAAAATAAACAATAGCCATAAGAATGCACGGAGGGTGCTATTTCAGGAACGGAAGAAACGTCAGCGGAGGTGGAATGACGCAAGCGCAGAGCGCCGAAGAAGATAGGATAGTAGGAGACCGGCGCGCCCATGGTTATTCGATTGCAAATTACAGTGGTAGACAGACGTGTGAAGACAACGTGGTCGCCGATGGAACTGCTTGCTGTTGCCTGCTATGAATCCGCACCTGATCCCTCTATTGAGAGCTGCACTCTCGAGACGGCACTTCAAGAACATGGCCGAGGTGGAGCCGGCTGAGCGACAATTGCTTGCATCGCAGAGCATCGAGTTTTACCAGAGGGGTTTCTTCAAACTGGTTGCACGTTACGACAAATGTCTCGGTGTCGGTGGCGACTACGCGGAAAATAGTGCAAGATATATAGGTCATGATGCGATGGATGGATGGATGGATGGATGAAAAACTTTATTAGGGTCCTTTAGGGCGTGACCTAGCGCGCAGCGGGCCGCTCCCACGTCGGGACAGAGAGGCCGAGCCTCTCCGCTGCGTCGCGGGCCCGTTGGACAGCCCATAACTGTTCTTCGAGGTTGGGGCTGTGTAGAAGAGCATCCCAGCGTGAAGAAGTGTTACCTTCATCGCCGCGTAACGCTGGGCATCGCCAGAGCATGTGAGGTAAGTTCGCTAAGTCATTGCATAGCGCACATGCATTTGTCGTCTGAATTTCGGGGTATATCTTGTGAAGAAGTAGGGGGTTTGGGTATGCCCCCGTCTGTTGAAGCCTTAGTGTCAAAGCCTGAGGTCTATTGAGTTTGCAATGTGGGAGGGGGTAGATCCCCCGAGCCAAGTAAAAGTGCTTAGTGATTTTGGTGTACGAGGAAGGAGAGTCCCGATTGTCAGTACCCCGGCGTCACGCTGCCCGGTAGCTACGCGGTTGATGATCCCTCGAGCAGCTCCGTGTGCCGACTCATTGAGGTTGGGCGGGGCACCCTCGATTTGTCCCATGTGGGCTGGCGTCGATTCTAGGAACGCTAGAGGACAGATATGGTATAGTTCGCAGAAAGGAATAAGTTGAGAATAATGAACACCTTTTTAAGGAAGCGTAGCAACATAAAGTTGTCCTGGAAAAGCCTTAATGGTGAAACAAGGAATGAAATTGATTTCATACTTTCTGCCGATCCTAGCATAGTGCAGGGTGTAGAAGTGAAAGGTAGAGTAAAGTGCAGTGATCAGAGGTTAGTGATGGCTAGGGTTCACCTCAACTTGAAGAGAGAAAAAGTAAAATTAGTCAAGAAGAAAGAGGTCAACCTAGAGGGTAAAAGCAGACAAATTTACGTTGGTACTTGCAAACAAATGTGCAGCCTTAGAACAGAGATGATGATTACATAGAGGTAATGAATGAAACCGTAACGAAGCTGGCTTCAGGGGAAGCAATTGAAGTGGGAGGCACGGCAACAAGGCAACCAGTAGGCAAGGTCTCCGAAGTTACAAAGGACCTAATAAAGAGACGACAACGAACGAAACTGTCCAGCTCAAAAGATGGGACATAATTCGTGGAAATGTCACAACTAATAAAAGGAAAATTAAACATCCAACCAAACATAGCAGATTGCTTCAAAGGAAATCCATACGGGTTCCTCTAAAGAAGAGCCTCGCCGTTGAAGAAAAATTCGTCCTGGTCCGCGCAACCATCTGAGCTAACCAGGCGACTAGCAGATGGCAGGGCGAAGTCGAATTTTTCAACAAGTCCAAGCAAGCGCACGAGTTTGACATAATAGTTCTGCTTCCGCAGAACTATTACTTTTTTCTACCTTGTGGGCTTCCACAAAAGTATTACGTCAACTATGAAAACTGATCAACAAGGTGAAAATAAGTGATATTCAAAAGTGTAACGTGAGAAAGACTGAAGCAGCCGTAAAAACTTGACGCAGCCTTCAATCACTGAGATCAAAACTTGACATAGGACAAACGAAGATGTATGCACTGAAAGATAAGCAGGGTAGTACCATCAGCAATCTCGTAGGTATAGTAAACACAGCGGAAGATTTCTATACTGGCCTGTACAGTACTCAGAAGACAGCATAACTCCATTCGAATCAGTAGTGAACAGGATTTATTATGATACTTTATTATGATACTTCATCCTTTATTAGGATACAGAAACTCTTCCTATAACTAGCGATGAGGTCAGAAGGACCTTGAAAGACGTGTAACGGGTGAAGAGCGGCAGGAGAAGATGGAATAGCAGTCTATTGGAGGAAAAATAATGCTTGGAAGACTCGCGGCTGCCTATACGAAGTGTTTTTCGACTACAAGGGTCCCAGAAAACTGGAAGAATGCAAACATTATACCAATCCACAAAACGGGAAACGTTAAACACTTGAAAAATTATAGGCCCATTAACTTGCTCCCAGTATAATATAAAATATTCACCAAGATAATCTCCAATAGAATAAAGGCAACATTAGAATTTAGTCAACCAAGGAAATAGGCAGGTTTCAGGAAGGGATACTCTACAATGGATCACATCCATGCCATCAATCAGGTAATCGAGAAATTCGTATAGTACAATCATCCTCTCTATATGGCCTTCATAGATTACGAAAAGGCATTTGATTCAGTAGAGATACCAGCAGTCATAGAGGCATTACGTGATCAAGAAGTACAGACCGGTTACGTAAATAACTTGGAAAATATCTACAGAGATTCCACAGCTATATATACACTAATTCTACACAGGAAAAGTAGGACGATACCTATAAAGAAAAGGGTCAGATAAGACGACACTATCTCTCTAATGCTATTCACTGCGTGCTTGGAAGTAGTATTCAAGCTAATAAATTGGGAAGGCTTAGCAGTAAGGATCGACGGCGAATACCTCAGCAACCTTCGGTTTGCCGATGACATTGTTCTATTCAGCAACGCTGCAGACGAGTTGCAACAAATCGTTGACGACCTCAACAGTTAGAGTGTAAGAGTTGGGTTGAAGATTAATATGCAGAAGAACAAAGATAATGATGAATAACGGGGCAAGGGAACAAAAGTTTAGGAACGCCAGTCAGCTTCTAGAGTATGTGGATGAGTGCGTTTACCTAGGTCAAATAATCACAGGAAACCCTGATCGTGAGAAAGAAATTCATAGAAGAATAAAACAGGGCTGGATCGCATACGGCAGGCATTGTCAGCTCCTGACTGTAATCTTACCATTAACATTCAAAAGGAAAGTGTACAATCAGTGCAGTTTACCGGTGCTGACACGTGGGGCAGAGACTTGGCGACTGACAGAGAAGCTTGAGAACAAGTTCAGGACGTTAAGAGACAGAAAGAGAGTGGTTTGGATCAGAGAGCAAACGAATATGGCTGATATTCAAATTGACATTAAGAGAAAGACATGGTGCTGGGCAGGCCATGTAATGCGCAGGCTAGATAACCACTCGACCATTAGGGTTACAGAATGGGTACATACTAAGAGAAGGGAAGCGCAGTAAAGGACCGCAGTACGCTACGTAGGGCGATGAAATTAGGAAATTTGCGGGTGCTAGTTGGAAAGGGTTGGTGCAGGACAGGGGCAATTGGAGATCGCAGGGAGCGGCCATCGTTCTGCAGATGACATAAGATAGGATGATGATGACATTGATGATGGTTATACAAGATACAGCACAACGTTCGTTTAAATAAAGGACAAGCACAAAACCGGCATCAAACCCACAGCATTGATGATAAAGAGCTCCTGATGACAACGCGACGCACGTAGCGCTCCCCGCATACGTTTCTCGGTAAAGATTGCTGATGCGCAAGTTGCCGCAGCAACGGCAGCTTCCGCAGCTCGATTTTTATAAATAAAAGAACCAGCCGAGCAACTGATTTCATTGTTATTGCAGCACTGCTATCGGCAGGGAAAGGATAGTTAGGGCTCAGAAACCTGGTCGGGCGAACACATCGAAGTCACGGTATACACTGGGATCGCACATGCTAAGCGGCCTGATCAAAGAGCAGGGGGTGTAGTCGTGCATGCAGAGAAACACTTCGCTCTCTAACCCTACGAGCTACGGTCACAAATGCTCGAGCCAGAGACCAATGTCAAAGACTTTACTGATGCATCAGGTGCAAATACCCATGACGGAATGCTAAGCTTCACAGCTTACATCAACAATGGAAGATCCTAAAGAGACACTGAGAAATTCATGCGAAAGCACTTGGCATGGATGAGACAACGAGTCACACCAGTGGTGATCATCGGAGTCTTTAATGGTGTCATTCTGAAACCCGACAAGCACTGGTTACTGTCGTTTGTCAGGGACAACTTTGGACTAGCATGCTACAACGACCTCAATTAACCAAATTAAGATCGTGTTTGGATTTAGTCTTGGCAACGAATGTAGTGAAAATAGTCACGGAACCCATCCCGATGTGTACCACAGCAACGACAAAGCGATTGTCTCTACCATTACTCTAAAGCAATAAAGAATCCAAAAATCGCCTCAGGAGTGGTAGTGCTGGCTTTCGACAGCGTCGCTAGACATCCGCTTTCACAGGGCCGGGATGGTAAGTCAATACTTTTATTATGGAAGCCAGATGCATACGAATGTTTCTTTGTGTTTGAACCCATTCTAACGCGAATGAACTACTAAAGAGCTTTCTGAACCGGCTCGAACCACTGTAATTTTCGCTCCGGACTTGAAGCTGAACCAAATCAAAAAGCACGAGCCCAAACTAAGGGGAAAAAAACCGTCTGTGTTTTACACCCTTTTCAGTACCAGTATAGCAAGTCATGCTATATGCATATCCGACGCGTGTCGCATCGCTATTACACGAACAGCACCACAACTAAGGTAACCACAATGTGTTTGCAATCATCGTGCTATCTATCAATTCTGCTGATCTGCTGCGCAGCAGTCACAAGGTATAAGCCGTAACAACCGCAAACCACGTCTCCCAATAATCGACGCCCCTTAGGTCATTACCAATACCGCTAGACAAAAGTGAACAAGCTTTCATCATCCAACAAAGCAACGCCATAAAAATTGTTGCGGTGCTAATAAAGCCAGAACATCACGTATCAGAGCAACTTACCGATCTCGGCTAGATGGCTGTGAGCGCTCGGACAATGCTTGCATTTCTGGCTTTCTATCTTCGGTTCCAAGTGGTCTGACAGGCCAATGGCTGCACTGGACAAAGTCCCAGTGTGGCTAATCACAGTCACAGTATTGTTAATTACGCGAATTGCGCTCCGTTACTTAACGCCACGATTGCACGGAACAGACTGCGCAGCAGAATCTGCGAAGACAGCGAAAAACTAGGTGGCGCGAAAAGTATGCACCCACGGTGACTCGCACACCGTGGCCAACCTTACGCCTTTCCGCTACGCAAACCTTTCCGGCGTGCATCTGGAGCAAACGATAAGACTGGCGCAGATGGATGGCACCGCCCGATTGCGGCTCCTTTCCATGCATTCATAGACTCTAGAAATTACAGCACAATTTACACGCTATCGCGTAAACGCCACAGGATGCGCCGCGCCGCATCTGAAAAAGAAATACAATGGGGTTTTACGCGCCAAAGCCACTTTCTGATTATGATGCACGCCGTAGTTGGGGATCGCGGCAGTTTCTACCGCCTGCGGTTCTTTAACGTGCACCTCAATGTAAGTGCGCGGGTGTTTTCGCGCCCACCGTGGCCGAGATTCGATCCCGCGACCTCGTGCTTAGCAGCCCAAGGTCGTAGCCACTAAGCAACCACAGCGGGTCGCCGCCTCTGCAGTAGCCGCGACATTGTAACACTGCGCGTGGCACCTTAGTAACGAGCAAATGATTGGTGTTACTTTTGATTCCATTGGTTTTTACCTTTAATAAGTACACAAAAACTCACCCACGCCACTGTTACATTTATCTAAAGGTAAGGGCATGCCTCCTGCTTTTAAATTTGATAAACAGTGCCGTGTTTAGAGTGTAGAATGAGCCGCAATAAGACTGAAAGGCGTACTACTCGATTTGACTTCATTGTGGAAAGTATTGCGCACATTGACCGAAGACAAGAAGAAAATGATGATCAGTTCAGTTGTCAGCCTGCACAGGTCTTTGTGTCCTTTTCTTGTTGTCTTCGTTCACTGTGCGCAAAACTTTCCACAAGGATGAGCCACATTTGCTGCCTTGGCCTAGGAGTGACAAAGTAACTTTCCAAGGGTCCAATCTATATAGTGTACATGCACGGATACCCAAGATAGCAGGTGAGATCGAATTTGCCACTGTAGCTGATCGTTAGAACAACACGCGCGTGATGCGAATGGTGTCGGTTAGGCTCCACGCGGTGACAAGTTCATTTCGTCATCCATCGCTTTTACTCATTATTTTGTACATTTCAGAGAGAACCCGCAGCTATTCCCCGTATGCCTTTCTAGGCTTTGTCTGGTTGTATGCAACAAAAAAAAAAAAAACCAGCCTCTTCGTTACATTTCTTCCCGTCCACTGGGCTTAACGCCTTAAAACCTCGTTAAAATATTATGCCACTTTTTGTTGAGCTACGGAGACACAACTCAAAGGCCGCCAGACACTAAGTTACGAAAGCAATACACAAAAAGGAAGCCTGATAAGAACTTTTATTTTAGGGATTAGATGGAGCTTTCTTGCTACTTCGGACCATACACTTGAGAAGTGGGACGCGCAGCGCGCTGTGCCACTGATCTTGAGAATCGACTCACCGCAACGACAACATCGTACATCACGCCTCCTTCCTTCACACGAGATCGCGATCTGTTGATAAACTTTCTTCTGATAGCCTTTCTGGCTCGGAAAAGTTAACCTTCACAGAACTAGGTCCCATCGGTCGGCTGTAGCTTAGCGTGCAACAAAAAGTGCCTGAAAACCAGTATTGCTTCTCGGGTCACGTACTTATTCCGTGCTTCGACGTCGCTCTCAGTGCAAAAAAAAAGGGTTACGAAGTAAACAGAAATACTACGAGCATAGGCGCTAAGCGAAAATAACTACTGATCGAATCGAAAATTGGAGGAGGATTTGGATGGCACTGATATAAATCAGGTGACAAGCTTTGCCCAGAGCAACAGTTCTGAGCGTGCGTTAGGAAAGGCACTTTCTGCAGTCTCGGGTATGTTCGACTATTTGATACATGACTGCGAGCACTACTTCTCCTCTTGGTGAAAGGACCCGCAATGGTGTACAAGTTGCTAAGGCGTTCAGTTGCTGTGTTTGAAGTCACAGCTTGGCCTTCCCTTGGCTTCAGCATTGCTGCCATGGGACATGTTCGGAAGGGGGTTGAATAAAAAAAAATACTCGTCTACTTACATTTTACATTCCCACACTTTAAGATTATCTTTAGAGTTCTTCGTCGGTGATTCCTTCGGCGCGTACCGCAGCGGGAACTGTGTTTATATTCCTGAGAAATCTCATTGGTCAGGCTGTATATCAACATACTATAAAACAAAACTACTGGGAAAATAATGAATTGAGAAAGGATGGTATTTAACTGAAGAAGTGTAGAAGTGTCATGCGTAAGGTGGCAGGTGGGTTAAAAACTTCTGACAAGAAATTTTATTTAGACCTCCTGTGGAACACCTTGCGGGGCCAATCTGTTCTTAACATTAAAATAGCTCTTGCAGGAAGAAAAACCTTTAAAAGATATAACGTGAACAGCAACAATGTGCTGGACGTACAATATCTAACTTAGGCATGAAAGTATTCAAGGGGTCTGTGACCATGTAAAAATTTATGTAATTTATCTATCGCAATGTGATGCTCTATCACAGCTAACAGCATTATCTCCTTTTATTGGACTTAAAGATAGCTATTTGGCTGAAAAGTATACACACTCCCGCAAGACGACAGCCTACGAAATCTTGTTTCTCTTGAGGAATCCTTCACAGTGAATCTTCCGTCATTGCTTCTTTTCTAGTGCCAAATTCTCACAGCTCTTCTTTCCGTAGTGCTCTCGGCCATTTGCCGGACCTCATGACTAATAATTTGTCGGGCATCTAGATTGGCTAGAGTTTTCCCTTAAAAACAACTGTAACATAAAAACCTTTTCTTATGATCTGCTATAGAAATAACATAAATTCTAAAGCAATTTCTTTTTTCTTTTCTGTTTGAACGAAAAAGTTCTGGTAGCCTCTTCTTGCCACCGAATCAGTAAAATAAAAGTACTTGGGCCCACGCTGCAATGTGACAATTGAATAACATTCATTGCTGCGAAGGTTGCAACACCCACTGATTGCAATTTCCTAGACTGGCTAAAGAGCTTAGTGCTGCAACATCGTCGCATCCCCATGCAAGTTTTTCTCGATTTCCTTACAGTGGAGCCATTTACACGCAAACGCGTTTTCTTATGCAGATGGCGACGCTGTCAGAGTCTCTGCAGACATTGCCATTTACTTATGCACCCAAAGATACGTGCCAAATAGTTGTCTACGTTCCCGAAGTTCTTGGGGAGTTCGTTTATGTGCGTCAGAAGCCATACTGATGTAGTATTACAAGGACAATTAGGACGACAACGTAGACAACGTTCCCCCGTTAAGAACGCTGCCGCAGGGCAACCAAAGAGCATTGGTGAAGTACAATGTCATTCGGCTTTACTAGGAACAGCTTTCAGCGAGTAATTATTGCAAATACGCGCGCTGTACTTCGGCTTGCCGTGCTTCCTATTAGCGCAATACATCGAAGACACGCAAAACTACCTTTGCTGATGTGCTACTCCATCGCTAGAAGACTAGCAGAGTCGCAACAATGGATAGAGTGTTTACGACTGCCATGTGCAGCGCGTAGACTACTGCGCAGATGTAGTTAATGGCTCGTTTGGGAAACATGAAAGGGGCGGACTGCACTTTATTCGGCGTTTCTGCACATAATCAGCGAAGTAAACCATTTTGGTTGCCCGTTCGTTCACTGCGACCTCATGAGAATGGCCAAAAGTTCTTTCCGGTAGTCATTACCCGCCAAAGATACATATGGGAGACACAGTAAAACTATGTTTTGGGGTAGTACTTTCATTCGGTAAGTATAAGCAGGACAGTGCGCAGGAATACAGACCAAGAAGGGACAGGTAAGCTGGATTGGCACAGATCTACAACTATGTTTCAGAAGCCCGTCACAGGTGCCACTTGAATGTCGATAATGACGCAATAAAAACGTAATCACAAGTATGGACACACCATATCTAATTAAATCTAATCATATCTGTCCTAATTGCGAATAGTGATGCTAATTACACCGGCAGAACACGAATTCTGGCCAACAGTCATGCGCAACCGTTGGAAAGCGCATTGAAGCAGCGTGGAAAGGATACAAAGGACTCAAAGCATAGGTAGACGACACAAAAGGATAAAACAGCTACAAGGACATGATGCACAGAGTGCCCAATGCTTGTGAATGAATTTGCAAAGGTTAGCAGCGAACACAAAACTGAAATGATCGGGATTAACAAAGCGCACGATCGACACAGAGGGCTGCGTTACACACAGGAAAATACTGTATATATTACAGCTCCGACAAGGTAGACAAAAGTATATCGCCGCAGTCGATTTTCAAAAGAAAGGGCTGACAAGCCCTTAAGTGTTCACAATAACTGTGGAATAGTCTTTACAAAAATGCATATAAAACAGCGTACACACTCGTGTGCACACACTGATGGCTACGATACGACTCGGGCAGCAATCACTTCTACACTAACCGTGTATGCGATAGTCACACCACTCATTATGACCAAGAATAGTGTTCTTAAACAGCACAGCAAGAAGCTTGCCGACTCACGAAATTCCAAAAAACCGAACACTTTCTCTCCACGGACAAATTTGTGCAGACGGTGTTTTAAGGAAATGCGGAGCCTCATCTTGGCGCCACATGGCACGCAAGCTAAGTGCTACTTGGCAGCATAAACAGCACCCTCGCGGCTATCAGGCGTCTCAAAACGCTCACATGAAGACGACCGCCGCCACCGGAATTGCAGGTGTCGCACTTTAACAGTGTACAATACGAGACAAAAGGAACATCGTTAGCGTGTGCAGCTTGAAGTGCGCTCACTGTTCGTTCCGCTCTGACCAACGTATGAACCATATATGCAGCTCTGAATGTGTGCATTGTATGCACTTCAGACCATTGTACGCACCCTCAATCCTGATGCGATGTCGCACCGCGTTTGCGACCTGTGTATGTAAACCTATTACCATTAAGAACTGAGGCACGTATGACACCATAGCATGCTTCCCATTTGCTTGAGATGTCTATCCTTATACATGTCTTTTTAGGATACTCAGCTAACTTCGTAAGTTGTTCGCAAAGTAACTATTTATCGCATTCGAAGGTTGGTGTTAGTATTTTAGTAAGGTAATTGAAAGAGTACTTAATCATTCGCTCGGAGGACGGGTCGCGACTACGGCGGCACGCAGCGTCGAGCCGAGGCATCAACGCAATTGAACTGGGCTTCCGTCTGGTTATCGCGGCCGTCTCACAGCTGTTTCCTAGGTCTTATCGTTACATTTCTGAGATTTCACTGCCCAGCGCTCCTCATTGCATCGTCCTGATACCATTCTCGCAGTCGGCATATAATAACGCAGACGTCTCAGTGGCCAAGCGCAAGTTCCGGCGATACCTGGTTCAACCCGTCCGCGTTTTACAAACACGCTGCAAATGCGTCGTGCGAATGTGTCGGTCAACCTACACGCATTCAGGGTGGCTCAGCCAGTTCTGTCCGACTGGACGCTCGGTCGGGTCGAGCATCTATCGTTCACGTGAGCGCGAAAGACAAACTTCAGCCCCGCATGCTGAGTCGACCCGCTGCTATCGGGCTTGTAGGCGTCGAGTCAAGGGTCGCTTCGAATTTCGGTTTTGAACTCCGCGCCCACACGCACTCATCAACGTCACTAGAGCCAGCGTGATCCGTCGTTAGCAACTGGTGCAAACGAGCGCAATGCAACTGACCTTCTGATGGCGCACGGCGAAATTCCGGTTTTGTTTTCCACGAGAAAGAGAGAGAGAGAACCTGCGCCGAGCACACGATGCAGAGGAGGAAGAGGCCGCACGCGTGGCGTGCTCTCCTCATTTGACCGGCGAAATATACCAATCAGCGGCTCACACTTCCTCAGCAGAAACCATCCTGCGCATCACTTAACTGTACGCAACAAGAACGTTCTGATAAAGTTGATGTGGTACCAGCGGTAAGACTCATTATTTCGCGCAGTTCCTCTGGTTCTTCGCGACTGTGGAAAATAAATATGGCCGAAAGCCCCTGACATGACTGGGAAGGCCATTGTGGTGTTCTGAAACCATGCGTAGGGGAAAATTACAAAGATACCCTGTTCAAATTCTGATGCTCAGAGGTTTGAATGGTGACTGAAAACGTTCGTATTGTCTTTTTAAAACACCGAAAAACGTTCCGTTAGTTTTCTTACCTGAAAAGCGCAATGGGAGCGTTTCCCATAGCGCACGTGGCTGACGAACCGGGGCACTGACGTCGATATAAGGACATCGGAGTAGACGCCGGAAGGACGCAATAGGCGTCTATGCGTACGCCAACCACTGCGCGAGGGTCGACTGTCCCACGCCGTGCGCGAAGATTCCCGGCGCAACATGCAAATTAGCCACCACTCCGCTTTTGCACATTTGTCCCCGTGTCGTGACAGCGATGCTTCGTTAAAGTGACAATTCCTAATATTAGTCCAAAAACAAGAAAGGGGCTGACAGATTTAATGGCACACTGTGGTATAAAGCTCGTAAACAGTGATAAGGTGCCTCAGAAAGCCTGGCCAGCCTTTCTGAGGCACCTTATCCTTGTTTACGAGCTTTATTCCTAATATTAGTTGTCTGCCTGCACATCCGTACCTTTGCAAGGGTGGCGTCTAAAAAAAGTATTGTTTTGTTTCTCTATACTGACGCGCAACCACGAGAGAAGTGGAAGCGAGGATTTCCGTGTCGAAAGACTCTCGGCTTCCCTTATTGGCTGGGAAGAGATGTTCCGATCAAGGAAAAAACAGGCCGAGGCCGAAGACGTTATTCGAGCAGACGTGCGCACCATGAATGGAAAGGTATCGCTGCACCGCGAGCGATCTATGCCTAAAGCAGACATCATTCCGAGGATTTTCGAGGGCATGCGGGCTTAAGTACTTCGAACAGTCTCTTTCAGTTGACAACTATTGCACACTGACGCGATAATTGCTTGCAGCAGCAGTCTAATAAGTAATAAATATATGCCAAGCAAACAGCTTGTGCGTCAGGGGATGCATAGATAGCAGACCGTTTCTACCTAGCTTGGTATTATAAAAAACTTTTCCTTAGTGCTCAAGCTGTCAACTGAAGAAATTGAGTCAGATAAAGTGGATGTCGTTCTTCAAGCCGTCAGCTCCATCTGATTCACTGCTAAAGGTTTCTTTATCCATCCTGGTGGCTCAGTGGTTAGCAGTCAACGGTGGTCAGCCTTTAGGTGGTGCTTCATACACGACTGGTGTGCGTTCATCTAGCCTGGTTAGAGACCAATTGCATTGTTTAAACAGATACTACTTGTCAATCACAGTAGATATATTACTGAGAATTGGTAGTGCTTCAGAAAAGTGTGTGCAGCTTTCTGCATATGATATTGTGGTTACCTGACTGAAGTTTTAAATTTATGATGAGTTGTCAAATGTCCTGAAATCATAGAAATGCTAATGAAGTGATTGCGAGTGGTCAGGTGGTAAATCGCAAGAACTAGCGCTTTGATCTTCTGCACAATCATGGAGTCGTTCGCGTAGATTCTCATGCACGTTTTAAAATCTGGCCAGCAAGTTTAAAAACCGTTAGGCACAGTGTTGAGTAGAATGATCTCGAATACCTGAGGAACGTGGGCTGGGATTGGAGGTGCAGTTCGGCAGACGGACCCAGCCTGACGCCCTACAGGTAGTTCACGGCGCTCCTGTATCGGCACGTGGAAAGGAAGGATTCGTGATCAATTTTCTAGAATAAAACCACACTCTATCGATCAGCGCTCTTTTTACGCCACGGCTGCAACGCTGATTCTCATACCCTACGGCAAAGAAAGGGTCCTGAACACAGCAGTTGCGAGGCGTTATTTTTTCGGCCTTTTGTAGGCACCTTTATGAGTTTACTAAGAGGCATAAGATTTTCTGTAAATTTCTACTGCTTGAAGAAACTAGAGGAAATTGCGGAAAATTCTTTCTGGGAGTGCTACTTTGTACCCAATAACGTGTTCGTTATATACTAAGAAAATATTGCATAATTATTCCTATGGTCGCTAATAATTTCTGGTCTTTTTCATTCTTTTAACACCACATTGCACGCTCGAACCATCACTTTCTATACTTGCTTGGTTTAAGTAGGCGAGCTTCCCCTATGTTACAAGCATATAAGTAGAACCCACGCATATAACACTTCTACTCAACTGGCCTTTGATATTGCTCTGAATGGTTATTGCAACATGGAGCTCCAAGTACACCGCCTACATCGGGCACCTGTTTATGTGTGTGTACTAGCTATGCACTGGTCCCCGTAAACAATTCGTTTCTCAGCACGAAAAGGGCGAACAAAGGTATGAAAGAATTGAAACAATCACAAGCAGTCCTAGTTTGCGCCTGATACATATGACCCTTCTTGTGTATACGTGACTTTAAGTACTTTTCTCTGTTGCGAGTGGAAAGATGTAATACTTCTGCTGCTGCGCTCTCATTTTGCAGCTTGGTCCGGTGAGAAAAAGTGGCACCGGAAAAGGCTGAAGCCTTCCTTTCACAAAGGGAATGCTTGGTCGGAATACTGCGGAGGGGCAAGTCTGCTTTCGCCGCACCGCCCTTGAGAAACGTGTCTGCCTACCTACATGAGAAGAAACTGTGTGCCCTCATCTAGGATGAAGAGGGTGGCTTTCACCGTGCTGCAACAGCATATTGTTACGTGTAGCTGATGTGCGAGTCTATTTACAATATATTTACACGTAGACCAACGGTGGCAAAGATAGCGACGCTATATCAAGCGGTGCCACGTCGTCTTTTTTTCTCCTCAGTGCAGCCACATTGTGGCGGCTGTTCCATAGCAATATGTTTTCAGCAAAGGCCTGCGATACAATCGACTGGGTGTTCCACTGCCGGTCTCGTACGGCTCTGACGAAGGTCAAGGCATGGCGAAGGAACTTTGCAGTAACTTGAGTTTGGAAACACTGCCTCGTGCCATAGGCAAGTGCGATAAACTTCGCTTGGACTTGTCCTTTCCTGCGAAAACGCGAAAAGCAGGCGTACTATTCCGCGCCGTGGTGTACAAAAAAGGCGTATGGCGAAAAATCACTTGCGTTGCTTCTACAGGGCAAGTTGAGGTTGTGAAGTGCTAATGGTCCCTCACGATCTAGATCTCCGGCGATGTCATAGGATTTTTCGAACGATCATTCAAGGCACGCTCTTACGGCTTTCTCTGTCGACATCAAATATCTGTACTGCTCTCTTCTTCACACTAGTTTGCTAGTTTTCATTGAAGAATCCACAGAGAAAGAAGAGAGCTTGACTCCCAGAGAAGGTGGGTATAATTTCGCGTGGGTTTCTGGACCTGCTTCTTTTGCATCTGAAGTCAAGTTATGTTGTGCGGAACGAGAACGTTTACATTCAAAAGGAAGGCATGTCAATGGGCTCATACATATGGCACTTTACCGCAGCAATCTCTTTCCAGCCGTGCTTAACAGCATGCTGCACACGAGCCTTGGCAGCACAAGTGTAGTTAAGGTCTTCAGATTTGTTGACGATTATCTGGTGCTAATGCCTAGTGATCTCAGCAACCATAGGTCTCAAATAGAGCATAAGATATCAGTGTTTCAAGAGTTCTTGCCTCCCCTCGTTTTGACTCCTGAGTTACCGCAGGGCAATTCGATGAGATTTTTGTACCTAAGATTATTCCTTGCTATTAGCCACAAGTGTTAGCAATGTGAACCCTGAGCTAGGAAATGAAACGGAAGCAAACTAAAGCCTGAAATGATGTCGACATGAGACAGCATTATGCAGTGATTATGATCGTCTTACAGTTCGATTTCCTACCTGTTTCTGGCGTGAAGACGTTCCTGCGCACTATGTTCCCGGAGTCGAATATTTGGGGGCGGGGGGAGTCTAATGTAAGAAAAAATTCATGGAACGGGAAGAACGGACTTATTACACAATATGGCTGTCGTTTACTTATAAGCATGCTAACGAACGACAACTAGACAACTAAAGACAATTGTGATGTTATTGTTAGTTTTACCTTGCCTTAGTTGCAGAGGGTAACATATGGCCTCAAACAACTCGCAGAGGCGTGCTTAAACCCACGAGCTAATTCCCAAACACAGATGCGCACACATAAATACAAAAAGAGTAGACACGTCGCAGCGTCTGCGCATTTACGTACTTCACAAGTAACAAACCTCGAACAGTCATTCGAATTTCGCAACAACGCCACTACATTAATAAGCCCTCACTTATCGGGGTTCGGCAAACGTTACATATTTTCACTGCGGCCGGCGTTGCTACATAATGCAGGCGAAGCCAGAGGCCAAAGTTTCTCTGTGTCGCAACGTAAATGAAAAGACTCGGCTTCTGCATCAATATGAAAAAAATACCAGCACTGCCAAGATGCTCAGGCAATGATGGAAACTAACCTATTTCTGCTGCTTGCCAATTTACCATGTGAGCAAGCCCACCTAGCCCACAGCCATGCTCGTTTCCCTCCAAGCGAGAAAATCCTCTATCTTCCCATCGACGCTGCGGTATTGCTGGGAAACGTTGCAACACTACCCTAACTGATCAAGAAAGCCGCAGTTTCGAAACGTAGGTTGCTTTTGGGGTAGTTGCAGAACAAATCCAGCAGCCATTCAATCCTTTGAGGGTGATTTACCAGCGAAGCTGCTATGGCGGTATAAATTATGTTGGTATAGAGTCTGGTGGGTCCGTAACTATACATATAATAACGCTTCTCATTTGTGCGAAATACAAAGAAATACGCAATCCTTTCTTTTCCTGTCACTTAATTTTCTATCTTATTTTATCTTTATCTTGCCACGCAAGTGATGATGTCCTTGTGGTCAATGTGACACACCGCTAATGGCTCTGTCACGACGCCGGTTACGTTCTTGGCTGGCGTCATATCTATGCACGACCGAACTTTTCAGGCGTGCGGTACACGCATGGCCTTTCCATGGTGAACGGGGGAACGAAATGGCACCAAAGTTCTCCATTGCAGCATTATCAGGCGCGAACTACGTCATGCACTACGTCATACATACACAGAGCTACCGCCGAAGGGCTTTAACGGCACCGCTCTAAAGACGCAAGTGTTGCCGACGCAGGTGGCCGTTGAGCCGAGCCTTGACACACGTGGCCATGTGCGTTGACAGGGACGCAGTCCAAAGGGCTGCACGGAACAACACACGTTTTGTTTGTAATGTGAGATCGAGTACATTTATTAGTTAATTAACTGAATGAAACTTGGAAGGACTAGACTTTTATTCTAGCGGAAAAACATGTAACTGTCCGTGACCCTCCCATAACAGCTCATATATTGACAGCAGGTTGGAATTCCACAATATTTACAAGTTTACTGTGAACTGCATAATTACGAATATTAAATGAAAATTGGCGAAATGTTAGAGTCGTCCTAGCGGCTAATTATCAAACAATTTATTTCGGGATTTTCTGATAAGACAAGAGTTATAGCCGTTTCCCGTAACCGTATTCCCTCCGTAGACACGCCTTGTATTGACAGCAGAGGGCAATGTTGTAACCTTTACAACTTCACTGTTACCTAACTAATAATGACAAGTAAATGAAACGCTGCATAACGATAGCGTCGTCTTAACGGCCAATTTCAGTATAATTTTTTCCAATGACACTAAATTAGATTGAGAGCTACAGGGTATTCGCGAGAAGGTTGGCTTAGCCGCCAGGCGTTTTCTGTTCGTAGCCACGATTTTCGCGGAGCATAGCCATAGACTGCTTCACCGTAAAAAAAGTACTGTTACAAAAAAGTCGCTTCCGATTTATTTAAAGCGCCTCAGGGCAGCCACAGCCAAAAGAGGAGTTCCGCAGGAAGCTGCGGTCTTGGTAAGTGTCAAGATACGGCGTTACTATTCTCACAGTGGTTTCAATGTTAGTTTTCCTATATCTACTTCTCTCACTTAATTGGCGCGATCGATAATTTCTACACTGAATGCTTCTCCGAGCCTTTTGCGTTTGCTTTTTGTTTTGTTTTACCAGAACTAGAAATCCTAATATTGCTAGAAGGTTTGTGTTTAAAATTCGCTGCACGCTGGCCGCACAGATGCGACCGAGCTTCAGTGCCACGGATGAGGTTTCAAAGCGGAAGCGAGTGAAGGATTTCCACTGCCGCTGCTCTATATAAGGATCACTGCTCCTACAAGTGCCATGGCGAACTCCTTCAAGTAAGGCTCCTTGTAACGCTCTCTTGGCTGTTGCCGCCACTGACACTTGTGGCAGGACTCCCTCGCGACGAATGGCCACTCTCGTCCTTGGTGGAACGAAAGCACAAGAAAAAAAATGGCTGTAGCTTAGCTAAGGTTAAGCCCAGGATGCGAAGCATACTAGCCTTTATTTTAGTTGTTGAACCACATTAGCCTGGTGAACTGCTGTTGCTTGGCTATATTTGGTTCGGCTAGACGAAGAAACAACTCATGCGTTACTCTGCTTCGCCTTCAAGAGTGGAACGCGACAGCGTTGCCGTCGACCCGCCAAGGGGTGTAAGACAATGGGCTACGGCGCAGCGACTACGCGCCCCGCATTGGACGCGGTGAGCGTCGAGCAACGCAGCGTTCGGCGCGGCAACGAAATGTGCGCCTGAGCAAGCGACGCACGCCTGAGCCTTAGAAACAGCTCGTTTCTAAGTCAACACCGCATTCACTAGAGACGCTTTTGTACCGCTTTGAAGCATCGTACTCCTGGCTCAGTGGTAGCGTCTCCGTCTCACACTCCGGAGACCCTGGTTCGATTCCCACCCAGCCCATCTTGCAAGAGTTGAGCCAAAGCCACCTAGAAAATCAGTCTCTGTAGCACGCCGCAACCTTCGCTTCTCATTCCAACGAGCAGCTCTGTCTCCAGGAGGCACCTCACCTCGTGAGTGTCTAGCAGAGGCAAGCGCAGCTGCTTATATATCGCCGCGACGCCGCGAGCGACGGCGCGAGTTGGAGCCCCGTTTCTCCTCTGTCGTGACGTCACAGTGTCACGTGGTATTGAAGGCGACACCGCCGCGCCTGAGGAGCTGGGTTGAGCTCTCGTAATATGCTTCGCACAAAAGTGTAGTGCCGCGCAAGACGGGCTGCGCGGCGACGAGTGCTACGATATGGCGCCAAAGTAGCGCACACCGCGTATACGGATACAAAGCTCTGGCTGCATGAGCGGACGTCTGTCTGCGGCGGCTGCTGCGCATCCCGCCCACGCGCCACCCACGTGATCTCCCGACTAGCGAGGCAGATGCGCCACACTTCGCTCTGTCTGGAACCTGCCGCACAAGACAAATCATCCGCGCCAGCCAATATACCGCCAAATGAAAATACGCGTAGAGCTCAGCTCAAATTTTGCATTAGGAAGCATCGCAATCACCGGTAATATTTTTGTGTGTTGTGTAGTATCTCCGCGAAATGGCGAGTACGAATGGCGCATTTCGACTTCAGTTTGAGTGTTTGCCTTTGGACAGAATCGGTGATTAGATTGGATAAGGAGGGAGACGGAGTAAATAAATAGAGGAGGCAGGAATGTTCACCAGAAGTGCGCCTGGTTGGATACCCTACTCAGTGGGATGGAAAGGAGGGAATAGAAAAATAAGATTGCGAGAGGGGGGGAGGGGGAGAAAAGCCGTGGTGAGCTGGCGGACGGAGGCGAAGGGCCTGAGCGAGTCAAACACGTTCACACAAGCCAGTCGCCCTTGAGAAAGACAAAAGTGCCGGCGCGCGATCATATAATTTTATACCGAAACCTTCACAAATCTCATGTGCACCTTCGAGCGATTCTAGTTGCCCTAACTTCTTGATAAAACGACACAGAAAGGAAATATAAGCAACACTCTAATGTGGTAATCGTTACCAATACTGTGGCCGAGCGATGCAACTTTGACTGCGGCATGGGTAGGCGATGACTTTTTGACCACCTTCGCCACCGGTGGACTTTGTTACACAAGTGGGCCGAGCAACCTCAGTGTGCGGCCAGGGATAGGCGATCTCCTCCAAATGGCAACGCTGATGAGTAACAATATACGCGGGAGGTCTCTCGGGGGCCAGGACCGCAGTTCTCGCACCGCCCTTCTGCTACGCCTGGTTTATTAGGACTGGCTAAGAATCACCGTCTCCTTGCGAACCAAGACGAGAGTGGTACTTTTGGGATCTGCATTATAATTACACTCCATCCTTCTGGTTTGTGCCGCATGGCCGCGTCTGTGAACCGAAAGGTTTCGTGAAATGTGGCGCTACAACGGCCGACAGCGGGAATGGGATTAGGAATGATGCAGGACTAGTGCTGTCCGCAACACAAGCCCACCCACAAATATTTTAGTCCTTCCGATATATCGGAGTATGCGGCTCACGAGCATCCGAAACGTTGCGGAACCTTGAGAGGCTGAGTTTCACCACACCGGGCAGCACTATATAAGTGACCGATTCTGTGCTGCTAAGTCGCTAGCTCAAAGGCGCTGCGATTAGGTAACCAGTTTCTCCGTTGCCATATTCTGTGTTTTTTTTTCGGCAACAACATAAAAGATAACAAGAAATTGCGGCATAACCCATCTGATGATGACTGTCGAGGGGAATGTGTCAGCATTGAATGAATGTAGCAACGTGAGGCATTGCCGCCGTCGAAACGAATTACCCATGAGGCGTGCACTGCAGCGGCACTTCTCTTTCGCGCTTCCCGAAGAACGCTCGGCGCCATCTAGCGCTGCCGCCGCGAAGCCTGGGGTCGCATTCGAAATGAATGTTGCGCCGGTGCGCGACTACGCTGAGAAATGAGTCGTTCTGTAGCTGGGCTCTAGCGCTAACAGGAGTGACGAATTGGGCTGCTTGGAGTGCGTTCATTTTCCTTTCGCTGCCTACTGGAACATACTAACAGGGACGAAACCGACACTGGTTGTAAAAAAGAGACGAAGTGACTTGGAGGAGCGCAACCTGCCGACTGGTCTGAAGTGAAGGCACTAAATTGACGGAGGACAAAGAAGAAACAGACACCTAGCACCTTCACTTCAGATCATGCTTAACCAACACGCCCAACTATCCATCCTAACTGCCAACTGGTTTATTGTCAGACCAAAGCACCCTCTGAAGAGAACACACCGACGCGTTGTGACTGCGTGAACTATGGTTATAACAGATCCTATCAGATCGCGTTCCCGCGTTTCAGGTGGCCACTTTGTAGGTGCATGACTTCACGCGCAGATAAGAGATGTGTACAAACTACTTAACGGGCCCTATAAGAGGCAAGAATGCCAATGACATATAAGCCCCGCAATTCGATGGTGGAAAGAATGCTGCAAGAGTACAGGATCGAGAGCGGCATTCATGGGCCACTCTGGGCGAAGGAGACATTAGAAAACGGTGTTAGTATTTTGTACTATACTTAATACCATAACGACGCTTTTTATACCAGTCACAAAGTGCAAGGAAATATCACGTTTCCAAACTTTATTTTCATAGTGAAGGCTCGAGCCGTTCAGTGGGATATTTCAACGCCTAATATCGGTAACAAAACTAGGCCATAACTGTCAACCGCAGAGTATTTTATGTATGCGACTGCATGCATAAATTGTTATAATTGTGACATTTCACCAGCTGCTGTCGCGAGTGCCATGAACTACGTACCTTACGCAAACTCGTTTATCAAAACGGTATCTGAGAGACTTGCGATTTCGTGCGAGCTGTCGCAAGCTCGGGTTTGCTCCAGACATATTAAATTTTCTCTTAAATACCTGAAGAGGGAAAGAAGTCTTGCCTTTAACGCCAAAATGCCTGACTGACGGCAGGATCGAACCTCAAGCACATTCAAAAACATATTACATTGCCGTTGTTTAGTTAATGTGCGCAGCGCTGCAATGTGCCTTCCGTAGTTCAACCCCACTGTGATTTTGTAGGGCAACATAAAATGAAGCTTGGCTATCCGATTCGACAAAGCGCTCCGCCTAGCCCCTGCTGCAGGAGTGATTATACGCATCTAATCGTCAGTTGTGCACATTGTCCATCGGAATCATCTAATGCAAAGAGAAATGTCAGACACGGTAGCGTCCCTTCGCGCAAAACTTTTTCAGTCACACAGGGGTTGGAGATTAATTAAGGGAAAATGAGACATCCGCCTGATCGTAGCAATTGCTATAACGGAAACTCATACGGGTTCCTCGAAAGGAAAAAATTGCAGTTGATCAAAAATACCCCCTTGTCCTGGACTCGAAGCAGGAAGCACCGCCTTTCCGGGCCAGCCGCTCTGCCACCTGAGCTAATCCAGCGGCTAGCAGATGGCAGGTCCAAGTAGAATTAGTCAACAATTCGAAGCAAAAGCAAGAGTTAAAAAATTAAATTGAGAGGTTTTACGTGCCAAAACAATTTTCTGATTGTGAGGCACGCCGTAGTGGAGGACTCCGGAAATTTTGACTACCTCGGTTTCCTTAACGTGCACTGGAATCTAAGTAAACGGGCGTTTTCGGATTTCGCCTCTACATAAATGCAGCCACCGCGGCCGGGATTCAATCCCGTGACCTCGTGCTCACCAGCCCAACACCTTAGCCACTGAGCAACCATGTTGGGTAATCAAGAGTTTGCGTAATAGTTCTGCGGAAACCCGCAGGATGGAGAGACGTAGTTAATTAAGGATAAATGAGACATACCCTAATAGTAGCAACTGCTAAAAAGGGAACCCATACCCGTTCCTCGAAAGAACGATCACCGCAGAACTATTACGTCGTGGTTTGAACATGTAAACCAAGTGGAAAGGCATGCACCTTAGGGGGCCGCATGCCTAAGTAGAAAATTTGAACGCAAATTTGAGATAGCGCCATCAAATATTCTTGGCCAACTTGAAATGTAGAAACCTGAGACTAGAATGTTATGACAATTATGTTCGCCTTATTGTATAAATACCTACCGCAATATCCTCAGCTGTGAAGTTAATTATTGTAATCACATGAAGCAATAAATGCATCTCCTCTATTTTCCTCACAAATGACGTCCGCTTGGATTGGAAATTCATCTGTAGTGACGTAACTCCCATACCTCTTGCAGGATTTCTTGTGTTGAAGAAGCAAAAAAGAAAACAGGCAATTTATATAAAAATTGTGACCGCGCTGGACACATTTTTTCATCGTGGTATATATGTGGCTTATTTGAGGGGGAAGAAAAAGAGCTGCTGTAGCAGGCTCGTCTGACGATGTCACCTCTCTGCCACAATTGTAGAAATTTGAATCAATAAACCACTACTTTTTATTATGCAGTCGATATTCACCCCAGAGAAGTATATTATTTGAAGCTCCACTCTGCAAAATTGGATTAGGATTAGCTGTACAAGTATTATTATCCTTAAGCGTCGCGACACTAGGCTATAGTCATAGAGACGTTTGTTCCGCAGTATTTGATTATTCAACTAATACCAAATGATTACCCTGCTAATCAGTGTATCGTTATTTTATATATCAGATCCGCATTCATTTCACTTAAATTGGTTTCTCAAAATCAATCCCTAAAAATAATTTTCTCCTTGATTGTATCGTCTTCTAACATTCACCTTCCAGTTAGTCGGACTGCTCACCCGTAGTCTAGTTATTGCTACACCTTTTTTTTTCTACGTTCATCGATTTAAATAAGAATTTCCTTTAGCTACCTTCTTCCGCCCACTTCTTGGCCTGTCCCCCTTAGTGGGTGCGAGCCACGACTGAGGTCCATCAACATCATCACCACAGCGGATTGCTGACTCGGCAATTCCAGCCCTCAGGACGCGCGTGAAGCTACGCTCGTGGCAGCAGGCACAGCAGCCAACTCGAGCAATCGCAGCTTCAGCATGCGACGCGGTCAGAGCCCCCTGCAGCTGCCTCCGTGTCCTCGGCCCCGTCCTGCGCCGGTTCCCAAGCCACCCGCGATCCGACACTGCGCTCGTGTCAAGGACACGTCAGGTGCATCGTCTTGTCCGCGCTACTCTTGCTTCGTGCTGCTCGCCGTCCTCTTCACGACAGCCACGCTGCTAGCCACGCCGGCGCTGCTCCTGACGCGGCTCGATCCTTGGCGGCGGGACCACTTCACGCTGGACGAACACCTGCTACGCTCGCGCGACCACAGCGTGCACCCGTGCGACGACTTCTACGGGTGAGCGCGCTAGCATGGCTGCTTAACGCCATAGCCTTGGCAACAGCAAGCAAACGCTGTTTTTCCTGGGCTTGCCTGCGGGGTTTATACTACACTGTAAAAAAAATTTGCCTTACTTTACAGAAAATTTGCTGGTAATTTGTGACCGAACACTCTTCCGTAAATTATGAACGGTCATTTCCGTAGAACGGACAACTGTAAAAAAAGAGACCGTAATACAAGATACGAGTGCTTCTGTATCTAGAAAACGGAAGACTCTGTATTCTGAATCTGTACTATAACCGTTAAAGTACGGTGCTTCTCGTATTCAGAAAACGGAACACACCGTATGCTGAATCTGTACTATAACCGTTAAAAAACAGGTGCTTGCCGTATTCAGAAAACGAAAGACTCCGTATGCTAAATCTGTACTATATCCGTTAAAGTACAGGTGCTTCCCGTATTTCATCTTGCAGAGCATATCCATTCGAAGAATGTGCCATCGGGGACAAAATTGCCCAGGACGTGCGAGAGTCGACCGAATTTCATTGGTGTGCTATTTGCTGGGATCAGCCGTGCCACCATCTGCGTTGGGAATGTGCATACGTGACCCACTGTTTTCAGCGGTCTTGAGCAGAAATGCAATTTGGTCAACGCTCACACTTCCAGGGTACTTTTGTCCACGATAGTACATCTCCTTTAATGCAAATGTCATGAAGGCAGCTCATAGTCAAAGCAGCAGGTCACCATTGAGAAAATTGTCTTGCCAACACACTGACATGGCTGCAGAGATAAAACACTTTGCACTTTGTGATATGAATGCACTGCATAGCATATATACAAAAAGGTGCAACATTTCAGTCCTCAAGTTCTTAGATCACAGAAGCAACTTTATTTTCTTCAATCACTCGTCTTGCACTTCTTCCTGGTGAAAGTTGTTCTTGACTCCAAACGCTTGCAAGGATAAACTTGCTGCTGTTAGGAGAAACAAATAGTATTCGTGAATATCCATCCTAAAGAAAGCGGCAAAAAAGTTTAATCACAGAACACGACAAAGCAGTAACTTCTGTGTTAGAAAAACATGTAAGTAGATCAACATTGTTGGAACAAGGGATGTTGCTGTAGCCAACATTTCGACATAGGTGCTTGTCATTAGGGTAGCAAATGTTTTCCTTGGCTGTGTTGCTTTGGATTTTGCATATCTCACTGGCCCCTAGCCTCATTGGGGGAGAAGTAACTGGTGCGTATAATAGGTCAAGAAAAGTCAAAGTGTTAAAATAAAGGAAGGAAGGGTGTGCTTAGCAGTGGTGATTGTGATGGAGCGGGTATGAGCAATGCTGTCAGTACTTGCCAAGAGTAGGGGTGACCAAAACAGAAAACGATGTACCCATGTAAGCAGTCATTAATCCAGTAGACCTAATCTTCCCAGAAGACAAAATATGTATCAAGATAAACAGTTTGCGCTTTTGGAAAAGGAAAACGAAGAATTAAGGAAAATAAATTTTGTATCAAGATGCATCTGGTTAGGATCACTGCAAGTGGTAAATGAAGGCGCATTATGAATATATATTTGGTTGAAAGCCGATGAAGAAAATATATATTAACCAAATATTAAAAAATAGGGACATTAAAATTAAACTGGATATGACCATAAAACAGTAAAGAACAGCCTGTGGAAAAAAATGGGATGGATAATATAACCAGGTGCAAGATTGCAAAACGTCGAGTGCTGTTTATATTCATGCTGCTGTTGACGGCTTCAAGTTTTTGTCTTCCTGTGGAACCTTTGTCTTACTTGAACAAGGAAATGGGTCATTTTTTAAACAAGCCAGTTCAAATGCAGTTCAAAGCTTCATCGGTGTTATAATGAAAGAAAATATTATGGTCAGTTCTCCTGCTCATCTTGAAACTTATTGTGCGCAACAAACAGGGACGTAGAATAGAAGAAACACAATGTTAAGCGCTCGTCCTTGTGTTTCTTCTATTCTTCGTCCCTGTTTGTTGCGCACAATAAGTTTCAAGAGGAATTTGTTCCAACTAGGCCGACTTGCAGTCTTGCTTCAGTTCTCCTGGGTGTGCTTTCATTCACCAGTTATTTCCACCGGTGTCAGTTCAAAATTTAATGGTCTAAATGGACCTTAGCTCCTGGCAAACCATTAGCTGGTCTTTTTTTCAACACAGATGCCTGCACATTATATGTGTTGGCAGGAGTGCTAGCGAACTACATTATACTTGTTGCCACAAACAAAGTGAAACTTGGTAACAGTGATTGCAAAAAAAAAACCAGCATTCCACAATACTGATTCAAGTCGTCTGGAAAAGTTGCTTAAGTTAACGTACACCCCCTACTCCACCAGACACAATTATTCACCCCACTGACTCTCATGGTGTCAACCATGCTATTACAACACTAGGCATCAAGTGAGGAGAATTAGGGGATAAGAGGGAACAATGCTTTTTGTTAGAACATCAAATGTGCTTTACATAAATGCTACATTCCAACTAACAAAGGAGCAACCGGTTTGTGAGATAGTGACCAATGCATACGAAAGCTAATGACATTCTGTGGAGCAGAATGTTGACGATGAGGTGTTATGCACACAAGTGTACTCTTTCACACAAAATGACATCCTGCACTCAAACCTTGTGCCAACATTAGAGTTTGAAAAACACCATAGTGGAAAGCAAAGAGTGCTAAATTTGTTGAAAATTACTAAAAATTATTCGATTATTCATTATCCTTACTGTTTGTTAAAGATTCACAGATTGTTCCCTATGGGTGCTGTAAACAGGCACCCTTCTTTTACAGTGGTAGCAACAATGATCTGTGGCACAGACAAGAATAAATGCTCATGAAGTTTATGCACGAGTATATCCTACAAATTACACCCCATTTCACATTCCAATATGGTAGAAGAGGAAGACGAAAAAAAAACTACTTTCTGGTGGAGGATGCATACCCCAGAATAGAAGAAACAACTGTACCCTAACCATTGCTGCTGCCGATGCCTGTGCACTAGCAGTTACATATAATATGGCAGTTACAATTGTTTTTCCACAAGCACTGCAAGCTGCGGCCAGTTTAACAGTACACAGCTGTAATAAATTTAGGGCAAGCTAAAGCTCTCTAATGGATTTATCTCATATGACACAATTGGAATGCAACATTCTGCAAATAAGTGAAGCGCGATGTGCCATCCCATACAATGAAACACCTTTGAAGAATCTGAATCACCACCTGCACTCTTAGGCAAAGTTACACCCTTTGGAGTGCCCCTTCTGCCACACAACAATAATCGTTATTTGCCTTGATGCGTTTCCTTTCTTGAAGACGCCATGCCCGCTACTTTGTTGTCGGGAATGCTATCATGCTGATAACGCGCATGCCGTTCGTTACTGGAAAGCACAGGGCTCGCAGCGTTAAAGAAAGGAAATGCATAAAGGCAGATGACAATTATCGTTGTGTGGAACAAGGGGCACTTCAAAGGGTGTAACTCTGCCTAAGAGTGTGAGCCGTGACGAGGGAAAAGAGTGTGTTCTGTGTAAAGTAGTGCACCTGTATAACCTAAAGCTTTGGAGAATGCATTTAGTATGAGCTGGGAAGGTTCCTAATTTTAATTGCACACAGTGAAAACCTCCATGCAGTTTTGCAAAATGCAAACCCCCTACCTTTTTGTTGTTCAAACGTAATGACACGTAGGGCCATAACATGTACATTACGGGTTTCGTTCCCAAACAATCAAAGTGAATAGCACCACCCTAAGTGTTATGTGCCTTCTTGTTAGTGTCGAATGCTGCGATCGGCAGAGAAACGGATTTCTGGAGCAATATAAAGTATTAGGTGCTGTGATCTCAGTTCTTTCACTGCTTTTTAAGCATTATCGGGTCCTAAAGTAAAGAAACGAGGAATAAATACATGCATATTTCAAGTTACAACCCTCATAAGTATTTAGTAGTCTGGATTATGAAGGATTCCAGATTTACAATGCAGGACAGATTTTATTCCACTGAAAGAATGGCATCATGCCAATGATTCTGCATTTGGTGCTATATTTATTTGTATTTAGTTCAGTTGGAATGTGTGTGTATCGTCAGCGATATCGCTTGACATGTTTTATATTGACTGTTTTCTAAATTCAGGCAAATTCGTATTCGCAAATAACCTTGTATGACACCAAGAACTTGCTTAGCAGGAGTATTTCTAACATTTGCAAGATATGAGGCTCTTGAATGCATATCTCAGCCTGGGGTACACGCCGCCCCCTAATCTCATCAGCAAGTTTCTGGAACTCATCTACGAGGTTTCTTATGATGAATGTAAAGTTGCTTGAATGGGAGAAATAGGGAATTTATAACAGGTGAATTATGCAGCATAAGAATGATGTCAGCAAGAAGCAAGCATCAAGAACTATAAAATGAAGACTATAAAATGCAAGAATTATTTGGGATGATTTAAAATTCTGGCATTGGAACGAAATGTCTTTCAATCTATATATAAACTCTGATTATTCACTCTACTACCACGACCTTCATTAGAAACATTCATAATCATTATCCTATCTATGCCACATCATCCTAGCTAATATTCAAGCCTTCATAAGCTGCTTTTTTTACTGCTAATTCTCTGTGGGAAAGAGGTGTCCGTATGAAGACCATATCATATACTTATTACCCGTTTTTTGATAAATGATAAGGGAAAAACTTCACACCAAAAATGCATTGAGCTTGAGCAAGTTCTGCGTTTGATGCTGTTGATTCTTTTTTCCCTTTGCCATCATTGACCCACCTGGTTAGCTAAGTAGACAGAAAAGCTGCAGGAGAAAGGTGGGGGTGCCAAACCAGACTTGTGCCCCAGGGGACCTTTTCACGGTCACTGGAGGAACTGCCTGTGGCCTCGGCATCTTCCTTGAGGGCCACGGCCATGTCTAAGAAACCTTGTCTCCACAGGCTGCACAAAGAAAGATAATTTGCTGAGCTAAGTCTTTTTCTTAAAAGAACCCATTTAAGTTGTATTCGTGGCTTTGCACCACAAAACTGACACATGACTGGCCACTCAAGACACTTTATGTGTATTCGCAGGCTTATTCCTTGGAAAAACACTTTTATGTAGCACACAATGAGTAACAGTAACAAAAAATGTATCAGGAGGCTTTCATATTGCTCTACAACTTTTCATTGACACATTTCATTTAATTATTTGAGATATTTAATAACTAATTAAGAATTATGTAATTAGGCAGAATGCACAATATAATCAGAGTATCTCCAAGCGATGGCAAACATTACCTTCATTTTGTCTAGTTACATCGCATTTACATATTTCTAAATCTTGGTGCATGATAGTTAAGACACCCTGTAGATCAAAAAACAATATTAAAATTTTCATAATCATCTCTTGCGTGTTATTGGTGGCTATGGCTGCTTCAAGTTATTCTTTCAGTATGGTACAAGCAGTTTTGAAGTGAAATTGTTTTGCATCGAGGGCATGTAATCTAGGCAATCAAGCAAAAGGTCAAGTTGTGTTCACTATTCAGATGTTTAACTAAGAAGCTGCAGGAAAAGGAAACAAGACACAACACCTAATAAACAATGCAAAATTTGAAAATTTAAACTGAACAAGAAACCAGTGTTTGAAAACACAGAAAAAAAGCCAGCAGCTTACATCGAATACACCCTTGCTATGTACTCCAAGTGAAGTTGTTACCGCAATGCTAGGGCACCACATGAACGTAACAATCAACAACTTCGAGCAGAATATTAATACCACTAAATGAACTGGCCTTTGAAGATTTTTGATCTGAAATCCTCAACGACTTGTTCTGGTGTTTAATCTGTCAAGCTCAATCTGTATTCTCAAAAGCTGGCTCTCGGCCATAATTTCTGTAAACGCAACATCAGCTTAAATCTCAAGATAGGGTTGACCTGCAAATAAAGTGGATAATGCATGGCAAACATCATGAACTCTCTTACATGTTAACCAGAGGGTTCACTCATGCAGCCATGAAATTGTGATGCAGACACGATATATTGAAGCTGGTTTTGTGAAGTGTTTCATGCTTCCAAGGCTTCTTCAGTTGTGAAAGCTGTCTCCGTTAGCTAAATAAGCGATGAGAATAAAAAAATAACTTCAACATGCTCACAATATGTTGACCATTTGCAAGTAAACAGCAGCCTTTTTGGCACCCAGGTTGCCTGGTGCAAATCTACTATGCCACAGTACTTGCGTTACCCAGTACCAGCCACTTTAAAATGCAATGTGTTCAGAACCCTTTCCCTCTGTTTGTCTGCTTTGGAAACAGTTTAACATGTGTTCAGTAGGCGTCGAGAAAGGGGACAGAAAACACTGTGCACCACTGATTTCTAACATGTTTCGCTGGATGCAGCACACCGCACCGGATGCAGGTGAAGCTAGTGGAAATGCGATGTCATGCAGTCGCTTGTCCTGGAAGCAGGGCATATGGTGGACTAACTAGTGCGTGCGATCAGATAATATTGCTGCCGAAAAACTTTGTGGTTTTTCACATTTTAGGAGGTCTCTACATGTCTGGTAAGCACTTTTATGACAATCTGAACCCGTATACGATAGTGTTCTCTTACATCAAGTTTTTTCTGATTTTCCAGTGTTTCCATTGCACGCCACTTATGTTAGCAACACTGTAGACACTACAATGGAAAAATTCTGGACACCTCGAAACACTGCTTGGGTAGTTTATGGCACATCAGGCAGGCATGTTAGGGGAAGAAATGCTACACACCCGTGCAACAAAGTGCTGCCGCAAAGTTGTGAAGCACCAACTTCCGGGACAAGGCCGGCTTCAGTCGAGGGCGCTCGATGTGCTGTTCATCCCCTGTAGTAGAAATCAGTGGCGTGGACCCTTTTATACTGGCTGTCTTTTCTGGTCGGAACCTTGGCAACAGCTTCCACCATACGTTTTTGAACCTGCAACATGTGCAGAGAAAGTCACATCACTGTGCATTGATTGTATGGCTTTATTGTGCTACACATTCTATCAAATAATTAAAAAATACAGTTCACACATTTTTACTACTGTATATAGACAGTCTAGTTGCTATACACGCCAAACATTACCATTCCTCTGACAGAATGCAACAATAGAAGCGTACACTGTAAAGCTACACTAAAATTTAAATTGATGTGACACCGTATGAGCATACACTATGCTTACTGTATGCTTTAGCCCTGTGTCAAGTAAAAGTTAATTGTCAATCATTTATGGTGTATTTCTACTTATTCTGGGTCATAAAACTGTACAATCAATGTTCCAAGTTTACACAATGTTGGCTTTTGATTGCCTATGTGATCCGTTTCCTACTTACGCATGCAGTAATCCCACTGTAATAAGGAAAAAGAGAATAGGAAATGCCGTGATAATCTTCTACATTTGATGAGGGCAGGAGCAATGACCAATAGCATGTGGTTGAAGCTACATAATTACTCAGTTTTCACACAGCTTAATTATTCAGCAAGTAATAAAGAGCTATCCTGTGCACCTCTGCATGACCAATAAAATCTGACTGCTTGACACTGCACTAAGGCTTGGTACTGTTCGGCAGTTCAGCTTTGGTTTTCTGATATACAGAACTGTTTAGGTACCAGTAGTTTACTTTGCGATAAAATGGAGCTTGGAGCACTGGTCATTTGCACATAAATAATGCGACAGCAAATATAACACAAGGATAGGAATATGGGTCCCTTGGAAAAAGTACATACACATTATGATTATAATGTGATGTGATGCCACAATGAAACAGAAAGCAACGCATAGAAGTGGACGGCGCTTCCATGCCACCAAGGTTATTGGACAGACAGTACTTGAGAAGTGCCCGCAACACAATGTGTTGGCGGGCTAGTTGGTGTGAATCCATAAATACTTTGTTAAGCGCAAAACAATGGACACAAGAAAGACGACCGGCACAAGAGCGTACTCATGCGACGGGATCCAAAAAACCATATTGAGCACTGCACAAGGTTAAAGAAAGCACACTAATGCACTGTGACCCCAATGACTGTATGAAGAAAGCTTCCGATAACTCTCAGGCGGTGGTATCACAGCACTTTTTCAAAATCGTAGTATCACGAAACATGGCTTTGCACTTTTATATTTTACAATGTTGAGCCAAATGGGAACCTGTGCCTGTTGGTATGGATCGTTTAGGTTCGCAATGTTTCGTGATGCTACGATTTTGAAAAAAGAGCCGTGATACCACCGCCAGAGAGTTATCGGAAGTTTTCTTCATACAGTCATTGGGGCCACAGTGCATTAGTGTGCTTTCTTTAACCTTGTAAAGTGCTCAATATAGTTTTTTTTGGATTCTGTCGCATGAGTGTGCTTTTTTGATCAGATGTTGGTGGTTCCTGCACAGCCCATGTTCTTCTAGATTCTGCTGTCTACAAAGGAGGGACGCAATAAAGTGATGTCAGTTGAGAGTAGCGCCTTGTTCTGTCGTCTTTCTTGTGTCCGTTGTTTTGTGCTAAAAAAGCAATGATGTATTCCTTGTGTGTGTTTGAAGACAGCTCCACACGCAGTAGCGTATCCAGTATTGCTGCCCAGTGGTTTAGCTCGCCGCAGTATGAAGTGCCACAAAACATAAGGAGAGAAACCTGCATTATAGTCTTGTTGCAAACAAGAATATAACGTGAAGTGCATTCTGAGGCCAGAAACTATAAAAAAAAAATTTCATGATGCACCGCTGTGCAAGGTTTTATAGCAAAGTCAAATACATTTAGTGTAAATATGACACTATGATGATGCACAATGGTGGTAATCTGTAATAATATAAAAGGTGCCTTAATGTTACAACAAAAGCTGACATTACTTAATAATAGCCCTGTAAAATTTAACATACAGGGGCAACGCTTGGTTAAACAATAGTGATGTATTGTCTATGTACACAAGTATTACCCACGCATTTCTGCCATTGTCTAAATGGCATAAATGAATGGGTAATACTTGTATACATAGATATTACATCTCTATTGTTTAACCAAGTGGGTAAACTATGTCTGCCTGACACAAGATTAGAATTAAACCATAAATTATACATAGTCACCCTAAGAGTAACACCTCATTTGAACTTCACAGTAAGTAGACGCCTGTTGATGCCAGCCTCTCCCAATGCTAAACTGTATTGCATGCTCTACAGAGAAATTAGAGTGGTATCACTCAACTCTGAAGCAATTCAGGACTGCAGCACTGTAGAAGACATCTACAAATGTCCCATTTCATGTATAACAGCCTGAATTGCTTGCACATCTTACCAAGTGCAAATTAAAATTTCTTTTTGTTTAGCATTTTTGCCTGCTAGACCACAATCCAATGTCATCAATATATTAACATATTACCTCAAAGAACCTAATTTGGCTTATAGATTAACACCTTTGCATACTGCCACAGCTGCACTCTGTCATATGCGTTGCAATCATAAAGGAGTGCTGGTCCACCAGCACTCCAATGTCACTAACAGTGATCACCTACACAGCTAAGTAAACGGTCATGATTCAGGTGGCAAATAGCTATGAGAAAAAAAAAATCCACTCACCTTGAGAGCTATAATACTGCAATAACTTGAGAGAGATGGACCCATTGCAGGCAGCAGACCTCTTCTCAGCTCCAGCACAACAGCAACTTGCCTTTCAGTAAAAGAAAAGGATTGATTAGTAATGATAAGTTACCTTGTTTTTGCTGAGTATCAATACAATCTGACTTTCATGCATATCCACTCTCCGCTTTAGTAATACAACTGAATTATTCGTCAAATAAAAGAGTCTATGATGATACCATTCGCATCTCTTGTATGTCCAAATTTTTTCGCACTGATACCCCGTTTACTGCTTGCTTAGTGGCACGAATGCCTTGACTGCCCAGACATCATTCGAAGGAATACGTCTTGCTGCACCGCAAACGGTGCAGCAAGACGTTTTTTTCTGGTCACAATTAAAACGTGCACCCAAGCAAGAAAGTAACGATCACAGGTAGTGAGCGACTGCTATTGCCTCGAACGTTTATTTCCGTATTTTAACAGAAGTTCTTGTATCAGATACAGTATGCTCTCAAGCCAATACAAGCGTCAATACAAGAGCTCAACTGAACGCAGTTTTATTCTACGCTTTTAACGCGAGTGAACAAAAGGTTAGAAGTACCTCACGGAAATTGCGATCGAGCCAATCGCGCTACGACTGGAATCGATCTGAAAAGATAGGTTGATCCCTTTCCCCATTCATGCGTCATTTTTGCCCTAAGACGTTGCATAGTGGTCTTTTGAAACAATATTTCTGTTCGCGACACCGGCTTACCACACATCATTTTAACCCCTACGTTATGCAAACCAAATAAGATTAAAATGGGCTTACCTCATGAGCAAGTTACGAGCGCGCGTAGACTGTTGAACACCCGTTGAGAGCAAGCAGGCTAGCCGTGTCCAAGCGCATACGTGCACCCAAACACAGGACAACTTCTTCGATGCCGCAGCGAGCAGAGTTTTGTACACGAAGTGAAAGACATCCAGCGCAAATATCTCCGCGCGATGACGGCAAATAACGAGCGCACAAGCGTACACAACACAGCAACAAATTCGGAACTTTGCCAATTCGAACGTGCCGAGACCCAAGCAGCGTAACCATCCATCGTTTCTGTTCTTCGCTCCCGATGCGTCAATCTCTCTTCCTTGGGCTCTTGCTCCACCCTTGAGTACAAATCAAGAGATATTTACGGCGAATTAACAACATTTACAACACGACTCGAAAAATGCCGGCTGACTACACATGTGCATCTCCGTCTGCCACTCCTAACGGACGCGCAGCGCGCGCTGCCCCCTGGTGTCGCACTCTGAGCGCGGAGAACCGAACAGAATCGGTTTCGTTTTCGCATTTCTGCTCTTGTTACTGGAACTGCAATATAATTGCTTGACAATTAATTGAATTCTAAAAGAGGAGAACGCTTTCTCTCCCACAAGTTAGTGCGTTTTATACAAAGGGAGAGAGAATTCAAAAGGCAGAAAGGCAGGGAGGTCAACCAAAGCATTCGCTACTGGCGATAGCAAACCCCTGTGCTATAATGAAGTGCAAAGCAGTGCACTGCGATGCGTCCATAAGCTCTAGTACAGGGATAATTTGGGCTGGTTGGTGCATGTAATGAACGGGTAAATAATGAGTTGTGTCATAACATTACCCATGCATAAAGCACGTGGAACTAATGGTATTGCATTCTAGGTCAAAAAGAAATAAAGCTTGAATCGTTACATCTCGACACTGGGCATTCTTTCTTTCCGAAATATTTTTTTCTTCTTTTTGACAGTATACACAGTACTAGCACGGTAATAGGTGCTTCATCTTCAGTCACCTTCCAGTAGTTTACACACATGTCGGTGCATGTTCGCGTTCTTTATTCTACCGTACAAGAACGAGCACGCTTACCGGTCTTGTTTCAAGATGAAGCGCCAAATGTTTGCGATTACATCTTACCGCAAGAATTAACACATGAACAGTGAAGATTATGCGTAATCGATTTGTCTCAATGAATGGGCAGTTATTGTCAGAGACGAGATATTTTGTAAATATCATGGGAATGAGTTTAACCAACTACATTGCAGTTCAGCAGTGCCCTTTGACACTTGGGTTAATTGCTTGCCGCATTCGAAAATTTCCTCCGACCGTTGTACTTGGATCTATAGGCCGCCAGTCCCCTTCGAGACCATTTATTGCCAAATGTAAACGCAGTTACGGTCATTATACCACTCCCTGCGTTTCGGTACTGATTTAGAGTGCGCACAATTTTTGGCGTATAGAGCACCAATGTCATTCCCAGTGCACCAGCACCTGAGTGCCGCAAGCTTGTTTACGCATGCACGTATGTCCCCGGCTCTTCATTCACTTAAACATATATGCTGCGTTATTAACTACAAAGCGCTTAAATTGAGAACATTGCGAGAACACGCATATATTTGCGCATATGATCAGCGTTACAAAGCCCATATGCGCGGCAAACTGCGACCGGAATAGAAGATGCGTATATATATTTATACGATCTGTTATTGCAGCTTTTGGTAGAAGGCTAGCTCTCACATTTTGTACGCAACTTCATAATGCGTACAGTTTGCGTGTTCAATAAAGTATTGTTAGCTGAAACTTTATGAGTACGAGCGCTCATTCAGACAGCTTAAATTTTCTCACAATATACGGATGTTCACATAACAAAAATACGGGATTCTCTCTGTTTCGTCCAAAACAGCGTATAGCCGTTATATGATTACAGTGAAAATGTCCGTAAAGCTGAATACGGAGAGCACTTTCCGTATATTAACGGCAGATTTTGCCGTATTTTTGAAATTTGACATACTTTCCGTATTTTTATCTGCAGTTCTCCGTATAATGACAGAAATCCCCCGTAAAATTACGGAAATTTTTTACAGTGTAGAAGTTTGCGAAACGTATCCGAAAGGAACGTAAGTGGCGGCACGTCGAGGTTTGAACACGTATAAGGATAAAGCGATGGAGAGGTGGCAATGTCGATGGCATACGAATCGCGGACGGATTTTCTTTAAGTGTTGTAAAAGCTTACTCATTTGACGCGGGATGTGTCATGTAAAAGTCGCAGTAGTTCAATGATTATTGAGTTTTACGGTTTAGCATGGTCGTGGCTTCGACTAGCGGCTACGGCCACTGCATTCCGACTGTAGCGGCACGTAAGAACGTTCTAGTACCAGGTCTTTTTTTTCACCCGATTTACAAACATAAGCCTTTGTCAGAGTATAGTTTTCCAAAAACACCGACTTTGAACGTCGGTAATTGTGTCGCCAGCCATGCTGCACTTTTGACGTCTGATAATTCCATGACACGCGTGGAATGCACGTGGAAGCTCTATATAGGCTTCCAACGCTAGGACAATTATCCAAAAAACGAATAATGTTTTTAATTGTATGTGTTCCCAAAAGAAGAAAAACAATGCTGTCGCTAATTTCCATTCGTCGAACTAATTCACTGCGAAATGTGTGCAGTAGTGAGTAAAGGAAGGGACGTCGGCATGTTGTCACCACCATCGTCAATTTGATCGCCATCGTGTCGTCGAATTCCTGCCGCCGTCGTCATCAGTTGCGTGCCACCATCGAAGTTTTCATGACATCTTCGCTAATTTTCTGCCCATGGAATCATCATTGATCTGCTTCGCACATTAAATGGAAAGGCCTCTACTTTTTACACGCAAGCATAGCATACATGGCTTGCAAATAGAAAGTGCGCATGCGCGGTTGCGCATGCGCAGGGCCGTCTACGCTGACACGCTGGGCCCGCTTGCCGCTCCGCTATAACTGTCTTATGAAATCGGCGATGCGATGTCTGAAGCCGCGAAGGGAGTGAGCGGTGGAGGAGGAAGGTGCCTAGAGGTGGAGAAGAGAATCGCGTGCTGGAGGAAGTACGAAGGAGCCCGCTTAGGTGAGTTAAAGGGCACGTGGCAAAGCCACGCCGCCAAGGGGAAAGTCTAGGAAACGTTCAGCGAAACTGGGAAGCAAACAGCGGGCGAGGCTCCGCGGGGGAGGAGGGTGGGCGAAGGTGCGCTAGGTTTTGTCACGTGATCGAGTGACGCAGCGCCAAGTGAGAATGACGCAGCAGTAACGCAAGCGGCGGCAGGCCAACCACGAGTCATCCGACCTTGAAATCGTCATATAAGTGGCGCGCACGAGTTCTGACAAGCGCTACAAAAGGCGAGGGCTTCGCATGCCCAGGAGACTACTCCCGAGGAGCCTGCTAGGCTGCTTGCGATGATGCAGGTGCATCGGGACAGGCACCGTAGCATAGAAATTCCTCGACAGCCTGAAGTCCGTTTGCAAGCTCGGCGCGTTTCAGACCACCCCCCATCCCCCCCATCTATCCCCTACCCGGCGCGCTTCCTTCTCGCTTTCCTCCCTGGCGCGCCAGAGGGAGTCGCCATCGTTGGCTCACCGTCGCATGGTTTCATCCGTGCTAAGAGAGTACGGCACGTGGGGACGATGCTGTCGCCCTTGCACATTGTAGGGAACATCGCGGTGACAACGACGGCTTAAATCTGCATGGAGGATCCAAACAAACTCAATTCAAATTATATAGCAATGGCACCCATACGCTTGCGTGTATGAGCGATCACGAAGTGAAGAAACGTCACAGTAATATTTCTTTAAATCTTGCACTACCTTTATCAGAGCTTGACAAACGAACGACCTCGGATTGAACCCCATCTCCTACCTTGTCTAACAGCATTCGTAATAAATCTGACAAGAGAAACTCTTGTGGCCTTTCGACGTAGGTACCATCACCCTACGGAGAATCGATAAAACTGACTTCGACAAGATCTTCCAGAGTCTATGTTGTAAATGTTGCCGGTTTCTGCGGTCCATCATGCCATCACTTTTTCTTTTCTTCCACCAGGTCCGTCTCCCCTGCGACAGCGCCTGCAAAGTAATTCTCTGATTCACTGTTTCCTGTTAAATAATGGAAAGTGGTTCGCAACTAATTATGTACACCAGCAGCTCAGAAAGTGTCGTCGTAGTGGATAACGGGTACGAAGTGGCGTTTCTTGCGTCATGAGGCTAACACAAAACCCATATGAAATCGAGGTGTTGGTTAGGGTGTGCGTTCTAATGATCAAGAAGCTAGCGCCTCCCGAGGAAAGCGCATGCGCGTCGTAAGTCGTGTCGGTTGACGGAATTTTCGGACGCGTAATTAAGAGATCTGTGCAATGCGTACCAGACCACGCAGCCAGATGCAAAATTAACAGCAAATGCGCATTCGAATCGTCTATTAGGTCATCCGAATCGCGCATGGTCGACTTAAGCTGGAACCGCATGGCGCGTTTTTCGCGAGTGAAAAACGCGACCGGCGGCAAACGCCCGCGTTGCCGCCGACGCGCGAGCACCCATACGAAAAAAAGGAGCGGCGCTTTCGCGCCGCGTTTTCTGGGTTGCCAGACAACATAACTCTCAACGACATGTATTGTCTCTGTTACCGCATATATAATATGCCCTTATTACAGAACACTACAATAAAAATAATCTGTGTGCAATTAGACAGCGACATTTGTTTCCGAAGTGTATTTATCAAGCTTAATTTCAAGCAGCAATATTGTGTGCGAAACTGCGACTATGTACCTTCCGCATGCTGAGAAGCCGCTGCTTGTTTACAACTTCACATATAATAAGGAGGGTCGGCCGCTTACTACCGACCAGAAGAGGCGATTGCTACTATTAAGGGGGATACTGATACTGAAGCAAGAAAAAAAATTACCGACGATTACGTTACTTCCTAATGCGAAATTTGAGCGCAGCAAATGCGAGCCTTTGTTTGCGTTTGGCCTCGGCCTCGGCCGCGCGAACGGTAGAGTCTTCTCTGCGACGGCGATGAGCTTCTGCTTCAGCCTCGCTTACTACTGGTTGCTCTCGACGGCGGCGATGAGCCTCCGCTTCGGCGGTGCGAACGGCAGGGTCTTCTCGGCGGCGGCGATGAGCTTCTGCTTCAGCCTCGCTTACTGCTGGTTGATCTCGACGGCGGCGATGAGCCTCCGCTTCGGCGGCGCGAACTGCAGGGTCTTCTCGGCGGCGGCGATGAGCTTCTGCTTCAGCCTCGCTTACTGCTGGTTGCTCTCGACGGCGGCGATGAGCCTCCGCTTCGGCGGCGCGAACGGCAGGGTCTTCTCGGCGGCGGCGCTTAGCCTCTGCTTCGGCGACGCGTACTCCTGGATCATCTCGACGGCGGCGACGGTAAGCTTCTGCTTCGGTGGCACGCACCTCTGGATTCTGACGGCGACGGCGCTCGGCCTCTGCTCTGGCAGCTCGTTTAGCAGCAGCAGCAGCAGCAGCAGCAGACGGAGGACTTCCATCGGTCGTCTCGCTCATGGCTCAGAAAGAACTGGCAGATAATTTCGCAGTGGCGAACGGCAGCGGCAATTTCGGCTCGGGCGGTGCACATATACAGATCCGCCGCCATCGATCTGGCTCTCTGATTGCCACCGCACAGGGGTTGCATTGGAGGAGGAGCGAAGAAAGGAATTAAGTTCGAGCCGGCGCTTTGACAACCGGAGACTCGCAGGAAGAGGGGGGAGGGGGGCGGCGTGTACACCCAGCGGTAAACGATGGGGGCAGAAGCGCGCGCAGCAAGCGGACAACACGATAAAGGGAGGAGGGAAGAGATAGCAGCGACTGACTGATGCCGCTGACGCCGATAGTGAGTCAACCCCAGCTGCGGAGTTGGTTTCAGGGACAACTCCGCCGATGCCGACACAAACAATATGATACCCTCGCTTCCGCAGCGCTAAGAACCAGGTCTAGCCGTGGGAAGGTGGTCACGTATTCGTCGACGTGCCGGGGCCTACGTGAAATAACCGGCGCGTCGGCAACTGAAGAGCACCCTATCCGCCACACAAGAACAGGGGGGGGGGACCCTTTCCTCCTCTTTCTGCATGGCGGCGACGGTGTTCTATGCAGTCACGTTATCTTGACTCTCTAGCGGCGTCAGCGGCATCCAGCGGTATCAGTCGGTCGCTGCTAGCGCTGGGGGGATGAAAGGGGGGCGGAGCTGGTTACGAGGCCGACGACAACGCCGACGACGACGCGAAACCCAGGAACGGAGGCCAAAGAGCTGCGCTCTAAAACGCGGGTCAGGAGGTACATGTGGGTGTGGCCCAACGTTACTAGACTAGCTTCAGTTGTAAAACTCCCTGCACGCGCGCTTACAGCCGCTGTCGCCACTTCTGTGACAGCCGCCAGAGGGCAACGCTGTTCCATCGGGCTCAACTGCAGACGCCTCGTCACAGCCTTGAGCTCGTGCGGACGGGCAGTTTGCGCATGTTTCACGGTCGCTGGCGTTCTCCCTTGTCCGAATTAGTGATACCACGAGAAAGCGGTATCCACCTGCAGCAATAAGATATATCGGGCTAGTTCGTTAATACTGAAAGAAGGGTAAACTGCACGAAAGGAAGAAACGCATACAGCGAAGCACAGAAGCTGCGTTTCTAAATGTTGTTTCTTCCTGTCGTCTTAACGTTTCGCGCTGTTTAGGCTCACGAGCCTAAATATCTGGCCAAAGTGCGTGATTGTAGGATGATCTTCATCCCCACCAAAGCATCTCACCACGCCAAAGAAGCGCTAGAAAAAGAAAGATGAGGTTGGTCTTTGTACACACAAGCCACACACACAAAAAAAGAACTCGGATTTTTTATCCCGTGAAGATGCTAAATCAGCGAAACTGAAACGTGCGGCCCCTGTGTTTATCACTGGGTTAATCCCGAGGGTTCATTAAAGTATTTCTTATTTATGAGATTACACACACAATCGGCTGCGAGAGAGAACGACGACACTGACGGTATGCCCGCAGTCCGCAGTTGTCGCTTGCGTTCGATGCCTCGAGTTTGCTCGGCGGCGTGGTTAGCGGCCTTCGCCTGTGATTTGCTGCTTGTGATTCTTCGAAATTAAATTTCTTCAAAATTAAATCTTTCCGTTACGTATGACCATGAGTGGCTCATACTCCCTTAAGCAATGGCTCATACCCCTGTAAACGCGGCCTCCCCATTACGACGACAGAAGTGAAATTCGACGCTGGAAAGATGAACGGCCACATAGCCAGCTGTGGAAGACGACGACGAACGCGGGAGCTGTGGTACGAGTGCGTGCGGTTAAATTCGCCGTGAGTTCCCGGTCGGCGCGAGGAATCACTCTGTTTCGCGCTGAGCGAAGCACCGCATTGCTGGGAGCACAGAAAAAGTGGTGCGCCGAACTGTCGACATCGTTCCGTTAGCGGCCTATGCAGCCAGGTACGCAGCACGTCCGCATCGTCTGCTGATATTCTTAAGAAACTCGGCGAAGGCTACAGTTTCACGGATGACATGCTTGCTGAAATTCGCCGCCAACAACGCACCACAGATTATACCAACGCTGCACCGCGTGCTTAGTCCGGCCCGCCCGCATAGCCGGCTAGTGACGAAGTGAAACCGGGCGCGGCTGCAGCGCCACGAACGCCCGGGCGGGTGGCGGTTCCGCGCAACGGCGCCGAGTTTTAAAACTGAAGCTAGTCTAGTAACGTTGGGTGCGGCCTGTCTGGTTGAGAAGAGAGCGAGCACCATACGCTGGTAATATTATTAGCAAATTGTCTTGCCAGTATTAGCGATGAGAGGCGACGCTTCTCCACTTTTGTTATTGGGGCTTCGTTGCAGGTTGCTTTGTTCATTTTAGGTGAACACGATGCGCGAACCAACACGAAGTGCGAACGAAATCACGGTAGCACATGTTTTCCACGACGAGCGCGCCAGTTCTGCCGAGAAAAAAAAATTCCACCAAGGAGGTTCCCTCGAGATGCGCAGAGGGCAGGGCCATCTCGTGGCAAAAAAGAACCAAAATGCCACATGACCAAATGCCACGTGACTTACCAGACCTCTGATTCGTGGACGCGCCGCGCGACGCGTTTTTTTCTACTCCGAGCAGGAGCACGCGGCGGCGCGATTTCGTGACGGATCATACTGGGCACGCGTCAAAATGACGCGGGCGTCCCACCATCCGCGCGTCAATCGCACCTGAAATCGCGCCATGCGGTTCCGCCTTTACTGGTCGCCCACTTACTGGCGTTTCGGAAAAATTATTTCGCTTACAGAGAATATTGTCTGGCACTTGCCATCCGTTGGTGCAGGCACGTGTGTAGCAGCTCGATTCGTTATCATCCGCAAGGATACTGGTCGCCGCTGCGAAAGTACCAGAGGTTATTCGACGTCCAGGTCATCAAGCGTCACCTCTTGCGTCACATCCCAAAGCACCCGGTGAGGGCGCAAGACAAGGTGTCGGCGCTGCTGCTAAAGTGTCTCAGCCAGGTAAGCGAGAAAGCGTCGATTTCACCTCAGCGACCGCCGGAGCATAAGCGATGGTTCAGCAATGGTTCAGCAATGGTTCAGCAAAATCTTTCCCATTATAGTGAGGCATGAAGCCTCACCAACAAGCACTGGGAATCAGTGCCTTCAATAAAGTCTATACCTTGTGGCTTCAACTTACGCGCTTAGAAACCACGGTGTCGTTCTTTAGTTCGCGTCTTCAGAGTACACCATGCTAATGGAACACTACGCCCTAACTTGTGCAACTGCAAACCCTCTTTAGTTACGAAGTGCAGAAAATGAAGGGATACAGTTTTCGTAATATTGGGCCAGAATTATCGCCCCTGCGCCGCAGAGCTTCTTTACCATTAGTCTCACCACAGTGCTTCGATCATAGCAGCTTTGCAGGTCTCTTTCGAACACCAAGCAAGCTGGGCCTAATCTCGCGCGGGCGTTCGACAAGTGCCCAATCAGCGAGTGACAAGGCTAATCTCGTCATCGGCAACACCTCCTAAATATTGCTATACTTACCGTCTATTCGCGCGAAGTCACCGCACATATATACGCCGCCCTCTTAAGGATGAATGCACCACAATGGTTCCACACATATGTGTGTAGCCCTTTCCATGAATTTTAGCAAGCACCAATCATCTCCCGGAACAGTTGTTCCTATCCTCTGCTGACACACGAGAGCCCACACTAGAATGTCTGTGGCACGTGTTTACAATTGCTAGTAGGTACAGCGAAGTGTGGCAATGGCGCAGACGCTGGACGTTTGCGCGCATGCGCGGGTAAGAGCGGGTGCGAGAGGAAATGTGGGGACATTTGCTCCTTGAATATATGACGCTGCCTAGGTACTACGGAGAAGTTTGTTAGGGCGTGTTGTATGCGTTTGTCCCTTGGCGTGCCAGCAGGAGTCACGAAACGGTAGCGCTGAACTTACAGTCCTTAGTTGGCAGCTGGAAGTAAGCACATTCATTCAATCATGTTTTTTTACCAATTGAAACAACGTGTCAATATTTCAAACAATTGGCGGCGTTTCCAGGATACGAAAGGGGCAATGGGAACACCAAAGCTAGCACCTTCACTGGTCCTCGGGATGGGGCTCGCCGAGGCCTGCACGTGCCATGGGTGTATAAGATCGGCTGTCCGCTTCGTGCCCAACCAGCTTTTTATGCGAACACCCTTTGGCACTCTTCAGCCTCTCCGGCCTTAACCCACGGGCCACCCTGGTTCCAGCATTGATCCTCCCACGACTCTTTGGGTGCCCTGGAGATCCTGCGCCGCCTGCTTTATTATGACCTCAGGTGCACTCCTGAGGACTCCCTTTGCCGGTTACATGCGCCCTCCTGGAGCAGTGCTTGTAAAAATCTAAAATATCGTCGCGACGAAAAGTGCGACCCGTGACGTATACAACACGAGTCAGAAACTTGCCCCTTCAGACACAGCGATCACCAAATGGGGCGTCCGTGCCTACTGCCTCACCGCGCGGGCAGCTAGCGCAGGAGCGTAAACGAACCCATAAAATGGTTTTAGGATTAGTCGAGCTGCTTACGCAGCTTTTTCCCTCAAGACCTGTCCATATTTCAAAGGTATGTTGTATATGGGAAATAAAGCAATTACTTACCCTCTTACTAACGCACTCCGCAAGCGGCATGTCAAGGGGACAAACGCATACAACACGCGCTAAGAAACCTCCTCCGTAGTGCCTAGGCAGAGTCACATATTCAAGGAGCAAAGGCCCTCAGATTTTCTCTCTCGCACCCGCTCATACACGCGCCTGCACAGAAACGTCGAGCGCCGCTAAAAACGCGCCACCCCGCTGTACCTACTAGCAATTGTAAATACATGTCCGGGGCATTTCGGAATCTTTCACGAGGGGGTACCTTCGCTACACTTTCCAAATACACGGACAACGTTGACCAAACAGAACAGAAAATATGCATCTTCCAGGCCCTCCCGCAATAACATGCACAGGTGAGGAATAATTGCACTATCAACCTTTCTGTGGGCTCTTGTAATCATAGCCTGTTCACTCAGACCAGCGGTTTTTTTTTTCATTTTTCGTTACTTTCCCAACAGTTTTCGGTGAAGGCCTGAAACACAAATGACCGTTAATTCACCGACGGAAGTGGAGGCTTCCTTTGCAAGGCAAGCAGCTATATAGATGGTACATATACGTAAATATATGGCCACCTGTTCTTTACAGCAATGGGTATCAAATAAGTGCACCTCACATCCAAAGGTACATACATAAACCAATATCGCATAATTTTAGGCGCTTCATCGAAACATTATTTAATACTCATTGGACGAATCCATAAGCTATTGTTAAACCTAAATACGCTATTTGTACGTAAGTAAGCCGCCACAAATTAAACAGTAAAAGCGAAATGATTGCAACAGCAAATATTCTGAACTGAGCGATGCATACCTAATCTGTAGATCGGCCTTTTACTATCATTATACGTGTGCGTGTGCGCCATGCTCAAGAAAGCAATTCAGCAAAGCAGGAAACGTAAATCTAAAACATTAGGAGCTAGGTAACATGTTTCTGCACAAAGAAACGTTCCAGTATTCTACGCACATCTAATAAAGGGGACGGCGACTTTTAAGCCCGAACCTAAAGCAAGAAAGAATGGAGCCTTCTCTGGCGGATGAAGCCAACTGTATTTTGTCAGCATCAAGGTCAAGCAACATTTCAGTATTTTTAACCTTGTGCCCTAAAATTGCAGTAACTATTCAATTTTATTTATCATATTTACTTCACAGATGTCATAAATACGCTAAAACACATTAAAAATTTTATTGCTTGTGCTGTGATATATCTAACGTGACTCTCTTTTCCGCTAAAGATTTAAAAAAAATTCAAAAATGATATTAACATTTCACCTTTCTTCCACATTTCGAGAAGTTATTACGACCTAAGTGTTCCTTTGTGTGCCTTAAGCTGCAAGTTTTATAAAAAATATATAAGGATTTAGGCAGCCAAGCATTTCGGATAAATTACCTGAACAACAATTACGACTGTTTTTTGTGGAATATTTTACAGAAAAGCTGTTTTCGTCTTTAGCGAAATTTGTATTTACATGCGTTCAAAGGTTAAATGTTTTCCTTGACAAGTTCAGGTAGTAACAAGGTTCGGAACTTTTTTTCTGTAATAGCTTGTCACCAGACGTTGACAGAATATTGGACAAATTGAAGTCAGCCTATAATTGGAAAGAACGTTTTGTCCCCGTTATTCAGTGTTGTCTTCACGTCAGGCACACGCATTTCTTAAGGACAAAAGGTGGAGGGTTCGTTTGGAAGAGTTCATTACGTAAGCAACAATATTGAAGTGAAAGTGACACCTGTAGCGAAAAAGACTGACACGCCCTATGGACGCACTATCATCATCGGCCCGCCGACAAAGAGGGGCTCGCACTCACTGTGGCTGACGCTAGACTAAGACGGTCGCGTTCCCGACTGTTCAATAAACCGCATTACATATTTGGTGGAGCTGTGCTGGGTAGTACTTCCCCAACCACCCTGGAACTACGTAATCGGACACTGCCGGCCATCATGCCTGACGACGCCAGCCAAACACCACCTCCGGCATAACAAACACCGATTTGTCCTGCCTCAGTGCGTCAATGCGATCCTCCGATCTTCAGCCGTTCCGACGAAAGCGACGTAGAAGATTGGCTCGTGACATATGAGCGGGTGAGTGCCCACAATAAATGGGAGGATGCTGCAAACCTCAGGTGGATGATTTTCTACCTCACGGGTGTCGCTAGCATGTAGCACCACAACCACGAATGCGACCTCAGCACCTGGCTAGATTTCAAGGCACGCATAACGCAAGTCTTCGGTCGCCCTCAGGTGCGGAAGCTCCGTGCCGAAGAGCGCTTGCGCAGCCGTTCCCAGCAACCCGGTGAAAACTTCACCAAGTACATAGAAGGAGTCGTGGACCTTTGCAAGCGCGTCGATCCATCGATGACTGAGTCTGACAAGATCGGTCACGTAATGACGGGCATCGAAGACGACGCATTCCAAAAGCTCCTCTCTAAGAGCCTGCGGACCGTGGTCGAAGTCGCTGAACTTTGTCAAAGCTACGACAAACTCAGGAGGCAACATCTACTCACTCGACGTTCTTCAGTCCCCGATACTTCCCTTGCAAGTTTAGCCGCTCTAACTAACAACGACCATCTGCTCGGCGAAATCAAGGGATTTACATGCTCCGAAGATGCCCGCCAGCTATCCCTAATCATCACCGTCTCAGGGCCTACGCCGTCCTTGGCTTTTACGTTGCGTCAGGTGCTCCAGGAACAAGTGTCCGAAGCTATTCAGTCCCCTCTTGCAGCGCCACCATTACTTGTACCTATAAGCTACGCCGAGGTTGCAGCACGACCCCCTCCATCGACATTTCCCGCGCTGCCGTTCTCTACACGGCCACGCCCAATCCATCCAGTGTACACCACCCGATCACCGGCTAGCACGGGACCCTGGCGTACACGCGACAATCGCCCCGTGTGCTTCTTCTGTGGAATCCCCGGTCACGTGGCATGGTACTGTCGCCATCGCTTATGGCTTCAAGGTAATGACCAACCTGTCCGCTCCAACGCTTCACCAGCTTCGTCCTTCTGGCCACCAAAAGACTCCCATTTGCCGTCTATGAGCTACGTCATCTCTTCTGCCCGTGATCGTCGCTCGCCATCCCCTCGTCGCCGCTCAATTTACCCTATGCAGCGGCGTCCGATCCTCTCGGAGCAGCAAAACTAGCTACCGCATTTCAAGAGGCGAGAACTGCGTTCCAGTTGAACCACACGAACCCTCCCTCTCGTCCGACGAACGTAATCGAAGTATCTGTAGAAGGAGTCGTCACACTGGCATTAGTCTATACAGGCGCCGTCATTTTAGTAGTTACGGAAGAACTTTGCCGCCAGCTTCGAAAAGTAATGACGCCCTTATCTGCGCTGTCACTCCGGACAGCAAGTCCCCAGTGCATAACTCCTGTCGCTGCGTGTACCAACCGCATCGTCATTGAAGGATACACCTATACAGTCGAGTTCGTCGTCCTCTCATCCTGTTCATACGACGTCATCTTGGGGCGCGACTTCCTTTCTGATTATCAGGCCATCATTGATTGTTCTCGCGCCGAAGGGGAATTTTCTCCGCTTCCCGATACGCGTTTACATGACAAACTGGCCGTTGCAGAAGATACCACGATCCCTCCGCACTCTTCTCTGAATGCGAATGCCTGCATACGTTCGCCACTGACACCACTGCCCTGTTTCTCCCATCGGACATTCTTGTTCGCTGACGGTGTTCCCTTCCCTTCACTGTCCTAACTGTCAGAGGTAGCTGCACCCGATTGCTCGTTTCCAACACTAAGGCCATGCCCCTCCTTTTACGTCGTGGCGAGTGCCTTGGACGTCTTCAGGCTGCCGACTCAGTGACAATTTTTGACGCACCTCATGACAACACCTGTTCAGGCGCGAACTCGTTGAGGTATAGCTTGCCTTGTCCCCAGCCTACACAAGACCTTCCATAGCTCAGTAGATGCCCTCCTGAGCCCTACGCAGCGTTCGCAGCTTCTCAGCCATCTACGGAAATACCAATCTACGTTGGACTGTCAACAAGCCCCACTAGGCCGCACATCGACTGTACCTCACGAGATCGACACCGGAACCAACGCAACCACTGCGCCAGAGGCCTTATCATGTATCACCCGCGGAGCGCAGTGTTATCAAAAAACGAGTAAGCGATATGCTTGAGCGTGGAGTGATTCAACCCTCTAATAGTCTCTGCGCGTCACCTGTAGTCCTGGTTAAGTAATTAGATGGCTCAGTTAGGTTTTGCGTCGACTGCCACCATCTTAATAACATCACTCGCAGAGACGTCTACCCTCTACCGCGCATCGGTGATGCTCTGGACTGTTTGCAAGGCGCAGAGTATTTTTCTTCACTCGACTTACACTCAGGCTATTCGCAAGTGCCTATGAATCCTGCCGATCACCCGAAGACAGCCTCTGTGACCCCAGACGGCCTATATAATTCAAGGTTATGCCTTTTGGGCTTTGCAACGCTTCTGCTACATTCGAACAAATGATGGAAATCTCCTTCGAGGGCTAAAGTGGAAGACATGCCTATGTTACCATGACGATGTCGTCGTCTTTTCTCCAGATTTTCCCACACGTCTGTACAGTCTCGAACGAGTCCTCCAGTGCATCACCGAGGCAGGCCTCCAGCTCAACTTGAAGAATTGTCGCTTTGGAGCCAAGCAGCTTGCAATACTTGGACACGTCGTATCGAAAGATGGCATACTGCCTCATCCTTCTAAACTTCGCGCCGTCGCCGTATTCCGGAAACCCCCGTCCCTGAAAGAACTTCGGAGCTTTATGGAGCTCTGCTCCTACTTTCATCGTTTTATCCGGAATTGCGCTTCTATCATTCCTCCCTTGATTCAGCTGCTTCGCGCTTGGGCCGCTGCTTCTGGCAGTTGCTTGGGCCGCTGCTTGCGACGATGCTTTTGAAACAACGCCGCATTTCCTCACTTCGCCTCCCGTACGGCGCCATTTCAACCCCATGGCCACCACAGAAGTCCACACCGATGCAAGCGGCGTAGGACTTGGTGCCGTGCCTGCAAAGCGAAAAAGTGGGCATCATTCATACGTTGTAGCCTACGCAAGCCGAACACTAAAGAACGCGGAATCCAACTACTCCGTCACCGAAAAGGAGTGCCTGGCTATAATCTGGGCCCTTGGAAAATTCCAGCCATACCTGTACGGCCGCCCCTTCGACGTCGTTACAGATCACCACGCTCTAGATCGCCACGCCACGCTTATCGACAGTAAAAGATCCCTCTGCCCACCTTGCGCGATGGGCTCTCCGGTAACAAGACTTCGAAATACGCGTCATTTACTGGACTGGCCGTAAACACACCGATGCGGTTGCCCTCTCTCGGTCGCCCACACCAGGCGACATGACGTGCATTTCAGTCATCGAATCGGCGTTTTCATCGCCTGTGCACGTCAACATTGCTGTAGATCAACGCAAAGATCCCTGGATATCGGCACTTGTGGATTGCGTTTCTGACACTTCAACAACACGCCCTTCACGCGCTATCCGCCGCCAAGCTTCTCATTTTGAGTTACGGGATGGTGTTCCTTATCGTCACAATTAAGCTTCCGATCGCCGCAAATGGTTATTAGTCGTCCCCCGCCATATGCGCACAGATGTATGCTCCGCTCTCCATTCAGTCCCGCAATGCGCCCATGCCGGCCTCTTCAAGACTTACGCCAGGCTTCGTTCCCACTTTTATTGGCGTGGCATGTATAATACTGTGCGAAAGTACATTCGCTCGTGCACAGCGTGCCAACGACGCAAGCTTCTTGCACTTCGTCCTTCTGGTCCTTTACAGCCCATTCCTTGTCCGTCCCGACCATTCGACCGCGTCGGCATCGATCTCGATGGTCCTCTTCCCTGCCCATCAGCTGGCAATCGCTGCATTAGTGTCACTGTCGACCACCTCACAAGCTATGCTGGAAGTGCGGCACTGCAAACAGCGACAGCCCGCGACATTGCGTCCTTCCTCCTGCATCACTTCATACTGCGTCATGGGACACCGCGGGAACTTCTGAGTGACAGAGGGCGTGCATTTCTTTCCGAAGTTCTTAACACCCTTCTGACCACGTGACATACATACATCGCACCATTACAGCTTATCAACCGCAAACGAACGGCACAACAGAAAGGTTCAATCGTTCTTTCGGTGACATGCTATCCATGTACATTACATCGAATCATACCAACTGGGACCTTGTGTTGCCATTTGTTACGTACGCCTATAACACCGTTTCACAGACCACAACGGGATTTTCGCCATTGTTCCTCGTCTATGGCCGTGAACCTACCTGTACACTCGGCACCATTCTCCCTTATCGGCCTGACCCATCAGAGGGCACGCCTCTGTCTGAAGCCTCCAAGTATGCCGACGAATGCCGTCAGCTGGCCCAATCGTTCACGGTGGAAGACCAGAGTCTCAAAAATTCCGTCGTGATGATGACTGACCTCCATCAACCTACCAGCCGGACTCACTAGTCTGGCTTTGGATACCTTCAAGCACCCCTGGTCTATCTTCTAAACTCCTCGCCCAATACCACGGTCCCTACCGTGTAATCAAACAGACGACGCCAGTCAACAATGTCGTCGAGCCGCTAATGCCGTCTACTGACTTGAGGCGTCGCGGACGCGTGACAGTGCACGTCCAGAGGCTTAAATCCTATTACGGCTCCCTTGTCCTCGCTTCTCCTTGAGTCGCCAGGATAGCTCCTCCTTCTCCAGGGCGCAGTTGTAGTGATGAAGAATGCCGCGCCCTATGCACGCACTATCATCATCGGCACGCCGACGAAGATGGGCTCGCGCTCTCGGTGTCTGACGCTCGACTGAAGCGGACGCGTTCCTGACTGTTCAATAAACCGCATTACACACCATATGCATTAGGGATATTATATGCCTGTTGTCGATGCCAAGAACTCCACTGTTCTGATGTAAATAAAATTCCTTAATCTTGTTGCACAAGGTCTATAACGCCTGTCGGAGCGCCATGATCGTGAATGCCTTAAATTGCTGGATAATATCATTACCACGCCACGCTACTCAATAAAGAACAACCATTGGTCTCCTGATAAATGGAAACATACTAGGAGCAGCCACAAACTTAACCTTGGGCCATTTCAGCCTCGCACCTCGTACAACTGAAAAATGAAACTTAGGACCAGGTGTAAATAGTTCACCTCATTTAGAGGAATGTTTGTATAAGTTAACTTGATTCATGCTGTTTTGATTATTACTCATTTGACGAAATCATGTTTTCTACGACGTTGAAGGTGATTTGTGTAGAAGAATGTTTTGTTGTATGCTATGAACAAACCCACTTCTGCGATAGCCCAATGAGACTGCAGCATGTGTAATTAAACAAAAATAAACTATATCTTTTACGTCGTGCACCCTATGGCCATTCCCGCAATCCCATGTGTGACATTATAGCTATGGAAACTCTGCATATGAACCACATCCATAAAAAACGTAGTTCCGTCCGCAAGGAGAAGCACCAATTGCAATACCAAACTAGTAGATAGCTGTACGACGTAAGGATACTAGCATTATCGGCGGTATGAACTTCTAAACATTCGCTTACTAACTAAATTAACAATGATAGACTGTCTAAGCATGACTCAAAGAGGACTTAGAAAGAAAAATACGCACAGAGACAGCGCTGTCTTTGTCTGTCTGCTTCTTTCTACGTCCATGTCCAGTCGCCCTTGCACATTTTATCACGGACTCAAACCAACTACCTCGTCAACATGATTTATGTAAATTAGCGAGCACGTTTCACGCGCGCCGAGGTTAATAAGAATACATTTCGCTCGACGAGCGCGGAAACTCGCTGTGAAAGCCTTTAGATCACTATCATCAGCGGTAGCAATGCTGTGCATGCAAAATTTACACGACAGCCCCGTGTCCTCCAGGAGCGTAAAATGGTGCCTAAAGGTGTAGTCGGGGTGCCGGTCGGGAAACAGCGGCTGGGAGGCAGAGACCACTAGGAGTCCGAGGCATCGGAAGGAGACACGGAGAGAAGCCCTCTCATTGGAGAATGCGGAACAGGAACGAAGTAGACGGTTGAATATTACGTCCTCGCTGCATGATGAGATGTCAGGGGATGAAGCCAGGCCTTTGCTGTACCTCCGGGTTGCCGTCCAACAGCAGCCGGTCCGAAGCAGTAGCAGGAGAGGCCGCTGCTGCCTTGTTAGGTCGCGTTCAGCATAGAGTTTCTCACTATAACACCAAGAGGGAAATCTGGCGCCACCATCTATGGAAGTTTCTTACGGGGGCTGTGCCGGTATGGGATTGACGGTATATGTGTCTGCGAGGCTTGCGTTGGCGGGTGTTGCAAGTCTTCATCATAAACGTCGATATGGTGACTCAAATAACGCGTTCTTAAAGTAAAATCTTCATATAATGTTTTCATTCATGCATTTTACATTTTCCAGTGAAGTTTACTCACAGCTACAATGCATAACTAAGCGAAGAAACGCATTAACAGATGAGAAACTGTTCCAATGCGAGCACGAATCTTGTCTCTCCTCCAGCTTTAGCGGCCCGCTGATACTTTGTACATTTGATATAATTGTACATGCCATAACAAGTTCTCATAAATAAACATAACATATTTTTGTCTAATAATAAAGCTGAAGCAGCTTCTTGCATGCTGTTTCAGAAGAAAATTAATCATTGTGACAGATAAAACTGTGCTGGTCTGGCTCTCCGGGAACGATGTCAATTCGAAGTCGCAAGTACCGGAATTCACATGCGTACCACAGCGTAGCAGCGCCAGATTGCCCTATAGGTAACATATTAAGAAGCACTATCGCGTTCAGGAAGTGGACGGGGAGGGCCACCGATGGGGAGGCGCCTATCCGGGTGGAGCACCATCAGGTGTCGCTGCAGCGTGTGCCTTGCATAGTCTAAGACCGTTACAGCTGTGCTGACTGGTACAGTGGCATTTTGTGCTGCCTTTGCCAGGGTTTGAGCCTCCTCTTAACTCTGGACCCCGACGTGAGTGGGGAGCCGCCGCAGCGACAGCTTCAAGCCACCTTAAACAAGGCTGCGAAGCTTTTCCGCCAGCAGAGTTACAGTCTCCTGTCATGGCCGGAATGTCCGGGGTCTTCCGCCAGCATGTCCGCAGCCGGATGGAGGCCAGGCACCTTAGCAGCAGTGGAGCTTGCCGCGATAGGCAGCCGGCACACTCCCGTGCGCGAAGGGCAGGGATCACGCAGGAGGCAGTGGCCGATCTGGAGCCCGCATGGCGCGAGCCGTCCGTGTAGATGTGGAAGTGTCGGTCCAGTCGCTCCTTCAACAGGAAGGCCTACGCCTGGTACAATGCGCAGTATGGGGATTGCCTTTTCATGAGGCCTTCCGGCGTAGTAGACCTCCAGACGCTGATGGTGCGGAGGAGGTGATGGGATGGCTTGCGTGGGAAGACAGCCTACAACATCCTCGTATTGTTGACACAAGCTCCCCAAGCCCGAGTGAGGTCGGCTCCGCAACATTGAAATACAGATGCGCTCTACCCGAGGTGCGATGTTGCCTGTCAATGTGATGAAGGCCATGCTGTAGGAACAGCAGGGCCAGCGACCAAGTCTCTGCCTCGAATAGAGTGGCATCACTGCATGAGGTCCCTGGCAAGCCAAGAAACATCCGGATGGCTTTCCGGTGCTGAAGCTCCAGGCGGTCTACGCGAACCCGTGGGAGGGCCACGAGAGGGAGTGCGTAAAGAAGCATTGACATTGTCGCGGCGGCGTATACATAGGTAGCCAATTGTGGTGTGCGTCCTCTGCCGGGGAGCAGCAGACGGCCAAACGCCTTTTGGACCTTCTGCACTGGAGGGATGAGCACCTTGGCAGTTGGCGCCCTTGGGAGCCGGGGTAAAGCAGCAAGCCCAAGTAGGTAACAACCCACTTCCATAGTACCCAGTTGCCACCCACCACCATCGGCACAGTTCGGCGGCGTATGGCCACGCTAGGGTGTACGAGAAGGAGACACCGCAGTTGTCCCCACTCTGTATGGAGTGGCGGAGGAGGAGAACATCCAGGCATCCTAGCAGCCGCAGGAGGAGGACGCCCCTCTTCCCGCGCCTGACCACCCTGCATCGCGCGCCACGGTAGAGAAACGCAGCTGGGCCGCGTTCCTCACTCGCTAACGCGAGATTGAACCGCGTTCGTGAGGTCACCCTCACACGCTTTCATCTATACGGTACCTCACGGCGACGGCAGAAGTGCGCATAGAGTGTCCATATAGTTGCTATCGCAACAAAACTTCTCCTAACCGAAGACCTTTAATTTAGTTTCTTTGCTTATAAACTACTCAATTACTTTACCGACGCACTCGTTCTATAATTTCCATCCAAATTACTACTTGTTTTCATTAAACAGTTTGTAGAATGAAGATAATCACGCTTAATGAATGATTTCTAAACAAGCGAGTGTAACTGCATGATTTAATGACGCGCATTTGCACTCTCAGTCCAACGCTGACTTCATTAGGCTTTGTCTATGATGAGGTCCCGTTGAGGTTGTGACACATCTGCCGCAAACTACCGGCAGACGTTTGGGGGTCAAATCATTTTTAAATGTTTAAAGGTGATTGAAGCACTTTTTCATGTCTCTCAAAGACAAAGTCATCATGACGGAGATGAAAGTGAGAACGAAGCAGTGTTCCCGTGCACGGCACTCTATCGCGTCCCCCCTCGGCTTAGGGAAATAGAAAGATCGTCGGGCACCTGAAATTTTTTTACTGCCATCTCATAGCGATAGTTCAACATTTTTACACTGCGCATGGCTAAGTGTGCATATTCTTAGGCCTCACTTTTTTTTCTGCTTCAAGCGATAGAGTTCGCATAGCCATGAGAACAGTTCACATTTCCAGACTGCACAACACTCGCGATCGGCCTACAATTCAAGATTTCACGTACCCATGGGAGCCGCATTAGATTGTACGGTCGACCAAAATTTCGTTGCGATAGAAATTCCATGGACACTCCACGCTCATTTTCGCTGTGGGCGTCGCCGTGATGTTCCGTATAAATTCCAAGTGCGATAACACGGCGACCACATGCCGCATGCTTAGGTTCGAGTGAAATGGTGCAAGGGTGGCTGAGGGTGGTGGCTTCACCTCGCACCCGCATGGAAGGAAGGCGGGAAGACTGCACGCCATCTTCCACCACACACAAGGCACCGAAGAAGGGAGGGGGCTTTTACACCGGCGGCGCCTCCGTATGGCCCAACTGAGCGTGGCCGTGCGGGTCTTACCTTGAAAGCGATCAGGGATGAGTACAAAGTCTAGGTGCACCGCGGGCTCATACCTGTGTGTGCGCTGTGTTCTCGCCCTTTCATCATCATCATCAGCCTGGTTACGTCCACTGTATGGCAAAGGCCTCTCCCATACTTCTCCAAGTATTCCGGTTATGTACTAATATGCAACTTGCTAATCTCATCCGCCCACCTCACTTTCTGCCGCCCCCTGTTAAGCTTCCCTTACCTTGGAATGCAGTCCGTAGTCCTTAATGACCATCGGTTATCTTCCCTCCTCATTTCATGTCTTGCCCATGCCGAATTATTTTTCTTGATTTCAACTAAGATGTCATTAACTCGCGTTTCTTCCCTTGGCTAATCTGCTCTTTTCGTATCCCTTAACGTTACACCCATCATTCTACTTTCCATAGCTCCTTGCGTCCTCCTCAATGTACGTAAGTCTCCATGTTTCCGCCCCGTACGTGAGTACTGGTAAGACACAGCTGTTATATACTTTTTTCTTGATGGATAATCGCAACCAGCTGTTCATAATCTGAGAATGCCTGCCAAACGCACGCCAGTCCATTCTTATGCTTCTGATTATTTTAGTCTGCTGATCTGGATTCGGGGTCACTACCTGTCCTAAGTATAGATGTATTCCTTTAACACTTCCAGTGCCTCGCTACCTATCGTAAACTGCTGCTCTCTTCCGAGACTGTCAAATATTAGTTTTCTGCAAATTTCTGCAGTTTTCTGCAGTTCTCTCCACTTAGTTCTTGTTAAAGCGAGAGGCAGCACAATGATCACTTCACTTACTGCTGCGACTGAGCTTCCTCGCACCAGCGTTTCGACAGCGAGTGTCCACGCTATTCAAGTGAGATGTGTTTCTGTTTGCCGGTGCGCCCGTGACGCCATACTTGTTAGATTAGTTAGTATGTAAATATTTACGAGTTCATACGGCCGACACATCTACTATCCTTACTTCGTATACTACTTCGTCCACTGATTTTCTATCGCAACCGATGCTCCATCTTTCGGACGAAAGTGTGGCATTTTGAGACTCCACTATATCCGTCACAGCGAGGCGCACCAGGCAACTGGCCTGGTCACACGTGTAGAGCATTGGTTCGCTATCTTCAACAAATGCAGTAACCTATACAGTGCAGCCTGAAATTTCACTGCTCACTGTACGTTTCATGGTGAAGGCGACATGTCTAGGAAATGTGAAGTGGCGATACATTGTTCAAAATTGAATTGCTTTTTAGCTTAGAAAATATGTGCTAGTGAATGAAAAACATCGTGTCCCAAATTCACGCTGTCTACCTAACGAGCGCCGTTCGATTCGCTGAAGTCAACAGTGCTATTGAACTCAGAACCATGGCTACGGATTGTTCAGTTAGGTGCGTGCGATGCACACGTGATTAAATTTGGAATCTTTTCTCTCATTTCGAGTTGCAGAAAGGCAGAGACAGCTCGTGGACTCTCCAGAAATTTCTGCTGGAACTAGGCCTTTCCTGGCCGCACAAGACACCGGCGTCGAGACGTCAGCTGCTCGGAACGCTCGTCAAGTCGTCTTTGCACTTCGGTATGCCCATATTTTGGGCCTTTTTCGTGGGTCGCCATCCATCGCACCCGAACCGGAATATTATTTACACAACTTTCGATGACCGCAGCCTTGAGTGGATGGTCCACCTTGAATGGCTCATACGCTCAGGGAAGCAAAGCGCCTACCTGCGACGCTGCGCAGAGATTGTGGGCGGCACGGGGCAGTCTTATTCGAGTATGATCCACACCGTAACAACCACGCATTTTGACATTACCGACCAGGTAAACTTCTTCTGGAACCCGGTCGCGGTTCCCGCGTACCTTGACCTCAGCGATCCCGAGCTTCGCCGAGCCATCAACGGCCACCTTGCAGACGACTCGCAGCTTTGGCCCGAAGACGAGATTGTGAACTTGCAACCAGATCTATTTGCTGAGCTGGACTCAACCCACTTAGGCCACAGCAATTTAACTGAGAACTTCAATCTCTACCTCGGCGCTTACACTGTATGGTTGCTTTTGCCTTACGTCTCGAACTACCTCACAACACGCATGCTGGAGGACATCGGTCTTGCGTCCTTCGAACGAAGCTTCCGGCATCACAAGTGCATGCAGGCGCTTGAGGTCACCTTACCGCTCGCCAAGTGGAAGGTTGAATACGATGGCGGCGGTGACAAGACCTACACGTGGGAAATGCTTCGCCTCACCACACTGTCCTTCGATCAATTGGGCACGGTATATGGCGAAGCTTTCACGAACCTCTTTTCAGCAATCGTGTCTCGCTTTACACTGAATGCATGGAATATGACTCTGACATGGGACACTGTGGACCGCGCCTATGCCTACGTGCCCTTTCATGCAAAATCAGGGTTCTTCGACCTGTACATACGTATATGCAGGACAGGTATTCGCATATTTAAGAAGTCGCTGCACCAGCCCAGGCTGACAGTCATTCACACGCCAGGCATCGCTACATCTAGGCTGTACCGGCTTCTCGTGGCCAGAGAAGTCGTGATCGATAACTTCCTGAGGACGCCACCACTCTTCGATCTGAGGCACCCATTGCCTGTCCTTGCCGCCTTCGTAGCCACCCTCATCTGCAAGGAGGCCGTTGTTCTGGGACGATTTATTCTTTACCTCGACGAGCACTTCAAGGTGAGTGAGTGAGTGAGTGAGTGAGTGAGTGAGTGAGTGAGTGAGTGAGTGAGTGAGTGAGTGAGTGAGTGAGTGAGTGAGTGAGTGAGTGAGTGAGTGAGTGAGTGAGTGAGTGAGTGAGTGAGTGAGTGAGTGAGTGAGCGAGCGAGCGAGCGAGCGACTGAGTCAGAATATATTAGGCTTGAGCGGAACAACAATGAGCATAGCGTCATTCCACGACACCGAGTTACTTGCGCTGACGAGATGGAAAGGCTCCACCTGAGTTAAAACACGTTGGCGGGCTAGTTGGTTTGAATTCATGATAAAGTTTGTAAGCGCGACTGAACGTGGACGAGCACTCTCTCTGTGTGTATATTTCTGTCTACCTCCTCGTTCAGTCGCGCTTACACACTCTAGCATCTGAGCTCTTATGACACTGCTGTGTTGGTTGCGAATGCTGTGTACAAAACGCTGACATCTCACGTCTTCTGTTCGACGTCGACATACATTGCAAACATATCGGTGAGGGCCTCATTCTGACGTTCTGTAAGACCCTTCGTCTGCGTGTGGCAGGCTGTTCTCCTCCGGGAACTTGTCAGGTTCTACTGCAGAATCGCTCATGTAAGTTGCGCTGTGAAAGTCCTTACTCTTTCTATGAAGAGGACTTCGGGAGTATCATGTTCTAGCAGGATAATATCCACTTTGGACGAACTGTATTCGGGCAAGGATTTTGTTTCGGCGTAGTGGGCAAGGTAATCAATTGCCATGAAGATCCACTTATAGCTGCCTATATACCCTTATAGCCCGTATATACCCTTATCCACTTATAGCTGCCCCTACCACTCCGACTCCCAGGAAGGGTCGAATAAAGTCCCCCCAATTTGCTGGAACAGTTCACAAGGTGGCCCGATTGTCTTTTGTGGTTTAGCCGGCCTTGTAGGCAGTGTGTTGCTGCGTTGACAGTCTAGACATGTCTTGATGTAATGAGTGACGTCTCGGTTCAAGCGCCCCCAGGGATAATTCTCCTTAATTCTCACAAGCCTATGGGAGAAACCGAGGAGCGCTGCTGTTGGATCACCATGAATAGCGTTAAGAAATTCTGGCCACAGTGCTGCAGCAACCATGAGAAGGTAGCTGGAAAGCACTGGCGAGACGTTATTAACGAGGAGACAACCTTGTAATCAAAACAATGACAAGCCAACCCTCAGTGCCCTAGTGACAATGTTGGTTTTCTTTTATTGCAAATATATCGACACTGCAGCGCTTTTACATCTTAAATGGCATCGCCGTGATGTTCCGTATAAAGTCACAGTGCGATAATATAGCAGCCGTACGCTGTAGGTAGTAGAGAACGCGAGCGAAATTTGGTTGAGAAGGGTGTTTGGTGGGTGCGTGCCGACTTGTCGCACGCGTAAAGTGAGAGAGGATGTGTTTGATGTGAGGAGGGGTGAGCGGTGAGATGTGCGGGCGCTAGGAGGGAGTTGAAAAGGGGCGGCAGGGTATTGCGTGTCTCCGCTTTGATTCCGGCCGCAGCTGCGAATGGCATGGTTAAGCGTGGATGCGCGCGTCTTATCTTGGAGGTAATCGTGGTGAGTTCGAAAGCTAGCGGACGCTGGACAGTAGATGGCTTCGTATACGCTGTGTTCACACGCACATGGTTCGCGATGACGGAAGAAGCAGGAAGAAGGGGAATACGCTCGCCGCTGCAGCCGCTACCCCTCACGCCAGCGTTCCGACAGAGAGTGCTCACGCTGGATTGAGTTAACAATTGAGATAACTATTCAGATAACAATAATGACAAATAAAATAAATAATTTGTGGGGTTTTACGTGCCAAATGCAGGATCTGATTAGAAGGCACGCCGAAGTGAGGGACTCCGGAAATGTTTGACCAATCGGTAAAAAAAATTATTGTATTTGACGTGCCAAAACTACGATCTCATTATGAGACACATCGTAGTGAGGTATTCTGAAAATTTAGCCCACATGGGGTTCTTTACCGTGCACCGAAATCTCAATACACATGTGGTTTTGCCCCCATCGAAATCCCAGCCACGGCGGCCACGATTTGATGGGGACGAAATGCCAGAACACCCGTGTACATAGATTTAGCTGCACCTTAAAAAACCCCAGGTGTTCTAGATGTTCGCATTCCCTCACTACGGCGTGCTTCGTAATCAGATCGCGGTTTTCGCGGTATTCGATTCCGCGACCTTCTTGTCAGCCTCGCCACCATAGCCACTGAGCAACCACGGCTGACTTCAGAAATGGAAGTGAAAAACTTTGGAATAGCTTTACGGCATAGCGCCCTACAGGGTGACCATGGGAAGCACGAAATCATGCATTGTGTGTGTCTTTGAACAGAATAATGAAGGATGACCTAACATTTGATGTCATTGTCCTGAAGCGAGGACCACAGATCTGTGCTGTTGAAACTATACGGTATTTTTTGTTTCTTTGGGCTTTCATTCTTTCATAGGACGGCGCAGTGCGTTATGTTTTATAACGCGTTATAGTGCAACGCTACAAGACATCGTCACGGGCATTCTATGTCCTGTCTTCGTGTTATAGCATTCTAGTATAACATCAATGCTGTTTGTGCGTCTGCGCAGTGCTATGCCTCAAAAGAGTGCCTTTTTCAAAAGTCCTAATGGATGTTACCCTCGTACAAACTGCAACCTACGTATAGGCGAAGAAATAAACGAGACTCATGGGGCGCACTTGTTCTGACGTCCGCAGCACGACCTGGCGAACCCGATATTCCGCCAGCTCCAACTGCTGGTCACGGACTTGCGGGACTACGACGCGCTGCTCAAGCGAAGCGGGTTTCTCGATTACCACTTGCCGCCCGCGTGGCGAGAGCTCAGGGCTGCCAGCTTGGCAGCGCTGTTCGCCAGCAACATCCCGCGTCTGCCTGAGGCACAGGCGTTCGCAAGGGTGGCAAAAGAGGCGACGTCCGCGGACAGACGGCAAACCTTCCGCGGCATCCCTCAGGACCAGCTGTACTTCCTCGTCCGGTGTTTTTCGCAGTGCGGTGGCACTGGCGACACAATTTTTCAGGTGCGTTGAGAAGAGCAGCTGTTCATTATCTCCCCAGTGTCATTGAAACAGACAGGTGGGAGCCCAGCTTGGTTTAAGGACGTGCCGTTTTAGAGGTGTCCACTTCTTTTGGTTGCTTCAAACTGAAGCTCCTTCTAAACTTCTGGTCTCACGTGCTAAAGAACGGGTCTGCATAGCCTGGCGGCTCAGAAACAGACCGACATTCGGCGGTCTTTAATAGCACATTAGGCTGTACGGATAGGCTACAGCAATGCGTCCCCGGAAAGGAGGACGAGATTTTTAAGCTACGCATTTTTCTGCCAGTGAAGTCGGTTTTTATGTTGTATCTCACTATCTCGCCGTTTTTGGCGGGTCAACGACAAGTACCGTTATCTGTAGTCACGAATGGGAAGTAGCCGAGGCTTCGTTCGGTGGCCGCGAGAGAGGAAAACCATGCCGAAGAATCAGTGAAGTGCGTCGTGTGTGAGCTCGACGCGCACGTGCGACTTGTTCTATGAGCGTTGCCCTTTAACCGCGCTGTTTACAACGCTGTTGCGTTTCCTGGAGCAAGAGCTGCGAATGAGCTTCACAGTTTTATTTATGCGGCAGCGTAAAATGGCCCATTGAGCAAGAAAGCCTGCGTCTGTTGTTTGCAGCAACTAAACGACGCCCAAAGAAATGAATTGGCTGTGACGCCATGTCACGAGCGAGACTTGACGTAGCAGAGCGGGCGAAAGGAAACACGTACTGCCAGGTAAGAGGGACAGGCGTCGCGTTAGGGGAGAGTGCATCTCCGCAACGCCACGTCACTTTCGCTCTCACTTTTAGGAAGCCAGCCGGCCGTGCCCGAGCCAGCGCCGCAGGGCTGCTACTTCTTGCTTGTTCCGGCAGCAAGTACCGCTATATATAATACATCACTCGATCAGCAAGACTCGAAGTACCGGTCAGTGGCGTTCACCTAGATTTGAATCCTTCCGTATTGAGAACCTATAATGGTTTAGGTGTCCTCAGTTATTTTTTTTAAAGCCATGGCTTCGGATGGGGCCATGGTCACGACCGTTGTGTCTAATCTGGGCACGTACTCTGGCACGATCACTTTCGGCGATACTGGCGCCTCCGCCCTCAGGTGTAGGCAGGTTGGCGGGTTGAGCATTCTATTACGTGAAGGCGATAGTATCACCGAAACTGGCTGTCCGAGAACACGTCCGCTGATGCGGCAAGCCCGACGATACCCTCGTGCACTAAAGACACACGTGTATGGCCACTTCCCTCATTAGCCGGTGTCTCGTGAAGCAACGATTCGTACATTTCATTACGCCGATGTCTGTAGTTGAGCTTGCATATTTTATAAACTTATTGAGATAACGATTATATGGACACTCCTGGTGAATTTTCGCCGTCATAGTCACTGGTGGCATCGGCGTAGATTTGGTGGCCCGTATGAATTCAATTGATATGCTGGTTAGATGGCATTACATTGAAAATTCAAAACTGCTCTTACGAAGATTAATGGTCCTCACCCATATATTCATCAAAATTTTGGCTATTGATGAGCGTCATGAATAGCATTAAAACAAATCATTCGCAGCATTTGCTTTTTATTGTCAGTCAATAATATCTGCCAAATAATATTGAGATCGAAATCGGAAAGTGGTGTGCAATTCCGCCTTTACTGTCGCCAGTGTTCTTTACGAATTTCAACTTTCCCTGGTCGCAGACTATTGCCGACGGTTTGCCGTGAGTCTTCTCTAGAGCAGTATCGTGGTTCGGCACCTGCAAGATCACTGGCGCCGCTCATGGCGCTTGCGTTCTAAAACGCCTGTTAGCTGGCAGGAAATATCTACTAAATCTCGTTGTTTTGCGCGCTGCTTCGAGTCACGTCGCACCCACATATATGTAGTTACACCGTCTTAAGAGCACAAGAGCAGCGCTGTACCTTGCTATCGCTGTCAATCCTTCGCCATATGGCCGAAACGGGCAACTTCTTAATGCATGAGCATTAATAGTGTGAAAGCAGGCAAACGATATGTGTTAAGTCTGGAAAGACAGTGGCGTGGCTGGGCGTTCGCAAATGATGTGTTCGTTGTTGGTGCATGCCAATACAATTTGAGCATTTTGAGCATGCGTGTACGTTTTAGTCTATGAAAATGGTGTTTGTGATTTTCACTTAGCAGTGTACCGATTTGTGCTTCCCTCACGACTACTGCTTGGCGTCTGGGGCCCTATAACGTCAATCTATTCCAATCTGTTTTTATTTCACTCCCCTGACGTCAAATTTACGTAACCACCAACGCAAGCATCGGGCTTTAACGCGCAGCGTTGTTTGAAAAAAGTCAGCCAAACGCGATTCCTCTTTCTAGGTTGTCACGTTCTTTCGCTTTCAAAGCGAATAGCATTGGCTGTATTGAGCAGATTTTCTTACATAATTGGTGGAAAAGAGGCGAGGAGCACGCAGAACTGGAGAGGGTTTTGATAGGTACGAACCAGCGCAGTGAAGGTAGATAGCAGGATAAGCAGGGAGGTGCCGGCGTCTGTGACTGGTACGCTTCCCGTTATTTAAATTGCGGGGACTGGTCGAAAATCGCGGCAGCGTGCAACGGAAGGGTTAAACATACTGCGAAAACGGATGCTCACCGAAGTACAGTTGACAGAGTGATGTCGTATACGCACCGCAAGGTCTCTTTAACGTCATACTGCCGCGCAAAATCTTAAATTATACTCAAATATATCCATGCTTGCGGCAGTTACGAGTAGCCAGTGCCACAGCGATCGGCAGGCAGCCATCTTCAATTCCTTATGGAGCGGGGCAGTCTCCACCTACTCAGAAAAACTTTCAGTTTTCTTCCGCATATTAATGCGTCTTTAAAGCGTGCACGCCACTTTGAGGTGGTGAATTTTTGTGGTTTTGTGACGTCGCGTGACAGACAGGTAAAATGGGCCTAGCCTGAAAATGTTTGACCAATCGCGATTTGTCAAACACCGCCTTTCTCGCTAATGACAAAAACAGGCGTCGAATAAAAAATTATTACTTTTTTTCGTCCGATTTATAGATGCCTAATCAGTGTGTACATATATCACATGGGGCGTTTTCGCGGTTCTATTGACGTGCCGTGACACACAGTTGGTGGCTGTAATATTTTGTTACCTAACCTGGAGGGGTGCTCGTAGAAATGGAATACAAAAGTTTGGAATAGCTTTACGTTGTAGTAACCCTGGTTGGCATTCTGGATGTACTTGGGAGGGTGTCGTGGTTGTCTGGTTGTTCCTGAAGTAGCGTTTTCCTTTCGATCTGTAATTTCCTTCTATGTAAGTACAGCTTGTGGTTGGCTAGGGGATCGAAGGACCCGAGTATTTGCAGTCGCGGCACAACGCGTTCGCTCTGGCATTTCCACCGATTCCCTGATGTGCAGGCGCCCAATTCACAGTAAGCACTAACATGTAGCTTGATATAATCTGGTCTTTTGAGGATGTCTTCATTATGCGCCGGTGGTGCATCGCTCGTAGATTTTCATACGGCATCTTTGTTATGAGATAGCATATGGATGTCGTTAGTGTCGTCGTGATGCGTTGTGGTGTTATCGATTGCTTGAGTTTAGAGCGCCGTTGCTCCTGGGGCGTTGTGGTATCTGCGCAAGAGTTGTGAGTCAGGTGCTGCCACGGCCGCCTCACCCGTTGCCGTTGCTCTGAGGTGACATAATTGTGTTGGTTGCGGCGTCGGATTTCGAGTACGTTCGCGCACCTCTTTTGGTCTTCTCTTATCGCAGTGTGCGTTGCAGGATTCAGGATGTTTGGTGTCGGTGTAGCATTGATATCCTAGGAAGGACATCCACGGAGCGTTTGTGTTGAGCATCGTGTGTCCATACTTCACTGTTCCTTCCTTCCGGAGCACCTGCTCGCACATCGCGCCATGGTGGAGCAGACAGTGAACGGCAACGTAAATAAACTCAATACTTTTTTGGGGGCTGACGAACACCGGTGGTTTTCTTTCCATCTGGTCTCGTCCCCCATCGAGATGCGACGCTTGCGATGCCGCTGGCACGCTCCTCATCGGGCGAGCGTTCTGACACGCATTGAGCTATCAAGGCGGGTGTTTCTGGCGCAGTGCGAGGGAATGCTGCTACGCAGCCGCCTTGTGTTGCGACACCACAACGTAGCTCTGGAGGAGGTAATCGCGTTGCCTTTGTGCCACGAGGAGAGTAATGTATGAGCAACAACTTGATTTGGGAGAGCTCCCTCGTTTTCAATATAACGTGAACCGTGCGCGAATGGACGAATTAAGATGCGAAGGAGAATTAAGATAATTCTGGACAGGAGCAGCAACACGTCTTGTTGACTTGCACTGGAAGCCTTCCTTATTAAGAAGAACAGATGCTGGCATATGTGAGGCTTCTATCTCTTCACTTGATGCTGAATTGGACTTCTTGCGCAAGCGCGTTTAATCTACAGTATCCAGGTCTCATTGCTCAGTAGGCGCATGCGGCACAAGATGATATATATATATATATATATGTGTGTGTGTGTGTGTGTGTGTGTGTGTGTGTGTGTGTGTGTGTGTGTGTGTGTGTGTGTGTGTGTGTGTGCGTGCGTGCATGCGTGCGTGCTTGCGCGGGTGCGTGTATGTGTGTGTATGTGTGTATGTATGTGTGTGCGTGTGTGCGTACGTGCGTGTGTGTGTGTTTGTGTGTGTGTGTGTGTGTGTGTGCGTGTGCGTGTGTGTGTGTGCGTGTGTGTGTGTGTGTGTGTGTGTGTGTGTGTGTGTGCCACTTACAGAACTAACCCTGGGAGTGTTAGCAAGCGCGATCACCCACGGACCTTAGCGGCGGTGATTGGTGGCTCTGGCTAACACTCCAAGGGTTAGTTCTAGTAGTACCGCATAAATACCCCCGAAAGTGAATGGGAAGACGGCGCCGTGGTAGCTCAATTGGTAGAGCATCGCACGCGTAATGCGGAGACGTGGGATCATTCCCACTTGCGGTACGTTTTTTCAGGCGCTTTCAATTCCATTTATTTATATTTTCTTGACTTTCATTTAGTAAATACAAGTGATTCCCCCGGTGTTGTCCTTGGTGTCTTTCTTTGTTGGGATCTTATGAGATGAACGAGACGAGTGCCTTCACGTAGCACCGGCGAGAACGAGAGGTGCCTTTGCCGCACTACACTAATTCGCAATATAGAGATTTTTCCCTTTTTTTTGTAAGTTGTAAAAAATCAGGCCGTAAGTGACGCTGAACGCACAAACTTATTTAACGTATATGTCTCCTTGTCAGCATAAGGCCTATATTCAAGCGTTGTGAGAAGTCATGAGAACCAGCACGAGTTTGATTGCGTGCTTTGAATTCTGGGGTTTTACGTGCCAAAACTACGATTTCATTATGAGCCACGCCGTAGTGGAGGGACTCCTCATTAATTCTGACCACCAGGGTTTCTTTACTGGGCTTCTTTACTGGGCCCACAATGCACGGCACACGCGTGTTTTTTTTTTTTTTCATTTCACCCTCGTCGAATTGTGGCCGCCATGGCCGGGGCTTGACCCTGCAGCCTCGTGCTTAGCAGCACAACACAATATATCCGCTAAGCCACTGCGGCAGATGCCTTGCGTGCTGCGATTCACCAAGTTCGGCAAGCGCAACGTTAAACCGTGGTGCTTCAATGCTTGAAAAATATTGAAGGACCCTGCTCATGCTTTGTTATAGCTGCCAATGTTTCACCGCTCTGGCGAGACTGCCAGTTTTTTTTCTGTCTCATTATCACCTTCTTTTTTTCGCAGAGCGCCGTCTGTAACTTGGCTCTACCGGCAGTAGCAGCGTTCCGGCGAGCCTTCCAGTGTAAGCCACACCATCGACTGGTGACCAACTTCACTTGGTCCGAACCAACCTGGCCCACACGCAGTGCACCACCGTAGTGAAACTAAGCGCCGAACTGTTGCGTCTATGAACAATGAGCAAGGTTTCTTCAAGACTGTACCATGCTCCCCCATTTCTTGAAATTTGCCGCTATTATTATAGATAATGCATAGAATGTCGCGCAATTTGCAAATGTTGTTTGTAGGACTGTTTAGCGTTTTTAAAGGAGCAGCTTAGGAATCAGTGTGCAGTCTGATCGACGACCACTCTTCTAAGGACATGCAGAAAGCTTATTGTGAACTGCATTTTAGCCCCCATTGAGTTGTTTCGAACGTGTCTAATCGCAAATATTCTGTGAAATTTAGTTCTCTAGCAGTTTCTTTTTGTTGTTGTTGTTCGGGAACTTGTTCCTGATCCTTTTACTTTTTGCCACAACCTAAAGTACACGCGAACTTCATGTGATGACTGCCTGTAGATACAGCGCGCACTTTTCAGCTTTTGCACTGCAATCGCCGGATAAACGCGCCTTTCTGCTTGACCTATCGGAGCAAAGGGGGTCACTTTCTTTACCAGTTCAAGCAGCTTGGGTTATAAAAACGCTTGTGCATTGGATGTGCGAAGTGTTAACGTGAACTTTATGACATCCCTTTTTCGACGATACGTGATAAAGAGTAGAATGTCATGCGAGCATGCATTGCAGCTCACTTGCGCACCCAATGAATTCCCTTGAAGGATGATCACGCGCTTTTCATTGCAAATCCGTGGTGTACATGCCGCGATTTCAGTGTACTCTATATTGTTAAGGTTTTTTTTTTTAGTAAATACGAACACACCCGTCATGGCAATTGGAAATATGCTTATTCTCTCGCATGCAGTCGGTCTGGTGCACATGGGCGACAAAGCTTGATGTGTATGACAGAAATTATTCCTTCCTCCAACGGAGGCTGTAGTGTGAGGCTCTCGCGGGGAACGGGTCCAGCTTTCACTTTCCCATGTGCAGAGCTGAGAGGGCACAGGAATCTGATGCGACTTAGAAGGAGGAGGAAAACGACGTGGAACCTTTCGAGTGAGTACGCAGGGCGTAGAGATATCTGCCACATACCAGATAAGCCTGTTTGAAAGTATTTTTTTTTAATTTATGGGATTTTAATGCATATGTTGGTAAAGAGTGCGCTGGCGCGTGCTATACAGATAGCAACGACAAAAAATATTTCTTCTTGAGGTACAGACGCCCTTTTCATCAGGAAGATTATCGGTCGCGTAAAACAAACAGGGAAATACAAACCAGTATTGTATAACCTGAGCACTCCGCAATCAAGTGTGAGAGGATGCCTAATGTCAAAATAACTTGAAATGCCTTTTTCGAAGGGCATTTGAACGTGAATCAACGCTTCACGCTCACGAATTGTTGTCTTGGCATGAAGACTGCATATGCAAATAATTTTTATTCACTTCCTAGGAACCCGCTCCAGGCACCGCATAGAGGGGTTACAGTAAAGTAAAAAAAAACCTAAACTCAGGAGCAACACTAATATATGAAATAGATCTATGAACAAACATACGCATCTGCAAACAAGAAAGATGCATATAAAAAGTCGTATTTAAAAGTAATTACAATAGATGGTAAAAAGCTTTCCAACTTCTAAACAAGGGTTTCATTGTGTTTGGAGCATAGCATGTCTTGTGGCAGATTATTTATAGACTAACAAGAAAAACAGGTGTGTATTTGAGAGAAGGGGTACGCGCAAGTGTAACTTAGACTATATATAAGCAGCACTTAGCAAAGCTTGTGCAAGTTAATCCGTCCCATGAATCTACGTTTCTAGAGTTAGCTTTGTTCTGAAGTGACTGTAGTTTAGGAATCGCTATTTAAGTTTGCACGAATGCTCGCGCAAATGCCTTAGTTGTGCGCCACCGTCATTGCCACAACCGTCACGGTGGCTAGATGGGTAGGTGTGTCAACCGGCGTAGTGCACTGCTTCTCCGCATCGTTACAGCAAAGAGTGGCGCTGCGGTCAGGGGTCTGCTGCGAAGCGCGCGTCCTCTGCTACTTACCATGTTGTGATTGGGCGCCTGTGCTTAATAAAGTGCTTTCAGGTTAAACCTTGGAAGAACGTGGTTCACGTATGGTGAGCGAGAGTATAATATCCCTCTGCAGCGAGCAAGTTAAGTGCACTTAGGGGGAGTGCACTTCGGGACCTTGAGCGACACCTTACGCTACGCGGTCCTAAACGGGAAAACAGAGCGCACCCGCACTAAAAAGAAATGGCCGCAAAATAATACGTTTTTTTGAAGATGTAAATTAAAATAAGAAAGCTTCTAAAACGTGACTGCTTTAGTTGTATTATAAATAAAAAATCAACCTTAATCTATATTTACCCAATAGAAAAGGAAAATATTTTATACGAGTGTTGCAAGTGAAGGCCGGCGAAGACGAAGGCATAGCCAATCCAGAACAAGATGGTGGCATGCGACGAGGCGGCATTTGATCCTGCTAGAACACAATATCACCGAGGTCTGTTCTGATTGATTTCTTAAAAGCTGTTCAACAGCTAGAAAGAACTTCTGTGTCCTTTTTCTATGCATTACATGTTGTATCGTTGAAACCGCTGGCACCGAGGCTACGCACTCGACCAGCAAAGGGCGTTCCGTGAACGCACTCCAACTAGAGTTCACTCTTCAGCGAGTACACTCCACCTGTGACGTTAATTACACTTAAAACCGAGTGCACTCTCCCTAAGTGCACTTAACTTGCCCGCTTGACAGGGGCATAAGAGTGTGACGTTTCTTGCGGCAATGAGTCATTTTCTAAAGCGGTCAGTTATATGATCTGTGCGTGCGCAGAACGCAGGGTGCGCTGTGGTCGCAGTCGCAATAGTTTTCCGACTTCCCGTAATTTACCTACGTGTTTCAGGAAAGGAGTGAATACTTTAGGTGATGTTTGTGAATACCAAGCTTCTCAGGCTCCGAGACAGAGAAAGTGTTCCTGCAACGAACAAAACTAGCCGGAAATCATAACATGCTCCGGATCGAATTGTAAGGTCGGCCACCAAAATAACAGCCAGAAACGAACATTTCACCGGTTCCCACGCCGTGATACCCCGAGATTTCCGAGAAACGTGACCTTGCACTTCACCGTGCAGAGCAAGTGTTTCAGCCGCAATAGTCATATGCAAACACCCCTTCGAGTATATTTCGTTGAGCGCATGACAAGCTCGACGAATATGCTGATTCCGAAGGTATATGTTCGGCTCGGTACCATCGATGCTAGATGACGCTCCGGCTGGCATATCGAAGAAAGTTATTTGAAAATGACAAGCAAGACACGGATTGAATGCGGGCCACTAAAATAATCCTGCAGAGACAGTGAGCCACACTTGCACGCGCTTCAAGAAAATGACGCGTTTTCTATATACAAGTGCAGGATCGCTATTTGTAGACAATAGGGGAAGTGAACCTGCTGAAAAAAGGCCGACAAAATGATTCTGCGCGAAACGCTTGAAGAATTCATGCGAAGTAAGTCTACAAATATCAACAGGGTATGGTATGGTATGGTATTGTGAAACTTTAAAGAAGTCCTGCAGATCGTGAGTCCTCACGAAGTGGGCCGCTCCCAGGTGGGAACCGGAAGGCCGAGCCTCTCGGCCACATCGTGGGCCTGCTGGACAGCCCAGAGTTGGTCAGCCAGAAGAGGGCTGCCGAGAACCGCCTCCCATCTGGCCGAGCTGTTAGCGATGACAGAGCGTGACCGGGCACACCGCCAGAGCATATGGTCTAACGTGGCTATATCTCTACAATATTGGCAGTTAGCATTGGTGTAAATATCCGGATAGATTTTATGTAAGAACGACGGATTCGGATAGGTATTCGTTTGTATTACACGGAGCGTTAATGCTTGAGCTCTATTGAGGCGCGGATGAGGAAGAAAGTAGGTTCTGCGGCTGAGATAGTAGTAGGTGGAGGGCGTGTCCCTGTTCTCTGGGGAGTCGGCTTCCGATTGGTCGAGAGTAGCGTGGTGGGCAAGTTCACGTGCAGCCCCGTGAGGCCACTCGTTCAGGTTGAGAGGAGCACCCTTTATCTGACCCTGCCGTGCCGGAAACCAATAAATGAAGTGATGCATGATTGCCTTGCCCCCAATAAGTCGGAGGGCCTGTTTGGAAACGGTGCCTTTTTCAAATGCTCTAACTGCAGATCTTGAATAACTATAGATGACATCCCGTGAGCTATCCAGCAGGGCTAGTGCAATAGCCATTTGTTCAGCTATTTCGGAGTCCCTGGTCCGAAACGAGGCAGCATTGGTGATTCCTTGCCGAAGATCAACAGTGACGATTGTGAACGCCCGACGTCCCTTACAAGAAGCGGCATCCACAAAGCTGACCTGTCGCTGATCACTGTGTATTTGCTTAAGGAGGTTGGCCACCCTTGCCCTCCTTCTACCACGATTATGATAGGGGTGCATGTTCCTAGGTATTGGCGCGACCGTAATGTTCTCACGAATCGACGGAGGAACGTCAGAGAACTCCGCTACTCTATCGGGGTGATATCCGAGTTCCTGCAAGATGGATCTCACTGCCTTTGTTGGTGTGAGGCGAGTTAGCTGTGCGCGCTCCTGGGCCTCTGCAATCTTTTCAAGAGTGTTATGAATGCCAAGCTGCATTAAGCGCTCTGTACAAGTGTATGCGGGTAACCCGAGAACCCGCTTGGTAATGTTCCTAAGCTGTGCATTCAATTTATCCCGCTCTGCCCGTTTCCATCAATGCATGGCTTCACGTATATAACGTGGCCCAGAACGAAGGCATGCATTAGTCGAATGAGGTTATCCTCCTTGAGTACATGATGCCGATTTGATACACTCTGAACTAAACAAACAGCACTTTCAGTTTTAGCAATTAGGTTTCGTACAGTCTTGCCATTTGTACCCCCTGACTCAACGATCATGCCCAAGGGCTTGATTGAATCGACTCTGGGTATGCGGAAAGCGTTTCTTGTATATAAGTTAATGTCCCTGTCTTCTAACGATGTCCATCCCTTGGGCCTCGGACCGCGTTTCTTGGGAATATACAGCAAAAGTTCCGACTTCAAGGGGGAGCATCTGAGACCGATGGGTTCGAGATAGCTTTCAATAGGGTCTACTGCCTCCTGTAAGGCTCCCTCAACCTGACCGTCATTGCCTCCCGTGTAGCATATAGTTATATCGTCGGCATAGATAGTGTGTTTGATGCCTTCAATCTCGAGAAGCTTTCTGCGTAGGTCAACCATGGCTATGTTGAATAAACATGGGGAAATGACTGACCCCTGTGAGGTCAGTCAACATGGCTGGAGAAAATTCAGCATGAAATACCGCGGCCCCTTTTCACAAGAAAACGACTGCCGCGTGCAATGGGTGGTGTTACTGCCTACCTCCACTGCTTAAGCCAACAGGACTGGTCGGTCTTGAGCAGCACACACTCGAACGGATGAAGCTAATCGTTGGTTCGGCTGAACTTTATTTCTTGTGAAGAGCAAGAATCCAGCTACTGAGAGTACTCCGTAAAAGAAAAAAGCACTTTACGCTATGCTAAGACGCCATGATGCATTGAAGTGTTTCATTTAAAGCTACAGTTTGCTGTAATAGCGAGCTGTTACGGGTTTGCGCGAGCGACCGACGAATTACCCATTTACCTTCCGCTATACGCATGCACGATCACCAACAATACAAACTAAATTATTTACATGCGACACCTTAACCCTCTCGTTGGCTTGGTCACACGTTATTGAACATGAAATGTTTTTCTAGAAAAAATCGTTGCAGTTTAGTTGGAAAGGCGAAGCATCGATTGCGATAGCAAATAGTAGACAGTTCTACGAAGTAAGAATAGTAGTTTTATTGACCGTAGAAATTTTGTAGCATTCACTTGTTAACTACACTACTAACCTAACTACCAAGCATAGTCTCAGCGCGCACGAGCAAGCCTGTACACATCACTCTCTATGAACGAGAACACTTACTCGGACTCGTATTCGTCACAAGGCCTAGTAAGCCACTACAATTCAGAAATCCCGGCAAATTGCCCAGACTGCCGAGAACTTTACTGTTCACTGTCGCACATGCTATGCCAATGTACCGTATTACCTAAGGGACCTCTGTCCAGTGAGCCTTAATGGGAAGAAGCGCTCAAAAGTACGCAAGAACTGGCGGAGCGTCACCACGTTCCCGTCCCGACTTGGGCGTCGCCTACGGTTTCTGCCGGAGGTGTTCCCCGCGTGGGATCTCCAATGGCTTGAAACTCCTCAGGACTTGAGTAAAGTTCTTGACTGACTCACTGACTGACTGACTGAAACACGCATTACATATAAATGTTATGAACGCACTGGACACTTTTTAATCGTGGTATGCATGTGCCTTATTTGAGGGGGAAGAAGAAGAAGAAGAGCTGCTCTAGCAGGCTAGTCTGACGACGCCCCCTCTGCCACATTTGCAAGGAAATTGAATCAATAAACCACTAATTATTATCATGCAGACGATACTCACACTAAATACAGATATTACTCGAAGCTCCACTCTGCAAAATTGGATTAGGAGTAGCTGTACCAGCATTATTATCCTTCGGGGCGTCGACACTATAGCTATAGTCACAGAGACGTTTGTTCCGCAGTATTTGATTATTCAACTCAAACAAAACAATTCCACTGCTAATCATTGTATGTTCATTTCACATCTACGATCCGCATTCATTTCATTTAAATTGGTTTCACAAAATCTATCTTTAACATTATTTTCTCCTTGATTGTATCGTCTTCTAACATTCACCTGCCAGTTAGTCGGACTGCTCACTCGTATACAGGTCTAGTTATATTAACATCTATTTTTTACGTTCATCGATTTAAATAAGAATTTCCTATATCTACCTTCTGTCACCCGGTTCTTGGCCTGTCCCCCTTAGTGGGTGCGAGCCAGGAATGAAGTCCATCAACATCATCACCACGGCGGATTTCTGCCTCTGCAATTAGAGCCCTCAGGACGCGCGTGAAGCTACGCTCGTGCCAGCACAGGCACAGCAACCAACTCGAGCAATCGCAGCCTCAGCATGCGACGCGGCCAGAGCCCGCTGCAGCTGCCTCCGTGTCCTCGGCCCCGTCCTGCGCCGGTTCCCAAGCCGCCCGCGATCCCACGCTGCGCTCCTGTCAAGGACACGTCAGGTGCATCGTCCTGTCCGCGCTACTCTTGCTTCGTGCTGCTCGCCGTCCTCTTCACGACAGCCACGCTGCTAGCCACGCCGGCGCTGCTCCTGACGCGGCTCGATCCGTGGCGGCGGGACCACTTCACGCTGGACGAAGACCTGCAACGCTCGCGCGACCACAGCGTGCACCCGTGCGACGACTTCTACCGGTGAGCGCGCTAGCATGGGTGCTTTACGCGATAGCCTCGGCAACGGCAAGCAAACGCTGTTTTTCCTGGGGGTGCTTGCTAGTTTATACTGGAAGTTTGCGAAACGTATCTGAAAGTAACGTAGGTGGCCACACGTCGAGGTTGGAACTCGTATAAGGGTGACGCGATGGAGACGTGGCAATGTTTATGGGAGACCGATCACGGCCGGATTTTTTTTTTAGTGTCCTTAAAAAGCTACGGAGTTAGTGTGGGTTGTGTCATGTAAAAGTCCCCGTAGTTTAATGATTATTGAGTTTTACGGTTTAGCAAGGTCGTGGCTTCGACTACCGGCTACGGCCACTGTATTCCGACTGTAGCGGCACGTAAGAATGCTCCAGTACCACGTTTTTTTTTTTCGCCCTACTTACACACACAAGCCATTGTCAGAGGGTCGTTTTTCAAGGACAGCGATTTTGAACGTCGGTAATTGTGTCGCAAGCCATGCTGCACATTTGACGTCTGATAATTCTATGACACACGTGAAACGCACTTGGAAGCTCTATATACGCTTCCAAGGCTAGGACAATGTTCCAAAACATGGAATAATGTTTTTATTGGTATGTGTTCCCAAAACAAGAAAAAGAAAGCTGTCGTAAATTTTTTTTGTCGAACTACTTCACTGCGAAAAAAATGTGCAGTAGTGAGCAAAGGAAGGGGCGTCGCTATGTTGTCTCCGCCATCGTCATTGTCATCTTCATCGTGTCCTCGAATTCCTACCGCCGTCGTCATCAGTTGTGTGCCACCATCGTGGTTTTGAGACATCTTCGTTATTGTTTTTCCTTCCGTGCTATTATCACTGATCTGCTTCGCACATCAAATGGAAAGGCCTCTACGTTTTATGCACAAGCGTAGCGTACATGACTCGCCCATTGAAAGTGCGCATGCGCGGTAGCTCATGCGCAGGGGCTTCTGCGCTGGCACGCTGGGCCCTCTTGCCGCTCCGCTATAACTGTCTTATGAAATCGGCGAAGCGATGTCTGAAGCCGCGAAGGAAGCCAGCACTGGAGGTGGAATGTGCCTGGAGGTGAAGGAGAGAATCGCGCGCAGGATGAAGTACGAAGGATCACGCTTAGGTGAGCTAAAGAGCACGTGGCAAAGCCACGCCCCCAAGGGGAAAGTCTAGGAGACGTTCAGCGAAGCGGGGAAGCAAACAGCGGGTGAGGCTCCGCGGAGGAGGGTACGCAAAGGTGTGCTAGGTTTTGTCGCGTGATCGAATGGCCCAGCGTGGAGTGAGAATGACGCCGCAGTAATGCAAGTGACGGCAGGCACAACACCAGTCAACCGACCTTGAAGTCGTCATATAAGTGCCACGCACGAGCTGTCACAAGCGCTACAAAAGGCGCGGGCTTCGCATGCCCCGGAGACTACTCCCGAGGAGCGTGCTAGGCTGCTTGCGATATTGCGGGTGCATCAGGAAAGGCGCATTAGCATAGAATTTCCTCGACAGCCTGAAGTCTGTTTCCAAACTCGGCGCGTTGCAGCCTACCCCCCCCCCCCCTTTACCCACCCATCGCGGGCGCGCTTCCTTTCCGCTTCCCTCCCTCGCGCGCCAGATGGAGCCGCCATTGGCGGCTCGCCGTCGCATTGTTTAGTCAGTGCAAACAGAACACGGCAAGTGGGGACGATGTTGTCGCCCTTGCACTTTATGCGGAACATCGTGGTGACGATGACGGCAGAAATGTGCATGGAGAGTCCGTACATATTCTATTCAAATTATATGACAATGGCATCCATACGCTTGCGCGTATCAGCCTTCATGAAGTGAAATGTCACAGTACTAGTTCTTTAAATCTTGCAGTACCTGTATCAAAGCTTGAAAAACGAACCACCTCGCACTGAACCCCATTTCCTACCTTGTCTAACAACATGCGTAATAAATCCGACAACAGCAGCTCTTGTGGCCTTTCGACGTAGGTTCCATCATCCTATGGAGAATCGGGAAAACTGATTTGGGCAAGGCCTTCCAGAGTCTATGTTGTAAATGTTGCCGGTTTCTGCGGTCCATCGTGGCATCACTTTCTCTTTTCTTCCACCGGGTCTGTTTCCCCAGCGACAGCGCCTGCAAAGTGACTCTCTGATTCAGTGTTTCCTGTTATATAATGTAAAGTGGTTCGGAACGAATCATGTGCACCAGCAGCTCAGAAAGTGCTGTGGTAGCGGATAACGGGTACGAAGTGCCATTTCTCGCGTCATGGGGCTAACACAAAGCGCATATCAAATCGAGGTGGTGGTTATGATGTGCTTCCTAATGATCAAGAAGCTAACGCCTCCCGAGCAAAGCGCAGGCGCGTCGTAAGTCGTGTCGGCTCACGGAAGGTCCGGACGCGTAATAACGAGGAGATATGTGTAATGCGTGCCAGACGCAATCGTATCTTCTATTAGGTCACCGGTATCGCGCATCGTTCACTTACTGGTCGCCCACTTAATGGCATTTCGGAAAATTATTTTGCTTAAAGAGAATATGGTCTGGTGCTTGCCATCCATTGGTGCAGGCACGTGTGTAGCAGCTGGGACCGGTATCATCCGCAAGAGCACTGGTCGCCGCTGCGAAAATACCAGAGGTTATTCGAAGAACAGGTCATCAAGCGTCACCTCTTGCGTCACATACCAAAGCACCCGGTGAGGGCGCAAGACAAGGCGTCGGCGCTGCTGCTAAAGTGTCTCAGCCAGGTAAGCGAGAAAGCGTTCATTTAACCTCAGCGACCGCCGGAGCATAAGCAATGCAATGGTTCAGGAAAATCTTTCCTATTACACTGCTGCATGAAGCCTCACCAACAAGCACTGCGAATCAGTGCCTTCAATAAAGTCTATACTTTGCGGCTTCCACTTACGCGCTTAGAAACCACGGTGTCGTTCTGTAGCTCGCGTCTTCAGACTACAACATGCTACTGGAACGCTACGACTTTACTTGTGCAACTGCAAACCCTCTTCATCTACGAAGTGTGTAAAAAAGAAGGTAAATAGTTTGCAAATTATTATGGCGGAATTATCGCCCCTGTGCCGCCGAGCCCCTTTACCATTAGTCTCACCAGAGTGCTTCGATCACAGCAGCTTCGCATATCTATTTCGAACACCAAGCAAGCTGGTGGCAGACTCGCGCGAGCATTCGAAAAGTGCCCAATCAGCGAGTGACAAGGCCAATCTCGTCATCGCCAACACCTACTAAATATCGCTATCCTTGCCGTCGATTCGCGCGAAGTCTCCACCCATATATACGCCGCCCACTCAAGGATGAAGGCACCACAATGTATCCAAACAAATGTGTGTAGCCCTTTCCATGAATTAGCTGGCACCAATGATCTCCCAGAACAGTTAGTTCTTCCTATCCTCGGCTGTTGTTCCTATCCTCGAAGGTCCGGGGCACGTATTTGATATTGCCAGTAGGTAGAGCGGGGTGTGGTAATTGCGCAGAGGCTGGACGTTTGAGCGCATGCGAGGGTAAGGGTGGGTGCGAGAGGAAATTTGGGGACTTTTGCTCCTTGAATATATGACTCTGCCTAGCCACAACGGAGAAGTTTGTTAGGGCGTGTTGTATGCGTTTTGCCCTTGGCGTGCCAGCAGGAGTCTCGAAACTGTAGTGCTGAACTTACCGTCGTGAGTTGCCGGCTGGAAGTAATTACATTCATTCAATCATCTTTTCTTTCTAATTGAAACAACGTGTCATTATTTCGCTATAATGGCGGCGTTTCCAGGACACCAAAGCGGCAATGGGACCACCAAAGCTAGACGCTGGACTGGTCCTTGGGTTGGGGCTCGCCGAGGCCTGCACGTGCCAGGGGTGTATAAGATGGGCTGTCCGCTTCGTGCGCAACCAGCTTTTTATGTGAACACCCTTTGGCACGTTTCAGGCTCCCCGGCCTCTACCCACGGGCTGCCCTGGTTCCAGCATTAAACCTCCTGCGACCCATTGTGTGCCCTGGAGATCCTGTGCCGCCTGCTTTATTATAATCTCAAATGCCCTCCTGAGGCAACCCTTTCCCGGTTACATGTGCCCTCGTGGAGAAGTGCCTCTAAAAAATCCAATCTTTCGTCGCGACGGAAAAAGCGGCCTGCGACTTATACAACACGAGTCAGAACCTTGCCCCTTCAGACCAAGCGATCACCAAATGGGGCTTCCGTGCCTACTGCCTCAGCACGCGGGCAGCTAGCGCAGAAGCGAAAACGAACCCATACAATGGGTTTTAGGACTTAGCGAAGCTGCTGACGTAGGTTTTTTCCTCAAGACGTGTCCATATTTCAAACGTATGTAGTGTATGGGAAATAAAGCACTTACTTACTTACTTACTTACTTACTTACTTACTAACACGACCGCATTCCGCAATGCCGGCATGTCTAGAGGACAAACGCACGCAACAGGCGATAAAAAACATCCTTCCTAGTGCCTAGGCAGAGTCACATATTCAAGGAGCAAAGGCCCTCAGATTTTCTCTTTCGCACCCGCTCATACTAGCGCCTGCGTAGAAATGTCGAGTGCCGCTTGAAACGCGCAAACCAGCTGCACCTACTAGCAATTGTAAATACACGTCCGGGGCATTTCGGACTCCTTCACGTCAGGATAGCTTCGCTACATTTTCCGATTACAGGGGCAACGTTGACCAAACGGAACAGAAAATATGTATATTCCAGTCCCTCCCGTAATACCATGCACAGGTGAGGTATCAATTGCACTATCAACCATTCTGTGGCCTCTTGTATTCATTGCCTGTTCACTCAGACCAACGGGTTCTTTTTTTATTTTTCGTTATTTTCCCAACATTTTTCGGTGAAGCCTTGAAACACAAATGAAAGTTAATTCACCAACGGAAGTGCAGGCTTCCTTTCCAAGGCAAGCAGCTCAATAGATGGTGCATGTACGTAAATATATGGCCTCCTGGTCTTCGCAGCAATGGGTATCAAATAAGTGCACCTTACATCCAATGGTACATACATAAACCAATATCGCATAATTTAGGCGCTTCGTTGAAACATTAATGAATACTTATTAGACGAATGCATAAGCTATTGGTAAACCTAAATACGCTATTTCTACGTAAGTAAGCCACATCAAATAAAACAGTAAAAGAGAAATGATTGGAACAGCAGATAACCTGAACTGAGCGATACAGAGCTAATCTTAGATCGCCCTTTTACTATCATTGTACCTGTGCGTGTGCGCCACGCTCAAGAAAGCAATTCAGCAAAGCAGGAAAGGTAAAACTAAAATATTAGGAGCAAGTTAACATGGTTCTGCACAAGGAGACGTTCCAGTATCCTACGCACATCTTATAAAGGGGATGGCGACAATTGGGCACCCAACTAAGAAAAAAAAACGAACAGAGCCTTCTCTAGCTTGTCCGCAGACTTTGACAGACTTAAAAGGAAGAGGTCTGGACACCGACCAAAAATGGTTTAAAAGAGTTATTTACGTTTCGGCTCCCCCACGGGAGCCTTGTTCACAATGAAAGAAGCGGCAGAGCTGGCGCCCCTTTTTATGTGCGTCTCAAAACATGATTAAGGCACCTGGCATACATGGGCGGCAGATTGCCTTCGTTGCGATTAAGAGTGTGCGCCGTGGTTTGGATGATTAGGGACTCAAGATAAAGACGAGAAGAATGATTTCGCTCCTTCGCAATCACACGAGATTTCTCCCAGTTAATCTTATGTGATGTGGCTGCGCAGTGTTCGGCCAAGGCATTTGATGCAACGTGTCGTTTCTGGACGTCATTCATGTGTTGCTTAAGTCTTGTTTTGAAGTTGCCGGTTTCACCGACGTACACATATCGACAGTCCGCACACGGAATGACATACACCACGCCTGGGAACTTGTCCTTTTCCAATGGGTCTTTCACATGCACGAGCTCGTGTCTAAGTTTCCGGGAGGGCACATGCGCAGCCTGCACGTCATATGACCGCAGGACGCGTGCAAGAGTTTCGCTTATGCCGGGGACGTACGGAATCGCAGCCCGTCTTTTGGGGGGTCCGGACTGGGTGGGTACTGTGCGAGCCAGCTGACGCCCTACCGAGTCAATGACGTACTCAGGGTATCCACAAGCCATTAATTCGCTCCGCACAAGTGCATTGTCCGCCATGTGGTCTACCGCTGTTGTGCACACGTTTTTTGCCCGACGAAGAAGAGAGCCGACAACAGACCTCTTTTGCGAAGCAGGGTGCACCGATCTGTAGTTTAGGTAGCGGCCCGTGTGAGTGTGCTTCCTAAACACCTTGAATAACAGGTTTGGCCCATCTCGCTGCACAAGGGTGTCCAGGAACGGCAGTTGCCCTTCGGATTCCACTTCAACGGTGAACTTGATTGCTGCTTGTATATTGTTTAGGTGAGCCGTGAAAGGGTCAAGGTTTTTCCTTTGCAAAATGCTGAAACAGTCGTCGACATATCTGAGGAAGACTTTTGGTGCCGGTGTAAATGAGGACAGCGCTTGAGCTTCGATAGCCTCCATTGTTAGGTTGGCTACTGTGACAGAAATCGACGCACCCATTGCTGCTCCATGTACTTGCCGATAAAATTTCTTCTGGAACGTGAAATACGTATTTGATAGGCAAAATTTTAGTAGCCTACCTAAGTCATGCACATCGATGGGGGATCTGTCAGGCAACGTCGGGTCTTCGTCAAGGGCGGCGACGCAAACTTCCACGGCCATGTCTATTGGTACACTTGTAAACAGTGAGACCACGTCAAAAGAAACTAAGACTTCGTCGGGGTGAACGCTTGTCCCTTTAACCTTTTCAATGAAGTCGTACGTGTTGCGTATGTGCGTGGCACGTTTTCCAACGAGTGGCGAAATGATTCTGTGGAGAAAATTTGACAGCTTGTGGAGTGGCGAACGTGTGAAGTCCACAATGGGGCGCAGGGGAACATCGGGCTTGTGCACTTTCGGTAGGCCGTATATTGCTGGAGCAGATCCATTGTGGCAAATCAATCTGTAGTACAACTGCTTGTGCTGTGGCGGCACCATACGGAAGACGTCGGCGAGCAATTTCTGCAGATCCCTCTGAAGCTTGGGGGTCGGGTCTCTTGCGACGCTGGCGTACGTGTGAACGTCACTCAATAGCAAGCACATTTTTTCGATGTATTTGCTCCTGTCTAGATGGACGGTAGCGTTCCCCTTGTCGGCGGGAAGTACGACTATATCCCGATTCTCCTGCAGCCTCTTGATGGCATCACGTTCTTGCTTGCACAAGGTGTCCACGGTGGGTTGGGCGTGCAACTTCGACAATACGCTTACAACGCGTGTGCGAGCCTCGTCACGGCGGGATTGGTCGACCAAGTTCACAGCGCGCTCAGCGGCGCAAATTACTTTCTTCGTGTCCGTTGCAGGTCCCGTGTTGAAGTTCAGACCGAGACTTAGGACTGCCATTTCGTAGCCGTCAGGCTGGTATGTGGACAAGTTGTACACAGAGTTTTTGAGGGCACTTGGCGGACGTGCTGTGCGGCACTGCTGCAGCCTTTCGAACTTCCTGTCGTGGCATTGCTCATCTTTCCGAGCGCGAAGAACCCACCGTGGACACCTTGTGCAAGCAAGAACGTGATGCCATCAAGAGGCTGCAGGAGAATCGGGATATAGTCGTACTTCCCGCCGACAAGGGGAACGCTACCGTCCTTCTAGACAGGAGCAAATACATCGAAAAAATGTGCTTGCTATTGAGTGACGTTCACACGTACGCCAGCGTCGCAAGAGACCCGACCCCCAAGCTTCAGAGGGATCTGCAGAAATTGCTCGCCGACGTCTTCCGTATGGTGCCGCCACAGCACAAGCAGTTGTACTACAGATTGATTTGCCACAATGGATCTGCTCCAGCAATATACGGCCTACCGAAAGTGCACAAGCCCGATGTTCCCCTGCGCCCCATTGTGGACTTCACACGTTCGCCACTCCACAAGCTGTCAAATTTTCTCCACAGAATCATTTCGCCACTCGTTGGAAAACGTGCCACGCACATACGCAACACGTACGACTTCATTGAAAGGGTTAAAGGGACAAGCGTTCACCCCGACGAAGTCTTAGTTTCTTTTGACGTGGTCTCACTGTTTACAAGTGTACCAATAGACATGGCCGTGGAAGTTTGCGTCGCCGCCCTTGACGAAGACCCGACGTTGCCTGACAGATCCCCCATCGATGTGCATGACTTAGGTAGGCTACTAAAATTTTGCCTATCAAATACGTATTTCACGTTCCAGAAGAAATTTTATCGGCAAGTACATGGAGCAGCAATGGGTGCGTCGATTTCTGTCACAGTAGCCAACCTAACAATGGAGGCTATCGAAGCTCAAGCGCTGTCCTCATTTACACCGGCACCAAAAGTCTTCCTCAGATATGTCGACGACTGTTTCAGCATTTTGCAAAGGAAAAACCTTGACCCTTTCACGGCTCACCTAAACAATATACAAGCAGCAATCAAGTTCACCGTTGAAGTGGAATCCGAAGGGCAACTGCCGTTCCTGGACACCCTTGTGCAGCGAGATGGGCCAAACCTGTTATTCAAGGTGTTTAGGAAGCACACTCACACGGGCCGCTACCTAAACTACAGATCGGTGCACCCTGCTTCGCAAAAGAGGTCTGTTGTCGGCTCTCTTCTTCGTCGGGCAAAAAACGTGTGCACAACAGCGGTAGACCACATGGCGGACAATGCACTTGTGCGGAGCGAATTAATGGCTTGTGGATACCCTGAGTACGTCATTGACTCGGTAGGGCGTCAGCTGGCTCGCACAGTACCCACCCAGTCCGGACCCCCCAAAAGACGGGCTGCGATTCCGTACGTCCCCGGCATAAGCGAAACTCTTGCACGCGTCCTGCGGTCATATGACGTGCAGGCTGCGCATGTGCCCTCCCGGAAACTTAGACACGAGCTCGTGCATGTGAAAGACCCATTGGAAAAGGACAAGTTCCCAGGCGTGGTGTATGTCATTCCGTGTGCGGACTGTCGATATGTGTACGTCGGTGAAACCGGCAACTTCAAAACAAGACTTAAGCAACACATGAATGACGTCCAGAAACGACACGTTGCATCAAATGCCTTGGCCGAACACTGCGCAGCCACATCACATAAGATTAACTGGGAGAAATCTCGTGTGATTGCGAAGGAGCGAAATCATTCTTCTCGTCTTTATCTTGAGTCCCTAATCATCCAAACCACGGCGCACACTCTTAATCGCAACGAAGGCAATCTGCCGCCCATGTATGCCAGGTGCCTTAATCATGTTTTGAGACGCACATAAAAAGGGGCGCCAGCTCTGCCGCTTCTTTCATTGTGAACAAGGCTCCCGTGGGGGAGCCGAAACGTAAATAACTCTTTTAAACCATTTTTGGTCGGTGTCCAGACCTCTTCCTTTTAAGTATGCATCATCCCGACCAGACGGGCTTCCGTCATACTCTCAACTTCATCCATTTGCGACAGGCGTACGGCCAGCAAGTGATCACTGAAATTCGCCGGTTCGTCTCACTGACTACGCGCATTCTGGCATTCAACGGGCATTTGAGGTTCAACCTTGCCTGCAAGTCCCATGGTTTGATCCCGCGCTCGCTGCGTCTTCACAGACCCGTGTCGACGAGATTTGGACTAAGCGTGATTTCCAAGGCAGAACGGCATCTGTTGCAAGCGAGGATCATGGACTGCAGGGACCAAGTACGAAGACTTAGGAATGATGCTTTCTTTTCTCGGCGGCGTCTCGAGGATCACTGCCCAGAAGAGATGGCGCGCATACAACTGCATGCAAATTTTCAAGCCAATCTTCGCGCTCGGAAAGATGAGCAATGCCACGACAGGAAGTTCGAAAGGCTGCAGCAGTGCCGCACAGCACGTCCGCCAAGTGCCCTCAAAAACTCTGTGTACAACTTGTCCACATACCAGCCTGACGGCTACGAAATGGCAGTCCTAAGTCTCGGTCTGAACTTCAACACGGGACCTGCAACGGACACGAAGAAAGTAATTTGCGCCGCTGAGCGCGCTGTGAACTTGGTCGACCAATCCCGCCGTGACGAGGCTCGCACACGCGTTGTAAGCGTATTGTCGAAGTTGCACGCCCAACCCACCGTGGACACCTTGTGCAAGCAAGAACGTGATGCCATCAAGAGGCTGCAGGAGAATCGGGATATAGTCGTACTTCCCGCCGACAAGGGGAACGCTACCGTCCTTCTAGACAGGAGCAAATACATCGAAAAAATGTGCTTGCTATTGAGTGACGTTCACACGTACGCCAGCGTCGCAAGAGACCCGACCCCCAAGCTTCAGAGGGATCTGCAGAAATTGCTCGCCGACGTCTTCCGTATGGTGCCGCCACAGCACAAGCAGTTGTACTACAGATTGATTTGCCACAATGGATCTGCTCCAGCAATATACGGCCTACCGAAAGTGCACAAGCCCGATGTTCCCCTGCGCCCCATTGTGGACTTCACACGTTCGCCACTCCACAAGCTGTCAAATTTTCTCCACAGAATCATTTCGCCACTCGTTGGAAAACGTGCCACGCACATACGCAACACGTACGACTTCATTGAAAAGGTTAAAGGGACAAGCGTTCACCCCGACGAAGTCTTAGTTTCTTTTGACGTGGTCTCACTGTTTACAAGTGTACCAATAGACATGGCCGTGGAAGTTTGCGTCGCCGCCCTTGACGAAGACCCGACGTTGCCTGACAGATCCCCCATCGATGTGCATGACTTAGGTAGGCTACTAAAATTTTGCCTATCAAATACGTATTTCACGTTCCAGAAGAAATTTTATCGGCAAGTACATGGAGCAGCAATGGGTGCGTCGATTTCTGTCACAGTAGCCAACCTAACAATGGAGGCTATCGAAGCTCAAGCGCTGTCCTCATTTACACCGGCACCAAAAGTCTTCCTCAGATATGTCGACGACTGTTTCAGCATTTTGCAAAGGAAAAACCTTGACCCTTTCACGGCTCACCTAAACAATATACAAGCAGCAATCAAGTTCACCGTTGAAGTGGAATCCGAAGGGCAACTGCCGTTCCTGGACACCCTTGTGCAGCGAGATGGGCCAAACCTGTTATTCAAGGTGTTTAGGAAGCACACTCACACGGGCCGCTACCTAAACTACAGATCGGTGCACCCTGCTTCGCAAAAGAGGTCTGTTGTCGGCTCTCTTCTTCGTCGGGCAAAAAACGTGTGCACAACAGCGGTAGACCACATGGCGGACAATGCACTTGTGCGGAGCGAATTAATGGCTTGTGGATACCCTGAGTACGTCATTGACTCGGTAGGGCGTCAGCTGGCTCGCACAGTACCCACCCAGTCCGGACCCCCCAAAAGACGGGCTGCGATTCCGTACGTCCCCGGCATAAGCGAAACTCTTGCACGCGTCCTGCGGTCATATGACGTGCAGGCTGCGCATGTGCCCTCCCGGAAACTTAGACACGAGCTCGTGCATGTGAAAGACCCATTGGAAAAGGACAAGTTCCCAGGCGTGGTGTATGTCATTCCGTGTGCGGACTGTCGATATGTGTACGTCGGTGAAACCGGCAACTTCAAAACAAGACTTAAGCAACACATGAATGACGTCCAGAAACGACACGTTGCATCAAATGCCTTGGCCGAACACTGCGCAGCCACATCACATAAGATTAACTGGGAGAAATCTCGTGTGATTGCGAAGGAGCGAAATCATTCTTCTCGTCTTTATCTTGAGTCCCTAATCATCCAAACCACGGCGCACACTCTTAATCGCAACGAAGGCAATCTGCCGCCCATGTATGCCAGGTGCCTTAATCATGTTTTGAGACGCACATAAAAAGGGGCGCCAGCTCTGCCGCTTCTTTCATTGTGAACAAGGCTCCCGTGGGGGAGCCGAAACGTAAATAACTCTTTTAAACCATTTTTGGTCGGTGTCCAGACCTCTTCCTTTTAAGTATGCATCATCCCGACCAGACGGGCTTCCGTCATACTCTCAACTTCAGACTTTGACAGAATATTGCACGAAGTGAAGTCAGTCTATAATGAGAAAGAACGTCTTGTCCCCGTTATTCAGTGTTGTCGTCACCTTAGGCTAACGAATTTCTTTAGGAGAAAAGGTGAGGGGTTCATTTGGAAGAGTTCACTACGTAAGCCACATTATTGAAATGAAAGTGACACCCATAGCAAAGAAGACTGGTGCGCCCTATGGACGCACTATCATCATCGGCCCGTAGACGAAGAGGGGCTCGCGCTCTCGGTGTCTGACGCTCGCCTGAGACGGTCGCCTTCCTGACTGTTCAATAAACCGCATTACATATTTGGTGGAGCTGTGCTGGGTAGTACTTCCCCAACCACCCAGGAACTACGTAATCGGACACTGCCGGCGATCATGTCTGACGATGCCAGCCAAACAACACCTCCGGTATCACCAACGCTGATTTGTCCTGGCTCAGTGCGTCAACGCGATCCTCCGATCTTCAGTGGTTCCGACGAATACGACGTAGAAGATTGGCTACAATCGAATAAGACGCAAACCACCTCCATCAACTTTTCCCGCACCGCCGTTTGCTACACTGCCACATCTAAGCCCTCCAGTGTACGCCACCAGATCAGCAATTCCAACGAATACGACGTAGAAGATTGGCTCTCGACGTATTAGCGGGTGAGTGCCCACAATAAATGGGACGATGCTCCAAAGCTCACTTGCGTGAACTTCTACCACACGGGTGTCGCTAGCGTGTGGTACCACAACCACGCATCCGAGCTCAGCACCTGGCGAGATTTGAAGGCGTGCACATACGGAAGTCTTCGTCCCCCCCCCCCCCCCCCTCTGAGGTGCGGATGCTCCACGTTCCCAACAACCCGGTGAAAATTTCACCAAGTACATAGAAGGCATCGTGGACTTTTGCAAGCGCGTCGATCCATCGGAGATTGAGTCTGACAAGATCCGTTACCTAATGAAGGCCACCAAAGACGACGCATTCCAAATGCTCCTCTCGAAAAGCCCGTGGACCGCGGTCGAATTCGCTGAACTTTGTCAAAGCTACGACGAACTCAGGAGGAAGCGTCTACTCGCTCGACGGTCTTCGGTGCCCGATACTTCACTTGCAAGTTTAGTCGCTGTAACTAACAACGACAATCTGTTCGGCGAAATGAAGGAATTTATACGCTCCGAAGTTGCCCGCCAGCTATCCCAACTCACCACCGTCCCAGGGCTTACGCCGTCCTTGGCTCCTACGTTGCGTCAGATGCTCCAGGAATAAGTGTCCGAAGCTATTCAGTCGCCTCTTGCAGCACCACATTACCTGTACCTCTAAGCTACGCCGAGGTTCCAGCACGACCACCTCCATCGACTTTTCCCGCACCACCGTTTTCTACACCGCCACGCCCTATCGCTCCAGTGTACACCACCAGATCACCGGCTAGCACGGGACCCTGGCGTACACCCGACAATCGCCCAGTGTGCTTCTTCTCCCCGGTCACGTGGCACGGCACTGTCACCGTTGCTTACGGCTTCAATGTAATGACAAACCTGTCCGGTCCTACGCTTCGCCAGCTTCGTCCTTCTCGCCAGCAAATGACTCGCACTCGCCGTCTATGACCAGCGTTATCCCTTCGGCCCGTGATCGTCGCTCGCCATCCCCTCGTCGCCGCTCACTTTCCCCCATGCGGCGGCGTCCGGTCCCTTCGGAGCAGGAAAACCAGCTACCGCAGTTCAAGAGTCGAGAACTGCGTTCCAGTCGAACCACACAAAGCCTCGCTCTCTTCCGTCGAACGTATTCGAAGATCTGCAGAAGGAGTCGTCACACTGGCATTAGTCGACACAGGCACCACCGTTTCAGTAGGTACAGAAGAACTTTGCCGCAAGCTTCAAAAAGTAATGACACCCTTATATGCGCTGTCACTCCGGAGAGCATGTTCCCAGTGCATTGCCCTACTGTTTCTGTTACTGTTACTGTTATTGTTCTGCATGTACCGCCCGCATCGTCATTCAAGGATACACGTATACAGCCGAGTACGTCGTTCTCTCATCCTGCTCATACGACGTCATCTTGGGGTGCGACTTCCTTTCCGATAATCAGGCCATCATTAATTGTTCTCGCGAATTTTCTCCGATTCCCAATACCCGTTTACATGATTTTGACGATTTTGGTAACAAACTGGCCGTTAAAGAAGACGCGACAATCCCTCCGCACTCTTCTGTGATTGCGAATGCCTGCTCCACGTTCGCCACTTACACCACTGCCCTGTTTGTCCCATCGGACATCTTTGTTCACCGACGGTGTTCCCTTGCCTTCGCCGTCCTAACTGTCAGCGGTGGCTGCAAGCGATTGCTTGTTTCAAACAATAAGGCCATGCACCTCGTTGTACGTCGTGGCGAGTGTCTTGGACGTCTTCAGCTTGCCGACCCAGTGACCATCTTTGACGCACCTCTGGACAACACCTGTGCAGGCGTGAACTCGTTGACTTATAGCTTGTTTTGTCCCCAGCCTACGCAAGACATGTGCCATAGCTCAGTAGATGCCCTCCTGAGCCCTACGCAGCGTTCGCAGCTCCTCAGCCTTCCACGGAAATACCAATCTGCGTTCGACTGTCAACAAGCCCCACTAGGCCGCACATGGACTGTACGTCACGGGATCGACAACGGCATCCACGCACCACTGCGCCACAGGCCCCATCGTGTTATCAATAATCAAGTAAGCGAAATGCTTGAGCGTGGAGTGGTTCAACCCTCTAATCGTCCCTGGGCGTCACTTGTAGTCCTGGTTAAGAAAAAAGATGGCTCAATTAGATTTTGCATCGACTACCACAATCTTAATAACATAACTCGCAGAGTATATTTCGTCTCTCTATTTACGCTCAGACTATTCGCAAGTGCCTATGAATCTTCCCGATCGCCTGAAGACAGCCTTCGTGACCCCAGACGGCCTGTATGAATTCAACGTTATGCCCTTTGTGCTTTGCAACGCCCCTGCTACATTCGAACGAATGATGGACAATCTCCTTCATGGGCTAAAGAGGAAGACAGGTTTATATTACCTTGACGATGTCGTCTTCTTTTCTCCAGGTTTTCCCCCACATCTGTACCGTCTCGAACAAGTCCTGCAGTGCATCACCGAGGCAGGCCTCAAGCTCAAATTGAAGAAATGTCGCTTTGGAGCCAAGCAGCTTGCAATACTTCGACACGTTGTATCGAAAGATGGCATACTGCCTCATCCTTCCAAACTTCGCGCCGTCGTCGAATTCCCGAAAGCCACGTCCCTGAATCAACTTCGGAGGTTCATCAGGCTCTGCTCCTACTTTGCTCATTTTATCCGGAATTTCGCTTCTATTATTGCTCCCTTGACTCAGCTGCTTCGCGGCGACACACGACTTTCTACTTGGGCCGCAGCTTGCGACGATGCTTTTGAAATAATGTGGCGTTTGCTCACTTCGCCTCCCGTACTGCGCCATTTCGACCCCACGGCGCGCACGGAAGTCCACACTGACGCCAGCGGAGTAGTACTTGCTGCCGTGCTTGCACAGCGAAAAAGTGGGCATGATGAATACGTAGTAGCCTACGCAAGCCGAACACTAGCGAAAGCGTAATCCAACTACTCCGTCAAAGAAAAGGAGTGCCTGGCTATAATCTGGGCCCTTGGAAAATTCCGACCCTACCTGTACGGCCGCCCCTTCGACGTCGTTACAGATCACCATGCTCTATGTTGGTTATCAACTTTAAAAGATCCATGTGGCCGCCTTGCGCGATGGGTGCTACGGTTACAAGGCTTCGACATACGCGTCATTTAGCGGTCTGGCCGCAAACGCACCGTCACGGATGCCCTCAGTCGGTCGCCCCCACTAAGTGACATGACTTGCATTTCAGACATCGAATCGGCGTTTTCGTCGCCTGTGCACGTCAACATGGCTGTGCAGCAACGCAAAGATCCCTGGATTGCGGCACTTATGGATTGTGTTTCTGACACTTCAAGAACACGCCCTTCGCGCGCTATCCGCCGTCAAGCTTCTCATATTGAGTTACGGGATGGTTTTCCCTAGCGTCAAAATTATGCTTCGGATGGCCGCAAATGGTTATAAGTCGTCCCCTTCCATATGCGCACAGATATATGCTCCGCTCTCCATTCAGACCCGCAGTGCGCCCATGCCGGCCTCTTCAAGACTTACGCCAGGCTTCGCTCTCGCTTTTAATCGCGTGGCATGTATAATTTTGTGCGAAAGTACATTCGCTCGTGCACAGCGTGCCAATGACGCAAGCTTTCTGCCCCTCTTCCTTCTGGTCGTTTACAGCCCATTCCTTGTCCGTCCCGACCGTTCGACCGCGTCGGCATCAATCTCTACGTTCCTCTTACCTGCACATCAGCTGACACATTATTGTCGATGTCGACCACCTCACTCGCTATGCAGAAACTGAGGCACTGCAAACAGTGACAGCCCGTGACTTTGCGTCCATCCTCCTGCGCCACTTCATACTGCGTCATGGGGCACCACGGCAACTTCTGAGTGGCAGAGGGCGTGTGTTTCTTTCCGAAGTTCTCAACGCCCTTCTGACCGCGTGCCATACCGTCCATTGCACCACTACAGCTTATCATCGGCAAACCAGCGGCACAATAGAACGGTTCAATCGTACTTTGGGCGACATGCTATCCATGTGCATTACATCGGAACATACAAACTGGGACCTTGCCTTGCCATGCGTTACGTACGCCTATAACACCGTTTCACAGGCCACAACGGGAATTGCGCCATTTTTCCTCGTCTATGGCAGTCAACCTACCTGTACACTCGAGATCATTCTCCCTTACCGGCCTGACCTATCCGAGGGCACGCCTCTGTCGGAAGTCACCATGTACGCCGAGGAGTGCCGTCAGCTGGCCCGTTTGTTCACAGCGGAAGACTAGAGTCTCCAAAAATGCCGTCGCGAATATGACCGACCACCCTGCACCTACCAGCCGGACCCACTAGTCTGGCTTTGGATACCTTCAAGCACCCCTGGTCTATCTTCTAAATTCCTCGCTTCTCCTTGAGTCGCCAGGATGGCTCCTTCTTCTCCAGGGGGCAGATGTAGCGAAGGGGACTGGCGTGCCCTATGGACGCACTATCATCATCTGCCCGTCGACGAAGGTGGCCTCGCGCTCTTGGTGTCTGACGCTCGACTGAGACCGTCGCATTCCTGACTATTTAATAAACCACATTAGACACCACATGCATTAGAGCTATTATATGCCTGTTGCCGATGCCAAGAACTGCACTATTCTCAAGCAAATCAAGTCCCTTAACATTGTTGCACAAGGTCTACAACGCCTGTCCGAGCGCCGTGATCGTGAATGCCTTAAATTGTTGGATAATACCATTAGCACGCCACGCTACTCATTAAAGGACGAAAATCTGTCTCCTGATAAATGAAAACCTACTAGAAGTAGCCACAAACTTAACCTTGCGCCATTTCAACCTCATAGCTCGTACAAATAAAAAGTGAAACCTTCGACCAAGTAAAACTAGTTGACTTCATTTAGAGGAATGTTTGTATAAGTTAACTTGGTTCCTGTGGTTTTGGTTATTACTCATTTGAAGTAATCATGATTCCTACAGGGTAAAGCTTATTTGTGCAGAAGAATGTTTTGTTACTTGCTATGAAACTGCAGTATGTGTCAATAAATAAAAACAAACTATATCTTTTACAACGTGCATACTATTGCCATTCCCGCAATCCCATGTGCGACATTATAGTTATGAAAACTCTGCATGTGAATCACATCCATAAAAGAAGTAGTTCCGCCCGAAAGACGAAGCACCAATTTCGATAGCAAACTAGTAGATAGCCGTACGACGTAAGGATAGTAGCTTTATCGGTCGTATGAACTTCTAAATATTCGCTTACTAACTAAGTTAACAATGATAGAATGTGTAAGCATGACTCAAAGAGGACTTAGAAAGAAACAGACACAAAGAGACAGCGCTGTCTTTGTGTGTCTTCTTTCTGCGTCCGTGTCCAGTCGCCCTTGCACATTTTATCACTGATTCAAACCAACTAGATCGTCAACATGATTTATGTAAATTAACCAGCACGGTTCACGCGCGCCGAGGTCAATATGACTACATCTCGCTCGATGAGCGCGGAAACTCGCTGTGAAATCCTTTAGATCACTATGATCAGCCGTAGCAATGCGGTGCATGCACAATTTACATGACAGCCCCGTGTCCTCCAGAAATGTAAGAAGGTGCCTGAAGGCGGAGCCGTGGTGCCGGTCGGGAAACAGCAGCTGGGTGGCAGAGGCCCCTGGGAGTCTGAGGCGTCAAAAGGAGACACGGAGAGAAGCCCTCTTTTTGGAGAAAACGGAACAGGAACAAAGTAGACGGTTGAATATTTCGTCCTCGCCGCACGATGAGCCGTTAGGGGATGAAGCCAGGCATTTGCTGTACCTCCGGGTGCCGTCCAACAGTAGCCGATCCAGAGCCGTAGCAAGAGAGACCGCTGCTGCCTTCTTAGGCTGCATTCAGCCTAGAGTTTGTCACTGTAAGACCAAGAGGGAAATTTGGCGCCACCGTCTATAGAAGTTTCTTAAGGGGGGCTGTGCCGTTATGGCAATGACGGTATATGGGTCTGCGAAGCTTGCATTCGCTAATGTTGCAAGAATCTTCGTCTAAAACGTCGATATGGCTACACAAATAACGAATTCTTAAAGTAAAATCCTCATAAAATGTTTTCATTCATGCATTTTACATCTTCCAGTGAAGTTTACTCACAGCTACAATACATAAGCAAGCGAAGAAAAGCGAGAACAGACGACAAACAGTTCAAATGGGAGCAGGAATCTTGTCGTCATTCCTGCAACTTTAGAGCCCCGCTGATACTTTTTACGTTTCAGATAATTGTACATGACATAACAAGTTCTCATATATAAACAAACCATGTTCTTGTGTAATAATAAAGATGAAACCGCTTTTTGCGTGCTGTTTTGTAGAAAATTAGTCATTTAGTCAGGCTCTCCGAGAACGATGTCACTGCGCGGTCACAATATACCGGCATTCCCATGCATACTACAGCGATGCAGCGCCAGATTTCACTCTAGGTTATATAGTCAGAAACACTATGGCGTTTAGGAACTGGACGGGGAGGGCTACCGCTAGCTAGTATGTCCTTTAGTATGTCCTTGATAGGGTTCAGGGTTGGCGGGGCTCGGGAGACTAACTCCCAATACCCTCCCTTCCTAGTGGCAGCCCTGCATGAGGTCCCTGGCAAGCCAAGAATCATCCGGATGGCTTTCCGGTGCTGAAGTTCCAGGCAGTCTACGCGAACCCGTGAGAAGCCACGAGAGGGAGTGCGCAAAGGAGTATTGAGATTGTCGCGGCGGCACATAGATGGATGCGCAATTGCGGTGTGCATCCTCTGCCGCGGAGTAGCAGACGGCCAAATGCTTTTTGGACCTTCTGCACTGGAGGGTTGAGCGCCTAGGCAGCTGGCGCCCACGGGAGCCAGTTATCAAACAGCAGACCCAAGTAGGTAACAACCCAATTCCATGGTACCCGGTTGCCACCGAGCACAATCGGCACGGTTCGTCCGCGTATGGCCACGATAGGGTGTACGAGAAGGAGACGCCGCGGTTGTCCCCACTCTGTATGGAGCGGCAGGGGATGAGAACATCCGGGCATCCTAGCAGTCGCAGGAGGAGAACGCCCCTCCTCCCTCGCCTGTCCACCCTGCCTCGAGTGCGATAGAAGAGGCCACGCATCCGGACCGCGTTCCTCGCTCGCGCACGCGAGATTGAATAGCGTTCGCGGGGTCACCCTCACACGCTTTCACTTATACGAAACCTCACGGCGACGGCAGAATTGCGCACAGAGTGTCCATATAATTGCTATCGCAACAAAACTTCTCCTAACCGAAGGCTCCGAATTTACAGTTTCTTTCGGTATGAACTATGCAATTCTCTCTCTTCTTAATTTACGGACGCACTCGTTCCATAACTTCCATCTACATTACTTCTTGGATTCATGAGAACAGCGTGAAGAATGAAGATAATCACGCTTAATGAATGATTTCTAAACAAGCGAGTGTATCTGCATGAGTTAATGACGTGCATTCGCCCTCTCAGTCCAGCGCTGACTTCATTAGGCTTTGTCCAGAGATGAGGTCCCGTTGTGGTTGTGACACATCTGCGGCAAAATACCGGCAGGCGTTTGGCGGCCACATCACTTTCAAATGTTTGAAAGTGATTTAGGCACTTTTTCATGTCTCTCAAAGACAATGTCGTCGTGACGGAGTTGAAAGTGAGAACGAAGCAGAGTCCCCTTGCACGGCGCTCTGTCGCGTCCCCCCTCGGCTTAGGGAAATAGAAAGATCGTCGGGCACCTGAAAATTTTTTACTGCCATCTCATAGCGATTGTTCAACATTTTTACACTGCGCATGTCTAAGTGTGCATATTCTTAGGCCTCACTTTTTTTTTCTGCTTCAACCGATAGAGTTCGCATAGCCATGAGAACAGTTCACATTTCCAGACTGCACAACACTCGCGATCGGCCTACAATTCAAGATTTCACGTACCCATGGGAGCCGCATTCGCTTGTACGGTCGACCCAAATTTCGTTGCGATAGAAATTCCATGGACACTCCACGCTCATTTTCGCTGTGTGGCGTCGCCGTGATGTTCGGTATAAACTCCGAGTGCGATAACACCGCGGCCACACGCCATATGGTCTAGGTGCGAGTGAAAGGGTGAGGGGGTGGCCGAGGGCGGTGGCTTCATCTCGCACCCACAAGGGAGGAAGGCGAGCATCTTCCACCACGCACAAGGCACCGAAGAAAAGAAAAGGGTTGTTACGCCGGCGGCGGCTCCTATAGCCTAGCTGAGCGTGGCCGTGCGGGTCTTATCTTGAAAGCGATCTGCGATGTGTAAAATGTCTACGTGCACCGAGGGCGCATAGCTTTGTGTACTCTGTGTTCGCCCAGCTTCATGATCATCATCAGCCTGGTTACGCCCACTGTAAGGCAACGGCCTCTCCCATACTTCTCCAACTATCACGGTCATCTACTAATCGTGGCCATGTTGTCCCTGCAAACTTGTTTATCTCATCCGCTCACCAAATTTCCTGCCGCCCCCTGCTACACTTCCCTTGCCTTGCAATCCAGTCCGTAACCCTTAATGATCATCCGTTATCTTCCCTCCTCAATACATGCACTGCCCATGCCCATGTCTATTTCTTGATTTCAAGTAAGATGTCACTACCTCGCGTTTATTCTTTCCGAAAATTCGCTCTTTTCTTATCCCTTAACGGTACGCCCCATCATTCTTTTTACCATAGCTCGTTGCGTCGTTGTCAATTTAAGTAGAACATTTTCTTAAGCATCTAGGTTTGTGCCCCGTATGTGAGTACTGGTGAGACAGCTCTCATATACTTTTTTCTTGATGGATAATGTCAATCTGCTGTTCATAATCTGCGAATGCCTTCCAAATGCGCACCAGTCTATTCTTAATTTCAGTCTCATGTTCTGCATTCGTAGTGACTACCTGTCCTGAGTATATGTATTCCCTAAACACTTCCAGTGCCTCGCTACCTATCGTAAACTGCTGTTCTCTTCCTAGACTGTTAAACGGTAGTTTTCTGCAGATTTCAGCAGTTTCGTGCAGTTCTCACCGCTTACTTCATGTTAAAGGGAGAGGCTGCACGATTTTCACTTCACTCACTACAGCGACTGAGCTTTCTCAGACCAACGTTTCGACAGCGAGTGTCCACGCTAATCAAGTGAGATGTGTTTGTTTGCCGGCGAGCGCGTGACGCCACACTTGTTATTTAGTTACTCAGCTAATATTTACGAGTTCATGAGACTTCGTATTCTACTTCGTCCAGTAATTTATTATCGCAACCGATGCTCCGTCTTTCGGGCGAAACTGGGCTATTTTTATAGATTCCACCATACCCGTCACAACAAGACGTGCCAGGCAACTGGCCTGGTCACGCGTGTAGAGCATTGGTTCACTATCATCGGCAAATGTAGTAACCTACGCAGTGCAGCATGAAATTTCCCTGCTCACTTTACGTTTCATGGTGACTGCGACATGTGTCAGAAATGTGAAATGGCGATACATTGTTCCGAATTCAATTGCTCTTTAGCTTAGAAAATATGTGCTAGTGAATAAAAAGTAGCCATTCCCAAATTCACGCCGTCTACCTAATGACCGCCATTCGATTTGTTGAAGTCAACAGTGCTATCCAACTCAGAACCATGGCTACGGATTGTTAATTTAGGTGCGTGCGAAGCACATCCGATTAAATATGAAATCTTTTCTCTCCTTTCGGGTTGCAGAAAGGCAGAGAGAGCTCGTGGACTCTCCAGAAATTTCTACTGGAATTAGGCCTTTCCTGGCCGCACAAGACGCCGGCGTCGAGACCTCAGCTGCTCGGAACGCTCGTCAAGTCGTCTTTGCACTTCGGTATGCCAATATTCTGGGCATTTTTCGTGGGTCGCCATCCATCGCACCCGAACCGGAATATTATTTACACAACTTTCGATGACCGCAGCATTGAGTGGATGGTGCACCTTGAACGGCTCATAAGCTCAGATAAGCAAGGCGCCTACCTGCGACGCTGCGCAGAGATTGTGGGCGGCACGGGGCAATCTTATTCGAGTATGATCCACGCCGTAACAACCACGCACTTTCACATCAACCACCAGGTAGACTTCTTCTGGAACCCGGTCACCGTTCCCACGTACCTTGACCTCAGCGATCCCGAGCTTCGCCGAGCCGTCAACGGCCACCTTGCAGACGACTCGCAGCTTTGGCCCGAAGACGAGATTGTGAACCTGCAACCAGATCTATTCGCTGAGCTGAACGCAACCCACCTTAGCCACAGCAATTTCACTGAGAACTTCAAGCTCTACCTCGGCGCTTACACTGTGTGGTTGCTTTTGCCTTACGCCTCGAACTACCTAACAACACGGATGCTGGAGGACATCGGTCTTGCGTCCTTCGAGCGAAGCTTCCGGCATCGCAAGTGCATGCAAGCGCTTGAGGTCACCTTACCGCTCGCCAAGTGGAAGGTTGAATACGATGGCGCCGGTGACAAGACCTACACGTGGAAAATGCTTCGCCTCACCACACTGTCTTTGGATCAATTGGGCACGGTGTATGGCGACGCTTTCACGAACCTTTTTTCACCAATCTTGTCTCGCTTAGCAGTGAATACGTTGAATATGACTCTGACTTGGGACACTTTGGACCGCGCCTATGCCTACGTGCCCTTTCACGCAAAAGCAGGGTTCTTCGACCTGTACATACGTATATGCATGACAGGTATTCGCATATTTAAGAAGTCGCTACAGCACCCCAGGCTGACAGTCATTCACACGCCAGGCATCGCTACATCTAGGCTGTACCGGATTCTCGTGGCCAGAGAAGTCGTGATCGCGAACTTCCTGAGGACGCCACCACTCTTCGATCTGAGGCACCCATTGCCAGTCCTTGCCGCCTTCCTAGCCACCCTCATCTGCCAGGAGGTCGTCGTTCTGGCACGATTTATTCTTTATTACGACGACCACTTTAAGGTGAGTGAGTGAGCGAGTGAGTGAGTGAGTGAGTGAGTGAGTGAGTGAGTGAGTGAGTGAGTGAGTGAGTGAGTGAGTGAGTGAGTGAGTGAGTGAGTGAGTGAGTGAGTGAGTGAGTGAGTGAGTGAGTGAGTGAGTGAGTGAGTGAGTGAGTGAGTGAGATCGTATTATGCTTGAGCGGAACAATGAGCATAGCGTCATTCCTCGTCGCCGAGTTACTTGCGCTAAGGAGGTGGAATGGCGCCATCTTAGTTAAAATACGGTGGCGGGCTAGTTGGTTTGAATTCATGATAAAGTGTGTAAGCGCGACTGAACGTGGACGAGCGCTATCTCTGTGTGTATGTTTCTTTCTACGTCCTCGTTCAGTCGCACTTACACATTCTACCATCTGAGCTCTTCTGACACTGCGGTGTTGGAAGCGAAAGTTACGTACAAAAGGCTGGCATCTCACGTCTTCTGCTCGACGTGGACATACAATGCAAACATATCGGCGAGGACCTCATTCTGACGTTAAGTAAGGCCCCTGGTCTGCGTGTGGCAGGCTGTTTTCCTCCGGTAACTTGTCTGGCTCTACTGCGTAATCGCTCATGTAAGTTGCGCTGAGAAAGTCCTTACTCTTTCTATGATGAGGACTTTGGGAGTATCATGGCCTAGCAGGATGATATCCCCCGCGGATGAACTGTCTTCCGGCAAGGCTTTTGTTTCGGCGTAGTGGGCAAGGTAATCAGTTGCCACGAAGATCCACTTAATGCTGGCTGCTGACTTAATCCCTCCTCCGACTCCCAGGAAGGGTCCAATACAGTCCCCCCAATATGCTGGAAAAGTTCACAAGGTAGCTCGATTGTCTTTTGAGGTTTAGCCGGCCTTGAAGGCAGTGTGTTGCTGCGTTGATAGTCTAGCCATGTCGTGATGTAGTGAGTGACGTCATGGTTCAAGCGCCCCCAGTGACAATTCGCCTTAATTCTCGCAAGCCTACGAAAGAAACCGAGGAGCGCTGCCATTGGATCACCATGAATAGCGTTAAGAACTTCTGGCCACTGGGGTGTAGGAACAATGAGAAGGTAGCTGGACAGCACTGATGAGAAGGAGACAACCTTGTAATCAAAACAAAGGCAAGCCAAGCCTCAGTGCCCTAGTAACCATGTTGGCTTTCTTTTATTGTAAATATATCAAAACTGCAGCGTATTTGAGACATATTAATTGGCATCGCCGCGATGTTCCGTACAATGTCAAAGTGCGATAAAATAGCGACCCTACGCTGTAGGTAGTACCGAAGGCAAGTGAACTTTCGTTGAGAAGGCTGTTTGGTGGGTGCGTGCCGACTTGTCGCGCGCGCAAAGTGAGAGAGGATGTGTTTGGTGTGAGGAGGGGTGAGAGGTGAGATGTGCGCGCGCTTGGAGGGAGTTGAAAAGGGGCGGCAGGGTATTGCGTGTCTCCGCTTCGATTCCGGCCGCGGCTACGGATGGCATGGTTAAGCGTGGATGCGCGCGTCTTATCTTGGAGGTAATTGCGGTGAGTTCGAAAGCTAGCAGACGCTGGATAGTAGATGGCTTCGTATGCACTGTGTTCACACGCATATGGTACGCGATGGAGGAAGAAGCAGGAAGAAGGGGAATGGGCTCGCCGCTGCTGCCTCTCCCGTTCACGCCAGCCTTCTGACAGCGAGTGCCCACGGTGGATTGAGTGAGATTTGTTCTTATTTGCATGGGCGCGCTGAAGCCGCACATGGCTTCACACTAGCTTCACTTGCACAAGTTCGGATGTGATTTATATGCTTGAATGTTCCTTCTGTAAGAAACAATATATCGGGGAAACAGGACAACCAATGAACGTCAGATTAAACGGACATGGCGCGGACAGAGCTAAAAAGCTTAGCCGTCGCCGAGCATTTCAACCAACCAGGTCATAACTTTGATGAACTTAAGCTCTGCATCTTACAGTCAAATTTCCGTTGTGAACGAGAAAGAAAATACCGAGAATCATACCTTATCCATAAGTTCAAGACATTGCAACCAATAGGCATAAATGTTTCAAAGGGAGCTTTAGAATCTATTGGCTAGGCTAAACTTCAATCTACAGGCAACAACACTAAGTTTGATTTCTTGGCATATACTTCCCCCCCTTTTACCTTTTTTTTCTTCTCCCCTTTCCTTTCCTTTCTTTTTTCTTTTTTGACAGCCGGCGTGTCAGACGCCCTTGACCCGCGCGGCTAACGCGCGTCTGTTGACAGAAGGGGGGGGGGGATGGCATTGACCGTGTACACAGCATTTCTTTACTCTCAATTCGACACGCTAACAAATTTTCCCTCATTTCCGCACCCTCCTGCCTCACACACTTTCCCCTTTTGTAGAACCCCACCTATATATACTTTGGCGAGGAAAGCATATGTCGCCTTGTAGAAGACAAGTCCACTTGTCGAAACATCGGCTCCTGCATTCACCTTGTTCACGTTTTGCTCATCATGCTCGTCCCTGTGTCATTCTTACTGTATATATCCCAGTTTGTATGCATTCAATGACATGCGCGCGGGAAACTGGTTTCATGAGGACCAGCCTAACCATTCGATGCGTACTCGTATGTGGTCTCAGCAGGACCGCTCGTTTCATACTATCGTTTGCACGCGTTAACTCTCGCTCCCACTCGTTTCGTTTGCTTAGATTAGTCTCATTCGCGCTTGCTTCGATTCTCATGGTTACCCCCACTGGTTGCTTAGTGATTATACTGTTGGGTACGCACGAGGTCGCGGCACCCAATCCCGACCACGGCGGCCGTGTTTCGATGTAGACAAAATGCGAAAACACCCGTGTACTTAGATTGAGGTGCATGTTAAAGAACCTTAGGTGGTCCAAATATCCGGTGTCCTTCACTACGGTGTGCCTCCTAATCAGATCCTGGATTTGCCACGCGAAACCCCACAAATTGTTTTTTAATTGTCATGGCTTGCGATTGTATTGTCGGATTCTATGCGGGACGCCAATCGTGTACTACTTTCTGGAAGCCAAGTGGCACCAGCAATTACACGGGAACCTTCAACGAGTCATGTATAGAAGCCGACGCGATTGAGCGGCCGATCAAATTTTCGACACGCTCTGTAGCATGTCTCTATAAATTTCTTTGCATCAATATATCGCGAAATGAAAATTCGTATACAGTGGCGCTCAAATTTCGCGTTAGGGAGTATTGTACCCGTCGGTTAATATCTATTCACGTTTTCTTTTCTAAAGTTCGAATTACAATTCGATGCTATCGATGTCTGTAGATCATGTGTAAGCCAAACCTTATGAATATTCTGGCGTATATTATATTTAGAAATTCGTTCAATTACGGACGTTGGTCACGCGGTGGGCCCAAAAGCAATCGGCAGCGGAAAGGCTTGTAGTTTACGCGTAACAGAAGTATTTCTCGTATATTTAAATTACATACCGACGGTATCATTTCTGAAGTTCGTGCGCAAGTCATGCTTTACAAATTTTCTGACGTATTTTACTTTCAGAAATTCAAATATTTCAATAACGCACTTGCGCAAGGCGGAGGGCCGACAAGAGTAAGAATGTGTGTTGTGCTAACGGGACCAACACGACTAGAAGAAAAATCTAGGCTACTTTTTTTCCTACCAGTGAAATTGCAACTTGCTAGTCGTGTCAAGAAAGGTCGCTGTTTTTCGGGAAAGGCGAAACATTGATTCGGTTAAAAGTTATTAGACAGCTAAACGACATTAAGGTTAGTCATTTTATCCCCCTAAAAGCGGTATAAACATTCGCTTACTACCTGAATGACCGAGCACGGCTTCATGCGCGCCCATGCAAATAAGAACAAATCTCACTCAATCCACCGTGGGCACTTGCTGTCAGAACGCTGGCGTGAGAGGGATTGGCAGCAGAGGCGAGCGCACTCCCCTTCTTCCTGCTTCTTCCTTCATCGCGAACCATATGCGTGTGCGATTGCTAGATTTGACTTCATGTGTATAACTATTTGCGGTGCTTTTATTTTACTGTCCCTTTGAAGGTGCTTGCAGGTTTTGCACCTAGGGCGACAACATGCTTTTATTACGGGGGAATGCTGCTTCCTGACTTTTGCGCGCACTAATATGTCTTGAAATTTCTTGTTTCGGCGATGGGTAACCCTGGGTACATCCGGGAACGCTTTTCGCAGACGCTCGTTACTTGATAATATTGGGTGGTATTTTCTTAGGATGTTGTTTATATTTGGGAGTGCATTAGAATATTTTGTTATAAAGGCCGGCGGTCTGTCGGATTCTAATGTGGGCTGTCTCTTCGCCAATTCCGACTGTCTCTCCAATCTTGACGCGACACCATAACCTCTATCGAGAGCAACTTGGGGATAGTTCCTTTCTGCTAGCGTTGATTTAAGGTCATTTTAGGTGGTGGATATAATTGTCTTCCCTGCAGATTCTTCTTATACGTTTCGCTTGTCCGACAAAAATTCCTTGCTTGCAATGCTTGCTGCAAACTCCTTGCTGCTGTAGTCTAAATATTGCTGGCTATCTGTAGGCTTCCGGTAAAGTGTCGTTCTCAGTTTTCCGTTTTCTATGTAGACCGTCGTGCCTAGGAAGTTGATCTGACTAGGAGAGTGGTGAGCAGTATATTTTCCCCTCTTTTCATTCCCCGTCTTTTCACACGGACAAGCAGGAACACGGGAAGAGTGCTAACCTTCAAGAATTGAAATATTGAAGCTGGTGAGCATATATATACTCACTGGAATGCCACTGCAACATACACACTGAAGAGACGGAGGAAAAGCAGTCAGGTCACTACTGTGCCCAAAAATTCAAGCTCTTTCTTTGATAAAAGAATAGACGACGTGCTAACGCAATCGTGACCGGCTCTGCCTATCTGAGCTGCTTCAACAATTTCCCTCGTAATCTTAATCTTGTGGCGATAGACAACAACAGTGTTTTTTTAAGAGAGGGAAGCATGATGCCTTCACGTCACATTTTCTACAATGGGGATGCTCATCTATTTCGATGCTCTCCACTTTATTACTATGCTCCACCAGATGCACGTTTAAACATCTGTCCGCCTGGCGCACGTAGTACTTCCCACACGAAAATGGAATCTTATACACCCCGTTGCGAGTGCATGTAACAAAAGGATCCTTGTACGCGGTAACGCAACCAGGATTTCGTTTCCTCGTGGAACATCTCAACACACTACACCTCAAGAGTATGTTAGGTGCTGTAAAAACAACTTTTACGCCAGAACGTTTCCCAACCTTTTTTAGGTTGTGAGAAACCTTATGAAAGTAGGGAATTCCTTACTGTCATAAGGTTTCCCACAACATCGCAGTTCTCGCGGTTTTCGTGACGGCGAGTGATAAACAGGCGAAGCTGGGGTAGCCCGGAAAATGTTTGACCAATCTGTAAAAAAAATGCATTTTTCTGTTTTACGAGCCAAAACAACGCTCTGATGATGAGACACGCCAAAGTGAGGTATCTTGAAAATTTAGACCACATGGGGTTCCTTAACGCTCACCGAAATCTCAATACACAGGTGGTTTCACCCCCATCGAAATCCCGGACATGGCGGCCGCCATTCGAAGGGGTCGAAATGCAAGGACACCCGTGTACATAGATTTGTCTGCACGTTAAAGAACCCCAGGTGTTCTAAATTTTCGAATTCCTTCACTACGGCGTGCCTCGTCATCAGATCGCGGTTTTGGCGATATTCGATTCCGCGACCTTGTGTTGTCAGCCCACCACCATAGCCACTGAGCAACCATGGCTGACTTCAGAAATGGAAGAGAAAAGCTTTGGAATAGCTTTATGGCATAGCGCCCTACAGGTTGACCATAAAATGCACGAAATCATGCGTCACCTGTGTCTTTGAAAAGAATAATGAAGGAAGACATAACATTTGATGTCAGTGTCCTGAAGCGACGACCACAGATCTGTGCTGCTTGAAACTATACGAGATTTCTTGTTTCGGGCTTTCATTCTTTCATAGGACGGCGCAGTGTGTTATGTTTTGTAGGATGTTATAGTGCAATGCTACAAGACATCGTCGCCGGCCTTCTATGTCCTGTCCTCGGGTTATAGCGTTCTAGTATAACGTCAACGTTGTTTGTGAGTCTACGCAGAGCTATGCCTCAGAAGAGTGCCTTTTTCAAATGTCCTAATGGAAGTTACCCTCGTACAAACTGGAACGTACGTATAGGCAAAATAAAGGAGACTCATGGGGCACACATGTTCTTACGTCTGCAGCGCGACCTGGCGAACCCGATATTCCGCCAGCTCCAACTGCTGGTCACGGACTTGCGGCACTACGACGCGCTGCACAATCGAAGCGGGTTTCTAGATTACCACTTGCCGCGTGATTGGCGAGAGCTCAGGGCGGCCAGCTATGCAGCGCTCATCGCCAGCAACATCCCGCGCCTGCCTGAGGCCCAGACGTTCGCAAGGGTGGCAAAAATGGCGACGGCTGAAGACAGACGGCCAACCTTTCGCGGCATCCCTGAGGACCAGCTGTACTTCCTGGTCCGGTGTTTTTCGGTGTGCGGTGACGACATGATTTTTCCGGTGCGTTGAGAAGCGTAGCTGTACGTTATCTCCACAGTGTCGTTGGAACAGACAGATGGGAGTCCAGCTTGGTTTAAGGAGCTGCCGTTGGAAAGGTGTCGAGCTTTTTTCGTTGCTTCAAAGTGACGCTCCTTCTAAACTTCTGGTCTCACGTGCTAAAGAAAGGTTCTGGATAACCTGGCGGCTCAGACACAGACCGAAACTCGCTGGTCTTACAATAGTACATTCCTCGGAAAGGTGGACTAGATTTTTAAGCGACGGATTTTTCTCCCAGTGAAGTCAGTTTTTTATGTTGTCTCTCACTATCTCGCCATTTTTGTTGGGTCAACGACAAGTACGGTTATCTGTAGTCACGAATTGGAAGTAGCGGAGGCTTCGTTCGGTGGCCGCGAGCGAGGAGCACTGCGAGAAAGAATCAGAGAAGCGCGTCGTTTGTGTGCTCGTCTCGCAAGTGCGACTTGTTATATGAGCGTTGCTCTTGAACCGCGCTCCTTTCGCCACTGTTGCGTTACCTGGAGCAAGAGGTGCGAACGAGCTTCACAATTTTATTTATGCAAAAGCGTCAAATGGCCCATTGAACAAGAAAGCCTGCGTCTGTAGTTTGTAGCAACTAAACGGCGCCTAATGTATACGATTGGCTGCGACGTCGTGTCACGAGCGAGACTTGACGTAGCAGGGCAGGCGAAAGGAATCACGTACTGCCAGGTAAGAGCGACAGGCGTTGCGTTAGGGGGGAGTGAATCCCCGCTACGCCACGTCACCTTCGCTCTCGCTTTTAGGAAGCCGGCCGACCTTGCCCGAGCCAGCGCTCCATGGCTGCTACATCTTGCTTGCTCCGGCAGCACGTACCGCTATATATATTACATCACTCACTCAGCAAAACGTGAAGGACCGCTCAGCAGCGTTCAGCTAGATTTCAATCTTTCCGTATTCAGACCTTGTAATCATTTAGGTGTCCTCATATTTTTTTTTAAGCTATGCTTTCGGATGTGGCGTTGGTGACGAATATTTTGTGTAATCTGAGCACCTACTCTGGCACGATCACTTTCGGTTATACTGTCGCCTCCGCCCTCAGGTGCAGGCTGGTTGGCGGGTTGATCATTCTGTTACATGAAGGCGATAGTATCGCCGCAACTGGCTGTCCGAGAACAGGTCCGCTAAGGGGCAAACCCGACGATACCCTCGTCCACTAAGGACACACGTCTATGGCCACTTGCCTCATTAGCCGGTGTCAGGTGCAGCAACGATTCGTACATTGCATTACGCAGATGTCTATAGTTGAGCCTGCATATTTTATAAACTTATTAAGATCACGATTATATGGACACTCCTGGTGAGTTTTCGCCGTCATAGTCACTGGTGGCATCGGCGTAGATTTGGTGGCCCGTATGAATTCAATCGATATGCTGGTTAGATGTCATTATATTGAAAATTGAAAACTGCTCTTACGAAGATTAGTGCTCCTCACAAATTTATTCATGAAAATTTTGGCTATTGATGAGCGTCATGAACAGCATTAAAACATTTCATTCGCAGCATATGCTTTCTATTGTCAATAAAAACTGCCAAATAATAATGAGATAAAAATCGGAAAGTGGTGCAATTCCGCTTGTACTGTCACCACTGTTGTTTACGTATTTGACATTTCCCTGGTTGCAGGCGAGTGCCGCCGGTTTGCCGTGAGTGTCCTCTAGCGCAGTGTCGCGGTTCGGTGGCGATCATGGCGCTTGCGTTCTAAGACGCCTGTTAGCTGGCAGGACATATCTACTAAACAGTCGTTGTTTTGCGCGCTGCTTCGAGACACATCGCACCCGCATATGTGCAGTTACACCGTCCTAAGAGCACAAGAGCAGCGCTATACGTTGCTATCGTTGCCAGTCCTTCGCCCTATGGCCGAAACGGCCAACTTCTTAATGCATCAGCATTATTAGTGTGAAAGCAGGCAAACGATCTATATGTGTTAAGCATGAAAAGACAGTGGCGGGCTGGGCTTTCGCAAATTGTGTGTTTGTTGTTGGTGCATGCCAATACAGTTTGAACATTTTGAGCATGCGTGTACCTTTTAGTCTATGAAAATGGTGTTTGTGATTTTCAGTTAGCAGTGTACCGATTAGTGCTTTCTTCACGACTACTGCTTGGCGTCTGGGGCCCTATAACGTCAATGTATTCCAATCTGTTTTTATTTCACTCCCCTGACGTCAAATGTACGTAACCACCAACGCAAACATCGGGCTTTAACGCGCAGCGTTGTTTCAAAAAGCCAATCGAACGGGATTCCTGTTTGTAGGAAGTCACTTTTTTTCGCTTTCAAAGCGAATAGCATTGGCTATATTGAGCAGATTCAGGATGTTTGGTGTCGGTGTAGCGTAGATATCCTAGGAAGGACGTCCATGGAGCTTTTGTATTGAGCATTATGTGTCAATACTTTACTGTTCCTTCCTTCCGGAACAGCTGCTCGCACATCGCGCCATGGTGGAGCAGACAGTGAACGGCAACGTAAATAAACGCAATACTTTCTTTTGGCGCTGGAAAACGCGGGTGGTTTTCTTTCCATCTCGTCTCGTCCCCCATCGAGATGCGACGCTTGCGATGCCGCTGGCATGCTCCTCATCGGGTGGGCGTTCTGACACGCATTCAGCTATCGAGGCGGGCGTTTCTGGTGCAGTGCGAGGGAATGCTGCTACGCAGCCGCCTTGTGCTGCGACACCACAACGCAGCTGTGGAAGAGGTAATCGCATTGCCTTTGTGCCACGAGAAGTGTAATGTGTAAGCAACAACTTGATTTGGGAGAGCTCGCTCGTTTTAAATATAACGTGAACCGTGCGCGAAGGGACGAATTTAGAAAACGAACATGGTGGCTCATGTTATCGCGTGTGGCTGTAACGCTCGAATTTCTGAGACTACCATTCTGGACAGGAGCGGCAACGCGTCTTGTTGACGTGCACTGGAAGCCTTCCTTATTAAGAAGAACAGATGCTTCCATATGTGAGCCTTCTATCTCATTACTTGATTGCTGAATTGGACTTCTTGCGCAAGCGCGTTTTAATCTATATTTGCCGGGTCTCATTGCTCGGTAGGCGTATGTGGCACAAGTTGATATATATATATATATATATATATATATATATATATATATATATATATATACATACATTGTTACGCATGAAAAAAACGAAGACCAGTGAACCGGCTTGCGGTCCCGGGTGGAGGAAGGAAGAAGAGGACGACGCTCAGTTGATTAACCAGCTGGCCGCTCTTGCGCCTACCTTCCCGACCTAAAGTAAACGGTCCCCTTCATCCGTAAGGTTTATAAGCTGTCTCCTTCGCGCGCAACAAAGTGGAACAAAGTTGGAAGTAGGAACAAAGCCCCAGAAAACTACGGAGCTCCTTGACAGAGCGCGGTGCACTGAACGCTTCAACGGTTGCTATTTTCTGGGGATCAGGGCGGATGCCATCCTTGTCGACGAGGTTCCCAAGCACGAGGGTTTGGTGGTCTCCAAAGTGTCATTGCTTAGAGCTTAAAACTAGACCAGCGTTTCTGAAGCAGTTCAGGACAATATCGAGACGAGTGTTGTGTTCGCTGAAGGTGCGGCCAAAGATGACGACGTCGTCGAGGTAGCACATGCAGATGCTCCACTTCAAGCCGCGCAGAACAGTGTCAATAAATCTCGCGAAAGTTGCCGGAGCTTTGCGCAATCCAAGTGGCATCACATTAAATTCGAAGAGCCCGTCAGAGGTTACAAAGGCAGCCTTCTCCTTGTCGTCAGGATGCATCGGAATTTTCCAAAAGTCGGATCGTAAATATACTGAGGAAAAGTCAGAGGCGGAATGAAGGCAGTCTATTGCGTCATCAATACGTGGGAGTGGGTACACGTCCTTTTTTGTTCCAGCATTAAAACGGCGATAGTCGACGCAAAATCTCCAAGATCCATCTTTTTTTTTTAACAAGAATCACTGGAGCTGCCCACGTACTCGCTCACTCTTGTACGACTCCCTTTTTCATCATTTCGTGCACCTGTTCGCTAATAATCTGGCGCTCTGATGGTGAAACACGATGTGGCTTTTGTCTAATCGGATGTGCCGACCCCGTGTTGATGGTGTGGCGCGTTCGAGACGCAGGGATTGCCGGTATTTTGTCCTTCTGCGCAAAGTCGAAAACCAAAATGTGCTTGGAAAGCAAATCCACTAACGTTCGGCGTTCACTCGTGCTGAGCGATTTGTTGACCATCGACAACAGCGCCGTTTCCGAACTGGGGCCATCAGTTTCTTCCGGCCCATGTGTAATTTCAGCCACTGTGTTATTCCTGCGGCGTCCCGGGTCATATATCGCGGTTTTGTAACCAGCGTATGATCACGTGGCATGGCCAGCCCTCAGAGTTTTCTCGGCCCTACGAACGGCCACACGGTGCCCCGTGGGCAGCACACGTATCATCTGGCGACGAGTATTGGCCGAGAAGCTCCCGGAATCGCTCCCCGGCATCTGACAGGAGCTTGACACCCCCACCGCAACGTCGTGCACCCCGTTCTCCCTCACCGCTGCGTCGCACCACGTCCCCTTCGTCACCGGAAAACTAGCTAGCACGGCCGATGGAGGTGAGGTCGCTGGAGACGTGCTACTGACAGAAATACCTCCTGTGTTGATGCTGAAGAACAATGTGCGCGTTCTTGTAGATAATGTCCCTGTGATGGCTCTGGTGGACACAGGTGCAACAATTTTAGTCATGAGTGTCTCTTTTAAACACGCCTTAGGGCGAAAGGTTTTGTTTAAATGGGACGAAGATTGAAAGTTCTGTGCAGTGAGTTGCGAGGCGTTGCGACCTATTGGTGTGTGTAGTGCTGACGTGTTTTTGGGAGGCCATGTCATTACGACAGAGTTTGTTCCACTAGGAGGTATATATATATATATATATGTACAGTAAAGCAGACGCGCGTATGAAGCCGTTTACCGACGTTTCGGCCGGGGTCCGGCCTTCGTCAGGTTCTGATGAAGGCCGGACCCCACCCGAAACGTCAATAAACCGCTTCATACGCGCGTCTACTTCACTCTGAATATTTACGCGGACCCAGAAGTGCTCTTTTTCTGGTATATATATATATATATATATATATATATATATATATATATATATATATATATATATAGGTGAGTGTGTGTGTGTGTGTGTTTCACATGTAAAACTAACCCTGGGAGTGTTGCCAGCGTGATCACTCCCGAACCTTGCCGGCGGTGATTGGTGGTTTTGGCTAACACTCCAAGGGTTAGTTCTGGTAGTAACACATAAATACCCCCGAAAGTGGACGGGACGACGGCGTCGTGGTAGCTCAATTGGTTGAGCATCGCACGCATAATGCGGAGACGTGGATCATTCCCCACCTGCGGTATGTTTTTTCAGCCGCTTTCAATTCCATTATTTATATTTTCTCGACTGTCATTTAGTAAGTACAAGTAAGTTCCCCGTGTTGTCCTTGGTGTCTTTCTTTGTTGGCTTCTTATCAGATGAACGAGACGAGTGCCTTGAACATAGCACCGGCGAAAACGAGAGGTGGCTTTGCCGCACTACACCTATTCTCGATATAGAGTTTCTTCTCTTTTTTTGTAAGTTGTAAAGAATGAGGCCGTAAGTGACGCTGAATGCACAAACCTATTTAACCTATATGTCTCCATGTCAGCATAAGGCCTATATTCAAGCGTCATGAGAAGTTTCCCGCGGACGTCTCGTAGGTGCCAGGATGCTCTTCATTCTAAGCAGCACGACTTTGATTGCGTGCTTTGAATTCTGGGGTTTTACGTGCCAAAAGTACGATTTTATTATGAGGCACGCAGTAGAGGAGGGACTCCTCATTAATTCTGACCACCAGGGTGTCCTTACTGGGCCCAGAATGCACGGCACACGCGCGTTTTTTTTTTCATAACGCCTTCATCGTAATGTGGCCGCCATGGTCGGGACTTGATCCTGCGACCTCGTGCTTAGCAGCGCAACACAATATATTCGCTAAGCCACTGTGGCAGATGCCTTGCATGCTGCGATTCGCCAAGTTCGGCAAGCGCAACGTTAAAACGTGGTCCTTCAATGCTTGAAAAATATTGAAGGACCCTGCTTATACTTTGTTATCACTTCCAATCATTCACCGCTCTGGCGAGACTGCCAGTTTTTTTTTTCTTTCTCATTATCACCTTCTATTTTTCGCAGAGCGCCATCTGTAACTTGGCTCTACCTGCAGTGGCAGCGTTCAGGCGAGCCTTCCAGTGTAAGCCACACCATCGACTGGTGACCAACTTCACTTGGTCCGAACCTACCTCGACCACACGCAGTGCACCACCGTAGTGGAACTAAGCGCCGAAGTCTTGCGTCTATGAACAACGAACGAGGCTTCTTCAAGACTACAACATGCTCCCGCATTTCTTGAAATTTGCCGCTTTGTATATAGATGATGCGTAGATTGTCGCGCAATTTGCCAATGTTGTTTGTAGGACTGCTTAGCGTTTTTCAAGGAGCGGCTTAGGAATTAGTGTGCAGTCTGAGCGACGACCACTCTTTTAGGACATGCAGAATGCTCATTCTGAGCTGCATTTTCGCCCCCATTGAGTTGTTTCGAACGTGTCTCCTCGAAATATTCTGTGAAGTTTGGTTCTCGAGTAATTTCCTTTGTTGTTGTTCTGAAACTTGTTCCTGATCCTTTTAATTTTTGCCATAACCTAAAGTATACGCGAACTTCATTTCATGATTGCCTGTAGATAATGCGCGCATGTTTTCGGTATTGTGCTGCAATCGCCGGATAAATGCGCGTTTCTGCTTGACGTCTCGGAGCAAAGGAGGTCACTTTAACTTTTCAAACGACTTGGGTTAAACGCTTGTGCATTGGATGCGCGAAGTGTTAACGTGAACTTTATGACATCACTTTTGGACGATACGTGATGAGTAGAATGCCATGCGAGCATGCATTGCAGCTGACTTGCGCACTCAATGAATTCCCTCGCAGGATGATCACGCGCTTTTCATTGCAAATCCGTGATGCCCTTACAAAAATTTTTATAGAAAGTCCATAGACAGTCCATAGACATTTGTCTATGAAGTCTATAGACTGTCTATAGACATTTCTTTAGACTAGTCTATAGACAGTCTATAGACTTATGGCCGCACACTTTTTATAGACTAGTCTATAAAAAGTCTGAGTCTATAGACTGTCTATACACTGTCTATAGACTGTCTGTAGACTTATGGCCATACACTTTTTATAGACTAGTCTATAAAAAGTCTGAGTCTATAGATTGTCTATAGACTTTCGATAGACTTATGGCCATACACTTTTTATAGACTAGTCTATAAGAAGTCTAAGTCTATAGACTGTCTATGGACCGTCTATAGACTTATGGCCATACACTTTTTATGGGCTAGTCTATAAAAAGTCTGAGTCTAGAGTGTCTATGGATTAATTAAAATTCATGTTTGTAGACAGTTGTCTGCATAATGTCTATGGGCAAGTGTATAGGCTTACAGTTCTACTTTTGTAGACTGAAGTCTATGGAATGTCTACAGACAAATGTATATATACTATAGACATTCTATAGACTTCAGTCTACAAAAACAGAACTTTATAATCCAATACACTTTTTTCTATGACATTCTGCATACACTTGCCAACAAACGTGCATTTTCATTAATTTATAGACACTCTATAGACACAGACATTTTATAGACAAGTCTACAAAGAGTGTATAAGGCCATAACTCCATAGCGGCTATCTACAAGTTAGTTTACATTTTTCATTACATACGGTAGCAAAACGTTTTGAATGTATTTCATTTCATTTTATAGATATGAAATGCATGGAATGCAGATATTATGCATGTGCACCTGTTCCTTTTCATCTGCACTTATGCATTACCGTTAGTAGATTAATAAAGCTCCTGAACCAGCTGTACTTTCATATATGTTCCATAAACAGAAAGAATTTATATAGTGCTGAATCATGCAGTGCAAAAAATAAAACAAATGCACCGGCAATGCATTAACCGTTTTTATTGCTCGATATAATACATGAATTCCTTAAATTCTTGTCTTATGCTATTATGGAAACAGATTAAATATTTACACTACTCCTTGGCAAGCATGGTCGCCAGGCTGGCCTTGACCTTTATGTCATTAGTCCCAAAGGTGCTGCAGGTGTATGCTGCAAATAAGTACATGCAGCAATATGAGGCAAAAATAACAGATGTGTATTCTTTATATGTTCATTAAGCAGCTGAATATATTTACTCAAACCATCTAAGTCAATACTTAATTCGGTTTAACTATGACTAATGGCTGCTTGTCAATACAAATCAGTACCTTTATGCAATGTTCTATTGCATGGTATGGTGAACAATTAAACAGTCACAACTGCTGCTCGTGTCAGCAACAGTATGTTCCCTTTAATGACAAGTTTATATATGATGCATTAATGTACTTATCCCAAATGGTATCTATATTTATTGCGGAAACGTTACCCAGTTGGGCTGTCTGTAAAGTTTTTTTGGCTGGTAGTTAAGTATGCCCGTGCAGGGGGATGTTTTCAGAAGACGTGACTGGAATATTCCCAGTATCATGCCACAGATTGTAATTTATTTTGCTTAGTACACATTGAAATGTATTTCTCATACTTTTAAATGAATGGGTCATTGGTCATAACTTCAACAGATGGCAGATGGGTTGATTGTATTGATATGGTACCTTAATTTCTTGCAGGTAATGAGGCCTCTTGGGCATGCTAACAGGTTTCCAAGTTAGGTATACCACATGAGCACCCGAAATACCACACGAGCACTTTGTGTCATGGCACGACAGATATGCACCTCCTAGGAAACAGAACTGATAGTATAGTTCGAATGAATTCTATCACAGTAAATTATTTAAGGTGCTTTGAAAGATGAAAATTTTTTCTAGGCTATCGAGGTTCAGGACGTTTAGTTAACGCAAAAAAAAAACATATTGAGTAAGAAATGCCTGGTCAGTCTGCTTGACTTTCTTTTTTTTTAATAAATAGAACCAATTTCCTTCAATTTTTATGAAGTGAAACGTTTTAAAAATATATTTAACACAGAGACTTTCTGGAAACTTTGACATGTAACAAGACAGCATACCTATGTGGCCAATTTAAAGTTTCCCGATCTTTTTCCAAGCCTTTCCTGGCTGTTTTCATGAAAATTTTCTGGCAATCTATGACGCCTGCAGCTTAAGTGCAATAAAAAATACTATGGTTTAATGCTTGCCAAGTAGTGCCAGTCCATAATATTTAGATAAAACGAATAACACGTCAGTCACTTAAGATGTAGTATTAGATGTAACTGACTTGAATCCCTTGTTTAATAAAGCTGACAAGGGCTTCGGCAAGTTCGTAATTGATGGCCACACGAGTACAGCACGGAAGACACAGAGACACGCGTAAAACAAATGCAACAATGTGAGGGAAAACTATACAATGAGTTATTTTTACGGTTCAATAGTAGTTTTCTATATAATTTGCTCTCACCACTTATGCCTCTAGTTAACTTTGTTTACCTATGACTAAAGACTACATGGCAATATTAATCAGTACCATTATGATGTTTCGTTATATTATAGTATGATAAGCAGTTAGACAACCATAATGGTCGCCGGTGTTAGCAACGGTACGTTTCGTTTCAAGACAGGTTCATGTGACACACAGTGTACTCATAAAGATGAAAGAAATGTGAGAATCCCAAACGATTCCTATAATAATAATTGTTGAAACAAAGATACCCTGCTGGACTGTGCACATTTTTCAGGTGTTAATGCAATGTGCCCGTGCCGATCGAACATGCTCAGCATACTGACTGCAGTTTTGAACAATCACGTTAACATTTGCAATTTATTTCCGCTTAGAACAGTCTGCATTGTCTCTTTTCTCATACTTCGAGACGAATACATTTGCCACACTTTCAGTAGAATGCACATGAATGGGGGCGTACTGATCAGGTCACTTATCAACTAAAACATGTTACGATCTCTTAGGTGTGTTAATAAGGGTAGAACAAATGCAATGTCCACTGAATTATTTGAATAATCTGTGCGTTATCTACTAAGAAAAGACCACCAAATTGATAATCTGGCTCTTTTTTCTTTTGTACAGCGCATATAGTATGCAGTCTGTCCAAGACGACGGCACTACATGCAACAGTAATGAAAACCGGAACACTTATTGCGCACGACAAGGGCTTCATACCGTGCACGACTGGCACAATGCGAATCAGCGCCAGCAGCTGCCTAGAGATTAAGAGCACGTAAACTGCATAACCCCGAAGCATCGAAAGGCGCTTAACGCTTTTCATATAGCTCGAAAGATAACTTCTGCTGCTAAACTGTTTAAAAAAGAGACAAAAAACAAATCTTCCAACTACCGTCAAACGCAATGCCTTCAGTCTGAACCGTGTAAAGGTGCTTCCCGGAGCGACTAATTTATTGTGCTCCAATTTTTTCGGCTAAGTTGCGAAGCTGCGAGTGACTGAGCTTATCGCAGGTTTCATGCTCCAAAAGCGTTTGTGGTTCCATCTAAATAGATTGGGTGAATCTAGAGATTTTCGCTTGACATTTCTTCAAGTCTCGTGTTTTGCTTGCGGTAACTTCCCAAAATTATTTAGATTGGTTGCCAGAAACTTTAAAAATACTGCTACCTTTAAACAATGCGAAAACGGCAGTGCACACACTGCTGATGCATGCCCCGCAAACACGGCCTTTCATCCGAGTACGTTAGCAGTTATTTAACTATACGTGTCTGTCAGAAGATTCTTGATGCTAACACAATTTCGAGATACATACGTAAAGCGTGTCACGAGAATTTCACTACACATGCGGCGCAGCATTCATCGCGGCCGGATCAAGCGCCACGAAATGAGATCTACCACACTGGCTGCCCAACATACACAATCCGCTTAGTGGTATCACAATATCAAGTTAAAACATGGTGTAGCTTCCTTCTTTACGCACCCAAACTATTATGCGAAAATCAACAAGCCCGAGCGATCGCTCGCCGTAAAACATTCCGTATAGTAGAAGCGAGAACAAGAGCGCGTAATGAAACCATGTCAACGACAAACCGACACTATACCCGAGTCGCCTGCGCTACATGCAGCCGCTTCGCGCTACGAAATGCGCTCACATAATCATGAGCTATTGACACAAAACATCTGTGCTAAAGCTTACCGTTCAGTGTAGTTGACGTGTGATGCCACAAAGATGACACGCATACACAGACACCAACGTTCAGGCGGACACCGCACACCGGTACAACCGTATACGTGCCCGGCGCACTCGTTGAGTTGGCGCACCGCCGCGCATGCGCAAGATCTCCGAGCATGCGCAGGAGCTCCGCGTGCGAGGGCGCGCGCGCTCGGAGGAGTGTGAGCGCCTTTTCCTCCTTCATTTTTTTTTCGCTCTCAGTCTGCGCGCCATGCGCGCCGGAACGGGTGGCTTATTCATCTTTATCACCATTATTCATCTTTTTTCGTGGACGAAGGAAATGCGCTGGCAGGTTGTATGACAAATGCTGTGGGCTATCGTATGAGACTGGAACGCTAACTTGAATGCGCTGTTTGTAAAAGCCATTACAGGGCCCTTCAAACGTTTCAGACGCATTATTGCCAGCGTCGATTAGTAATACAGCGTACTTGTAGCATATCTTCCAGCGTACCACCAAATGTGATACCCGCACGTATGTTAGTGCTAATTTTCTGTTCCGGTGATAGGTCAAAGCAATCAGTACAGCATTGAGGTACTCATATGCGTGGCTGCCCAGGCATACCGCCGGCGAAATACTGGGTGGGCTCTGATGATTTGGCACCTATTTTAAGTGAATGAGAAACTTTGATGGGTTTATAGTGCAGGATATCAGTCAACAAAAAACCGCCCTATGTTAGTGACGCAGCCGAGGTATGAAGAAAATGTGAAAAGTATCCGAGAATCGGACGACACACAACGCGAACACCACATGCGCGACATCGGTTCATCGCACATTCACAAAGTCCGCGTTGTCAGCTACAAACATTACGAGTGTCCTTGCTGTTAGCTCGATGCCTGTTTGGAATCCACTTGTAGCTGAAGCTGGCGTTCATAACAACTATTATACCAATTGGATCGGCGTTTTGCTTTCTTTATTCTACTGCCGCAAAAGTGATGCGACAACTGTGAAGACTGTCTTGGGATTGCCGAGACCGACTACGTAGATCATATCATGTGGTCAACAAATGCGGAGGTATACACTATGTGTATACTAATGTCTACAAATGGGCTCTACAGCAATCTCAGCAGTATACAACTTCAGTGGCTTATATCAAACGCAGCTACGTATTATCCACCGGTACCTGCGCTTGGTTACAGCGTACACGGGTTGGGCCCAGATTAACGATGTTTGTCTATTGTTAATCTTTAGACACGCAATACCACGACAACTCAGAGGCAGACCAGGTGGTGAATTCACCACCTGGTCTGCCGGCTTTCGCGACTTATTCACCACCTTTGCCACATCATCACCATCTGACCTTCACCAGCTGGTCTCGCGAAGTGTACGTCCGGGAAGCAGCCAGGTTTAGGGCCTTCGGGTGCCTGGAAGACCTTTGTGACTCGGACGTTGCCTGTTCCGCCGCGATCCTCGTTCGGTGCAGCTGCACCGAATGACGACTAGCAGTCTGCACGGTTTGCCCGCGGCGCCGGGGTTGCACGCGGTGCCGGTCGCGCATGAACCAGTGCCATATCATCGCCTTCGCAGAGGGCGGGGAGTATGGGAACTCGGCATTACATATTATCGACTTTCTTATATAGACATTCAATACACCAGGAGAGAAAAAGAAATAGAAACCTTAGCCGACTATTATTATTAACTGTCTAATATAGAGAGTCTATAGACAAAGTATGGACAAAAATAAATAGAGACTGTATCGGCTTTCGTCTATAGGTAGTCCATATAGAGGGGAAGCAGACAAAAAAGAAACAAACACTTTACGGAATTTTTTCTATAGACTGTCTATAGACTGCGCGTAAACAAAAAGAAATAAAAACCTTATTGACTTTCGTCTATAGCAAGTCTATAGACAGACTATATGGACAAAAATAGACAGAGACATGTACCCACTTTCGTCTATAGGTAGTCCATAGAGGGGAAGTAGACAGAAAAGAAACAAACACCTTATCGACTTTTCATGCGAAGCATATTACGAGGGCTCAACCCAGCTCCTCAGGCGCGGCGGTGACCATGAAATCACGTGACACCGTGACGTCACGACAGAGGAGAAGTGGCTTTGGCTCAACTCTTGCAAGACGGGCTGGGTGGGAATCGAACCAGGGTCTCCGGAGTGTGGGACGGAGACGCTACCACTGAGCCACGAGTACAACGCTTCAAAGCGGTACAAAAGCGCCTCTAGTGAATGCGGTGTTGCCTTAGAAACGCGCTGTTTCTAAGGCGTGCGTCTCTTGCTCAGGCGCACATTTCGTTGCCGCGCCGAACGCTGCTTTGCTCGACGCTCACCGCGTCCAATGCGGGGCGCGTAGTCGCTGCCCTGTAGCCCATTGTCTTACACCCCTTGGCGGGTCGACGGGAACGCTGTCGCGTTCCACTCTTGAAGGCGAAGAAGTAATGCATGAGTTGTTTCTTCGTCTAGCCGAACCAAATATAGCCAAGCAACAGCAGTTCACCAGGCTAAACAGTGGTTCAACAACTAAAATAAAGGCTAGTATGCTTCGCATCCTGGGCTTAACCTTACCTAAGCCACAGCCATTTTTTTTCTATAGACCGTCCATAATCTACGAGTAGACGAAAACAAATAGAAACCTTATCGACTTTCGTCTTTAGAAAGTCTGTAGACAAAGTATGGACAAAAATAGATAGAGACCGTACCCACTTTCGTCTATAGGTAGTCCATAGAGGGGAAGGATACAAAAAAAAACACCTTATCGACTTTTTTCTATAGACTGTCTATAGACTGCGAGTAGACAAAAAGAAATAGAAACCTTATCGACTTTCGTCTATAGAAAGTCTATAAACAAAGTATACCCGCCGTGGTTGCTCAGTGGCTATGGTGTCAGGCTGCTGAGCACGAGGTCGCGGGATCGAATCCCGGCCACGGCGGCCGCATTTCGATGGGGGCGAAATGCGAAAACACCGGTGTACTTAGATTTAGGTGCACGTTAAAGAACCCCAGGTGGTCGAAATTTCCGGAATCCTCCACTACGGCGTGCCTCATAATCAGAAAGTGGTTTTGGCACGTAAAACCTCATAATTTAATTTTATAGACAAAGTATGGACAAAAATAGATAGAGACCGTAATCCACTTTCGTCTATAGGTAGTCCATAGAGGGGAAGGATACAATAAAGAAACAAACTCCTTATCGACTTTTTTCTATAAACTGTCTATAGACTGCGAGTAGACAAAAGAAATAGAAACCTTATCGACTTTCGTCTATAGAAAGTCTATAGACAAAGTGTGGACAAAGATAGATAAAAGCTGTATCGACTTTCGTCTATAGGTAGTCTATAGAGGGGAAGTAGGCAAAAAAGAGCAAGCACCTTATCGACTTTTTTCTATAGACCGTCTATAGACTGCGTATAGACAAAAGAAATAGAAACTTTATCGACTTTCGTCTATAGACAGTCTACAGACTTTGTATCAACAAAAGTCCAAATCTATAGAAAGGAAAGGTCGTCTATAAGAAGTCTATAGACTTTCTATAGACAGTCTAAAGTCATTTTTGTAAGGGTGTACCATGCCGCGATTTCAGTGTACTTTATATCGTTAAGATGCTTTTAGTAAATACCAAACCACTGGTCATGGCAATTGGAAATATGCTTATTCTCTCGCACGCAGTCGGTCTGGTGCATATAGGCGACACAGCTTGATGTGTATGACAGAAATTATTCCGTCCCCCAGCGGAGGCTGTAGTGTGAGACTCTCGCGGGGAACCGGTCCAGTTTTCGCTTTCCCATGTGCAGAGCAGAGAGGGTACAGGAATTTGGTGCGACTTAGAATGTGGAGGAAAATGACGCGGAACCTTTCCAGTAAGTACGCAGGGCGTAGAGATATCTGCCGCATACTAGATAAACCTGTTTGAAAGTATCTTCTTTTATTTATGGTATTTGAGTGTGTACTTTGGTAAAGTGTGCGGTGGCGCGCGCTATAGAGATAGCAACGACAAAAAATGTTTCTTGAGGTAGAGACGCCCTTTTGAACAGGAAGATTAACGGTCGCGAAAAACAAACAGGGAAATACAAAACAGTATTGTATAATCTGAGCCCTCTGCAATCACTTGTAAGAGGATGTCTGATGTCAAAATAAGTTGAAATGCTTTTTTCTAAGGGCATTTGAACGTGAATCATAGCTTCACGTTCAAGAATCGTTTTATTGGCATGAAGACTGCATATGCAAATCATTTTTCTTCATTCCCTAGGAACCCGCTCCAGGCACCGCATAGAGGAGTTACAGTAAAGTAAAAAAGAAAAAAAACTAAACTCAGGAGCAACACTCATAGATCAAATAGATTTATGATCAAACACGCATCTGCAATGAAAAAGATGGATATAAAAAGTGGTATGTAAAAACACTTACCATAGATGGTAACGGTCTTTCCAACTTCTAAACAAATGTTTCATGGTGTTTGGAGCATAGCACGTATTGTGGCAGATTATTTGTAGACTAACAAGAAAGAGAGGCAAGTATTTGACAGAATCGGTACGCGCAAGTGTAAGTTCGACTATATATATGAACAGCACTTAGTAAAGCTTGTGAAAGCCAGTCCGTCCCATGAGTCTACGGCCCGTATTCAGAAACAGAACTTAAGTAGGGCGTCAATAAGTGCGGGAATTCACACAAGTTTTAGGAAAGTTTTAGGCGAGTACTTCAAAAACGGTAATGCAGTGGTGGCGTAGAGGTAGAACACCCGCCTCGCGTGCAAGAGGTCCATGGTTCGTATCCCGGTGCCGGCGATTTTTCACCGGATATAAAAAAAAAATCCGCGTATTGATAAAATTGCATAAACAGGCCTGGAGTGTGGCCTGATCCCGGTGACCAGAACCGGTAACGCACTCCCTCACCAGAGCAGGATTGGCCACCCTGGTGCAGTACATGGCCACAACCTCCTATATGAACAACACAATCAAACCCCGGCCCTCAGTTCCCAGCAGCTGCGAAGCAACTGACCACGGCGGCGGTCAGACCTGCGACGCTGCGGAGGGTGCTAAGAATCACTGGCTCCGGACAGGCCGCCATTGGAATATGAACCTGGCAACGTTTAACGCTAAAACGTTATCTAGTGAGGCGAGTCTAGCAGTGCTATTGGAGGAATTAGAGGGCAGTAAATGGGATATAATAGGGCTCAGTGAAGTTAGGAGGCCAAAAGAAGCATATACAGTGCTAAAAAGCGGGCACGTCCTGTGCTACCGGGGCTTAGCAGAGAGAAGGGAACTAGGCGTCGGATTCCTGATTAATAAGAATATAGCTGGTAACATATAGGAATTCTATAGCATTAACGAGAGGGTGGCAGGTCTTGTTGTGAAACTTAATAAGAGATACAAAATGAAAATTGTACAGGTCTACGCCCCTACATCCAGTCATGATGACCAGGAAGTCGAAAGCTTCTATGAAGACGTGGAATCGGCGATGGGTAGAGTGAAAACTAAATACGCTATACTAATGGGTGACTTTAATGCCAAGGTAGGCAAAAAGCAGGCTGGAGACAAGGCAGTGGGGGAATATGGCATAGGCACTAGGAATATCAGGGGGGAGTTATTAGTAGAGTTTGCGGAACAGAATAATATGAGGATAATGAATACCTTCTTCCGCAAGCGGGATAGCCGAAAGTGGACGTGGAGGGGCCCGAACAGCGAGACTAGAAATGAAATAGACCTCATACTCTGCGCTAACCCTGGCATCATACAGGATGTGGACGTGCTCGGCAAGGTGCGCTGCAGTGACCACAGGATGGTAAGAACTCGAATTAGCCTAGACCTGAGAAGGGAACGGAAGAAACTGGTACATAAGAAGCCGATCAATGAGTTAGCGGTAAGAGGGAAAATAGAGGAATTCCAGATCAAGCTTCAGAACAGGTATTCGGCTTTAATTCAGGAAGAGGACCTTAGTGTTGAAGCAATGAACGACAATCTTGTGGACATCATTAAGGAGTGTGCAATGGAAGTCGGTGGTAACTCCGTTAGGCAGGATACCAGTAAACTATCGCAGGAGACGAAAGATCTCATCAAGAAACGCCAATGTATGAAAGCCTCTAACCCTACAGCTAGAATAGAACTGGCAGAACTTTCGAAGTTAATCAACAAGCGTAAGACATCTGACATAAGGAAGTATAATATGGATAGAATTGAACATGCTCTCAGGAACGGAGGAAGTCCAAAAACAGTGAAGAAGAAACTAGGAATTGGCAAGAATCAGACGTATGCGTTAAGAGACAAAGCCGGCAATATCATTACTAATATGGACGAGATAGTGCAAGTGGCTGAGGAGTTCTATAGAGATTTATACAGTACCAGTGCCACCCACGACAATAATGAAAGAGAAAATAGTCTAGAGGAATTCGAAATCCCACAGGTAACGCCGGAAGAAGTAAATAAAGCCTTGGGAGATATGCAAAGGGGGAAGGCAGCTGGGGAGGATCAGGTAACAGCAGATTTACTGAAGGAATGTTTTACCGGAATGTTGGAAAAACGCTAACATAATCCTAATCCATAAGAAAGGGGACGCCAAAGACTTGAAAAATTATAGACCGATCAGCTTACTGTCCGTTGCCTACAAACTATTTACTAAGGTAATCGCAAATAGAATCAGGAACACCTTAGACTTCTGTCAAGCAAAGGACCAGGCAGGATTCCGTAAAGGCTACTCAACAATAGATCATATTCACACTATCAATCAGGTGATAGAGAAATGTGCGGAATACAACCAACCCTTATATATAGCTTCCATTGATTACGAGAAAGCATTTGACTCTGTCGAAACCTCAGCAGTCATGGAGGCATTACGGAATCAGGGTGTAGACGAGCCATATGTAAAAATACTGAAAAATATCTATAGCGGCTCCACAGCCACCGTAGTCCTCCATAAAGAAAGCAACAAAATCCCAATAAAGAAAGGCGTTAGGCAGGGAGATACGATCTCTCCAATGCTATTCACAGCGTGTTTACAGGAGGTACTCAGAGACCTGGATTTGGAAGAAATGGGGATAAAAGTTAATGGAGAATACCTTAGTAACTTGCGATTCGCTGATGATATTGCCTTGCTTAGTAACTCAGGGGACCAACTGCAATGCATGCTCACTGACCTGGAGAGGCAAAGCAGAAGAGTGGGTCTAAAAATTTATCTGCAGAAAACTAAAGTAATGTTTAACAGTCTCGGAAGAGAACAGCAGTTTACAATAGGCAGCGAGGCACTGGAAGTCGTAAGGGGATACATCTACTTAGGGCAGGTAGTGACTGCGGATCCGGATCATGAGACAGAAATAATCAGAAGAATAAGAATGGGCTGGGGTGCGTTTGGCAGGCATTCTCAGATCATGAACAGCAGGCTGCCATTATCCCTCAAAAGAAAAGTGTTTAATAGCTGTGTCTTACCAGTACTCACCTACGGGGCAGAAACCTGGAGGCTTACGAAAAGGGTTCTACTCAAATTGAGGACGACGCAACGAGCTATGGAAAGGAGAATGATAGGTGTAACGTTAAGGGATAAGAAAAGAGCAGATTGGGTGAGGGAACAAACGCGAGTTAATGACATCTTAGTTGAAATTAAGAAAAATAAATGGGCATGGGCAGGACATGTAATGAGGAGGGAAGATAACCGATGGTCATTAAGGGTTACGGACTGGATTCCAAGGGAAGGGAAGCGTAGCAGGGGACGGCAGAAAGTTAGGTGGGCGGATGAGATTAAGAAGTTTGCATGGACGGCATGGCCACAATTAGTACATGACCGGGGTTGTTGGAGAAATATGGGAGAGGCCTTTGCCCTGCAGTGGGCGTAACCAGGCTGATGATGATGATGATGATGATGACTTCAAAAACGAAACTTAAGTATCACTTTGGAAAGTAACACTTTTCGAGTCAACTATGTCGTCTGGTGTCGAGGATACCTAAATATTTTACGTGCACGATAGGTTCAATCGCAAAAAAAAAATAATTTTTGCAGCAGAGTAATGTGGATATAACTGTTGCAGTGCTTGCTCTTGTATTCTTCTGAGTAAAATACAAAGAACGGTTTGGTTTTAACGCTTTACTCAAACTCGTCTGGCCACTAGTTGCACGTTGGTTTTCGCAGCCGCTGCGGTTTTGTGTGTCGCCGTCCCGAATTTTTTTGGTTTCGCTGCTGAAAACTTGCGGCGTTCTTGCACAGAGAGCGTGTGTGCGTTCCGTGTTTTCAACCCACGCGGACGATGGAAAAAAGGAAAGCAAACTTTTCTGAAGAAGAACCCGCCGTGCTCCGTGAATCCGTTTCGCGCCATCGCAGCCTTTCGACAGCGAAAAACCTCCGCGTCATCTCTTCCGGGACTTGTGATGGGTACATGAGTGCAGGCAATGCACCCGCTCACACTAGGAAACCGTGCGATGGTGTAGAATACCTCCATTACGGATGCCAAATCATTAGCATTTGGCAACTTCACGAGCTGCGGGAACAAAGTTTCGGCAGTCATTCTTGATATTCGTGCAACGATTCGAGACAGAGTTGCTTGGGAAACATTAACTAGGTTCCCGGTGACAACCTGAAATGTTCCGGCGCCGGAGAATCGCAGCGCGATTAGAAGCTGGAGCAGCGGCGGCACGGGGTGACCGCGTTCGTTGTCTTTGGGGACGAGCGGTAGCATTTCCAACAGCCGTATCACCACTTGCTTGGAAAAGCGGTACCGCCACGAGAATTCCGTGTCGCTGTATACTTCTATGGGATTCGGTCGATCCTTAAGCCGTGGCCGTAATGGCGACACGTATCGGTATGCCTCATCAACGCGTCCGGCGAAATTGGCAAAGTCGCCGAGGCTGCCGTAGCAGGCGGCCATCTTGCTTGCTAGGCGAGAGTCGCGAAAGTCGCGCTTAATGTTGCCAATGATCATACTTTATTTTCCGGCACTCAAGTGTCGATTAAAGTTTACTTTAAGTATAAGATTTGTCCATGAAACGCGTTAAACATCGACCGGCTACTTAAAGGGAAGCTGAAAGGTTTTCCAGAGAAAATGAGTGAACATCTGTACAGAATGGTTTTCAACCCTCCGAATTCGAATATCCTATCGAAATTGAGCGAAAGAAAGCGCAAATATATTTTATTTCGACGAAAAGTGCAGCAGCGGACACGCCCAGCTCGCGCGTCTCGTTTCCGCCTGTGATTGGTCGGTGCGCCTCGTGACGTCACCTCTGCCGCTGCCGACCGCTGCCGCTACGCATGAAGCGCGGTGCCGGGTAGTTTGGTGCTGTTTTTCTGTGACGGTAATAGAAAATTTAGAGAGACCGCGTTTTTCTGAGGAGTTCGGCATTACTCCCTGCATGTACGAGCCGATTGCGAAGAGCCGGCCTCTCGAAGAAGCAAACGATGCTGGTGCGAGCAGTGCTTTCGACGCGAACGAAAGCAAAGTCTTGGGATCTCCTCGTGTTGGAAATGCTCTTTGGTGAGTATGTTTTTTGCAAAGCGATCTAGTGGTCTCGCCGATCTTTCGTTGATCTAGTGAGCTAGTTTCCGGTCAAACAACTGTAGTGTTGTGTTGCTGCATGCCTCCTCGTGGAACGTAAGCGGGGATGCGATCGTCGGCATTTGTGCGCTGTCCAAAGCTGTCGGCAATCTACAAAGACGGTTTAAACGCGTGAAAAGCTTCCCGGTTCATGCAGTACATGTAGTGACCTTCATCTGTTGACTACCACTCATGTTGACTACCGCTCACGTTGATTACCACTCACGTTGACTACCACGCACGTTGACTACCACTCTACATACACGCACACGCACCAACAAAGGAATGCAGGGTCGATCGAAGCAGATTACGATGGCACGCACGCAGAAACAAGCGCGGTCAGGCACGGTCGCGGACGCTGCGAAGGAACGAAGCAGAGTTGACGTCACAACACCGCGGTTTCCGGTCTCCGCTCCGCTCGCTCACTCAAAGGGGGGCGGAGCTACAGCGCAATTTCAACCGACGATTACGTCGCTCCTAATTGAAAAAAAAACCCAAATCTTACCTACATGGTTTATAAGGTTCCCGCATCCGTATATGAGCATCTTATTGAATTCGACAGACTCTTCAGCTTCCCTTTAAGTCATAAGTTAAGGGCAAGTTCCGTCTGTGAATACGGGCCTACGTTCCTAGAGCTAGCTTTGTTCTGAAGTGACTCGTTTAGAAATCGCTTTTTAAGTTTGCACGAATGCTCGCGCAAATGCTTTAGTTGTGCGTCGCCGTCATTGCCACAACCGTCACGGTGGCTAGATGGGTAGGTGTGTCAACCGGCGTAGTCCACTGCTTCTCCGCATCGTTACAGCAAAGAGTGGCGCTGCGGTCAGGGGTCTGCTGCGAAGCGCGCGTCCTCTGCTACTTACCCTGTTGTATTTGGGCGCCTGTGCTTAATAAAGTGCTTTCAGGTTAAATCTTGGAAGAACGTGGTTCACGTATGGGGAGCGAGAGTATAATATCCCTCTGCAGCGGGCAAGTTAAGTGCACTTAGGGGGACTGCACTTCGGGACCTTGAGCGACACTTTACGCTACGCGGTCCTAAACGGGAAAACAGAGCGCACCCGCACTAAAAAGAAATGGCCACAAACTAATATGTTTTTTGAAGATGTAAATTAAAATAAGAAAGCTTCTAAAACGTGAATGCTTTAGTTGTATTATAAATAAAAAAACAACCTTAATCTATATTTACCCAAGAGAAAAGGAAAATATTTTATACGGTGTTGCAAGTGAAGGCCGGCAAAGACGAATGCATAGCCAATCCAGAACAAGATGGTGGCGTGCGACGAGGCGGCATTTGATCCTGCTAGAACACAATATCAGCGAGGTCTGTCCTGATTAATTTCTTAAAAGCTGTTCAACAGCTAGAAAGAACTTCTGTGTCCTTTTTCTATGCAGTACATTTCGTATCGTTGAAACCGCTGGCACCGAGGCTACGCACTCGACCAGCAAAGGGCGTTCCGTGAACGCACTCCAACCAGAGTTCACTCTTCAGCGAGTACACTCCACCTGCGAAGTTTAGATTTGGGAAAGTACACTTAAAACCGAGTGCACTCTCCCTAAGTGCACTTAATTTGCCCGCTTGACAGGGGTATAAGAGTGTGACCTTTCTTGTGGCAATGAGTCATTTTCAAAAGCGGTAATTTATATAATCTGTTCATGCGCAGAACGCAGGGTGCGCTGTGCTCGCAGTCTCAATAGTTTTCCGGCTTCCCGAAATTTACCTACACGTTTCAGGAAAGGAGTGAATACTGTAGGTGATGTTTGTGAATACCAAGCTTCTCAGGCTCCGAGACAGAGTGAAAGTGTTCCTGCAACGAAGAAAACTAGCCGGAAACCACAACTTGCTCCAGAGCGAATTGTAATTTCGGCTACTAACATAACAGCCAGATACGAAACTCGCCGGTTCCCACGCCGTGAGACCCCGAGATTTCCGAGAAATGTGATCTTGCACTTCGCCGTGCAGAGAAAGTGTTTCACCCGCATTAGTCATATGCAAACACCCCTTCGAGTATGTTTCGTTGAGCGGATGACAAGCTCGATGATTATGCGGTTTCCGAAGGTATATGTTCGGCTCGCTTTCTTCGATGCTACGTGACGCTGCGGCTGGCATATCGAAGAAAGTTATTTGAAAATGACAAGCAAGACACGGATGGAATGCGAGCCACTAAAATATACTTGCGAAGAGAGCGAGCCACACTTGCACACGCTTCAAGAAAATGACGCGTATCATATATACATGTGCAGAATCGCTATTTGTAGACAAAAGGGGAAGTGAACCTGCTGAAAGAAGGCCAACAAAATGATTCTGTGCGAAACGCTTCAATAATTAATGACAAGTAAGTCTACAAATATCAACACGGCTGGAGAAAATTCAGCATGAAATGCCGCGGCCCTTTTTCGCAAGAAAACGACTGCCGCATTCGATAGGTGATGTTGCTCCCTACCTCCGCTGCTTAAGACAACAGGACTGGTCGGTCTTGAGCAGCACACACTCGAACGGATGAAGCTAATCGTTTGTGAAGAACAAGAACCCAGCTACTGAGTGTACTCCGTAAAAGAAAAATCACTTTACACTATGCTAAGACGCTGTGATGCATTGGCGTGTTTCATTTAAAGCTACAGTTTGCTGTAATAGCAAGCTGTTACTGGTTTGCGTGTGCGACCGATGAATTAACCATTTACGTTCCGCTATACGTATGCACGATCACCAACAATACAAACTAAATTATTTACATGCGACACCTTAACCCTCTCGTTGGCTTTGTCACATGTTATTGAACAAGAAATGTTTTTCCAGAAAAAATCGTCGCAGTTTAGCTGGAAAGGCGAAGCATCGATTGCGATAGCAAATAGTAGAGTGTTATACGAAGTAAGAATAGTAGTTTTATTGACCGTATAAATTTTGTAGCATTCACTTGCTAACTATACTACTAACCGAATTACCAAGCATAGCCTCAGCGCGCACGAGCAAGCCTGTACACATCACTCTCTATGAACGAGAACACTCACTCGGACTCGTATTCGTCACGAGGCCTAGTAAGCCACTACAATTCAGAAATCCCAGCGAATTGCCCAGACTGCCCAGAACTTTACTGCTCACTGTCGCACATGCTATGCCAATGTACCGCGTTACCCAAGGGCCCTCTCTCTAGTTAGCCTTAATTGGAAGAAGCGCTCAAAAGTCCGGACCTCAAACTCCAACTCGAGACCGTCCAGAGGGCGCAAGAACTGTGGGAGCGTCACCATGTTCCCGTCCCGACTTGGGCATCGCCCATGGTTTCGGCCGGAGGTGTTCTCCGCGTGGGATCTCTAACGGCTTGAAACTCCTCAGGACTTCAATAAAGTTCTTGGGTGACTGACTGACTGACTTACTGACTGAGTGACTGACTGACTGACTGAAACGCGCATTATATATAAAAGTTGTGAACGCAACGCACTGGAATTTTTTAATCGTGGTATGCATGTGCCTTATTTGAGTGGGAAGAAGAAGATGAAGAGCAGGCTAGTCAGACGACGTCCTCTGTCTGCCACATGTGTAAGGATATTGAATCAATAAACCACTAATTATTATCATGCAGACGATACTCACACTAAATAAAGATATTACTCGAAGCTCAACTCTGCAAAATTGGATTAGGAGTAGCTGTGCCAGCCTTATTAACCTTTGTGGTCTCGACACTATAGCTATATTCTCAGAGACGTTTGTTCCGCAGTATTTGATTATTCAACTCAAACAAAACGATTACCCTGCTAATCATTGTATGCTCATTTCACATCTGAGTTCCGCGCTCATTTCACTTAAATTGGTTTCTCAAAATCTATCCCTAACATTATTTTCTCCTTGATTGTATCCCCTTCTAACATTCACCTGCCAGTTAGTCGGACTGCTCACTCGTATACAAGTCTGGTTTTGAAACTTCTTTTTTTTTACGTTCATCGATTTAAATAATTTCCTTTAGCTACCTTGTGTCACCCGGTTCTTGGCCTGTCCCCCTTAGTGGGTGCGAGCCACGACTGAGGTCCATCAACATCATCACCACAGCGGGCTTCTGACTCTTCAATTCGAGCCCTCAGGACGCGCGTGAAGCTACGCTCGTGGCAGCCCAGCCACAGCAACCAATTCGAGCAATCGAAGCCTCAGCATGCGACGCGGCCAGAGCCCCGCGCAGCTTCCTCCGTGCCCTCGGCCTCGTCCTGCGCCGGTTCCCAAGCCACCCGCGATCCGACACTGCGCTCCTGTCAAGGACACGTCAGGTGCGTCGTCCTGTCCGCGCTACTCTTGCTTCGTGCTGCTCGCCGTCCTCTTCACGACAGCCACGCTGCTAGCCACGCCGGCGCTGCTCCTGACGCGGCTTGATCCTTGGCGGCGGGACCACTTCACGCTGGACGAAGACCTGCAACGTTCGCGCGACCACAGCGTGCACCCGTGCAACGACTTCTACCGGTGAGCGCGATAGCATGGCTGCTTAACGCGATAGCCTTGGCAACAGCCAGCAAGCGCTGTTTTTCCTGGAGTTGCCTGCGGGGTTTATACTCGAAGTTTGCGAAACGTACCTGAAAGGAACGTAGGTGGCCGCACGTCGAGGTTGGAACTCGTATAAGGGTAAAGCGATGGAGAGGTGGCAATGTCGATGGGAGTCCGATCGCTGACGGATTTTTTTAATGGTTTTAAATAGCTTACGGAATTGGTGCAGTTTGTGTCATGTAAAAGTCGCCGTAGTTTAATGATTATTGAGTTTCACGGTTTAGCAAGGTCGTGGCTTCGACTACCGGCTACGGCCACTGCATTCCGACTGTAGCGGCACGTAAGAACGCCCCAGTACCACGTCTTTTTTTTGTTTTGCCCTACTTGCACACACAAGCCACTGTCAGAGGATCGTTTTCCAAGGACACCGACTTTGAACGTCGGTAATTGTGTCGCCAGTCATGCCGCACATTTGCCGTCTGATAATTCCATGACACGCGTGGAATGCACGTGGAAGCTCTATATACGCTCCCAAGGCTAGGACAATGTTCCAAAATATCGAATGTAGTTTGTACTTGTATGTGTTCCCAAAAGAAGAAAAAGAATGCCGTCGCCAATTTTCCTTCGTCGAACTACTTCACTGCGAAATGTGTGCAGTAGTGAGTCAAGGAAGGGGCGTCGATATGTTGTCTCCGCCATCGTCATTGCCATCGTCATCGTGTCGTCGAATTCCTACCGCCGTCGTCGTCAGTAGCGTGCCACCATCCACATTTTGATGACATCTTCGTTATTGTTTTTCTCTCCGTGCTATCATCATTGGTCTGCTTCGAACATTACATGGGCAGGCCTTTACCTTTTACGCGCAAGCATAGCGTACATACCTCGCCAATAGAAAGTGCGCATGCATGGTAGCACATGCGCAGGGCCAATATACGCTGGCACGCTGGGCCCACTTGCTGCTGCGCTATAACTGTCTAATGGAATCGGTGATCCGATGTCTGAAGTCGCGAAGCAAGCGAGCGCTGGAGGAGGAAGGTGCCTGGAGGTGGAGAAGAGAATCTCGCGCTGGAGGAAGTACAAAGGAGCCCACTGAGGTGAGCTAAAGAGCACGTGGCAAAGCCACGCTGCCTAGGGGAAAGTCTAGGAAACGTTCAGCTAAACTGGGGAGCAAACAGCGAGGGAGGCTCCGCGGAGGGGGAGGGTAGGCGGAGGTGCGCTAGGTTTTGTCGCGTGATCGAGTGACGCAGCGCCGAGTTAGAATGACGAAGCAGGAACGCAAACGGCGGCTGGCCAACCAGGAGTCAGCCAACCTCGAAATCATCATACAAGTGCCGCGCACGAGCTGTGACAAGCGCTAGAAAAGGCCCGGGCTTCGCATGCCTCGGAGACTACTCCCGTGGAGCGTGGTAGGCTGCTTGCGATAGTGCGGGTGCATCAGGAAAGACGCAGTAGCATAGATATTCCTCGACATCCTGAAGCCCGTTTCCAAGCTCGGCGCGTTTCAGCCCCCCCCCCCCCTTCCATCCCTGCCCCGGAGCCCTTCCTCTCCGCTTTCATGCCTCGCGCGCCAGATGGAGCCGCCATCGTCGGCTCACCACCGCATGGTTTAATCAGTGCAAACAGAATACGGCACATGGGGACTATATTGTCGCCCTTGCACTTTATACGGAACATCGCCCTGACGACGACGGCAGAAAGGTGCATGGCGCGTCCATACACATTCTATTCAAATTATATAGCAATGGCACGAATACGCTTGCGCGTATCGGCGCTCATGAAGTGAAACGTCACAGTAATATTTCTTTAAATCTTGCAGCACCTGCATCAAAGCTTGACAAACGAACGACCTTGGATTGAACCCTATTTCCTACTTTCTCTAACAGCATTCGTAATCAATCCGAAAACAGCAACTCTTGAGGCCTTTCGACGTAGGTTCCATCATCCTTTGGAGAATCGGGAGAACTACTTTCCACAAGACCTTCCAGAGTCTATGTTGTAAATTTTGGTGGTTCCTGCGGTACATTGTGCCACCACTTTCTCATTTCTTCTACCAGGTCCGTTTCCCCTGCGACAGCGCCTGCAAAGTGATTCTCTGATTCAGTGTTTCCTGTCATATAATGTAAAGTGGTTCTGAACGAAGCATGTACACCAGCAGCTCAGAAAGTGCCGCGGTAGTGGATAACGGGCACGAAGTGGCGTTTCTTGCGTCATGAGGCTAACAAAAAGCGCATATCAAATCAAGGTATTGGTTATGGTGTGCGTCCTAATGATCAAGAAGCTAACGCTTCCCGAGGAAAGCGCAGGCGTCTCGTAAGTCGTGTCGGCTGACGGAACGTTCGGACGCGTAATTACGGGGATATATATGCAATGCCTACCAGACCACGCAGCCAGCCGCAAAATTAACAGCAAATGCGCAATCGTTTCCTCTATTAGCTCATCGGAATCGCGCATCATCGACTTACTTGTCGCCCACTTACTGGCGTTTCGAGAAATTATTTCGGGCAAAGATAATATTGTGTGGCGCTTGCCATCCGTTGGCGCAGGCACGTGTGTAGCAGCTGGGACCGGGATCATCCGCAAGGATTTAGGTCGCCGCTGGGAAAATACCGGAGGTTATTCGATGCCCAGGTCATCAAGCGTCATCTCTTGCGTCACATCCCAAAGCACCCGGTGAGGGCGCAAGACAAGGCGTCGGCGCTGCTGCTAAAGTGTCTCAGTCAGGTAAGCGGGAAAGTGTCATTTCACCTCAGCTACCCCCGGAGCATAAGCGATGCAATGGTTCAGCAAAATCTTTCCCATGATAGGGAGGCATGAAGCCTCGCCAAGAAGCACTGGAAATCAGGGCCTTCAATAAAATCTATACCTTGTGGCTTCAACTTATGCGCTTAGAAAGCACGGTATCGTTCTTTAGTTTGCGTCTTCAGAGTACACCATGCCACTGGAAAACTTCGCCCTGACTTGTGCAACTGCAAACCTTCTTTAGCTACGAAGTGCGGAAAAAAGAAGGGAAGCAGTTTGCGTATTAAAGGGCCGGGATTGTCGTCCCTGCACCGCCAAGCTCCTTTAACATTAGTTTCACCACAGGCTTTCGATTATAGTGACCTCGTAAATCTCTTTTGGACCCCAAGCAAGCTGGGGGTACACTAGCGTGGGTGTTCGACACGTGCGCAATCAGCGAGTGAACAAGGCGAATCACGTCATCATCCCCTGGTAAATATCTCCGTCTTTGCGGTCTACTCGTACGAAGTCTCCACCCCTATATACGCTGCACTCTAAAGGATGAAGGAACCACAATGGATACATACAAATGTGTGTTGCTCTTTCCGTGTATGAGCTGGTAGCAATTATCCCCAGGAGCAGTTAGTTGTTCCTATTCTCTGCTGACATACGAGATTCCGCACTCGAAAGTCCGGGGCGCGTACTTACATTTGCAAGTAGGTACCGCGGGGTGTGGCACTTGCGCAGACGCTTGACGTTTGCGCGCATGCGCGGGTAAAATTGGGTGCCAGAGGAAATGTGGGGACTTTTGCTCCTTGAATATATGACTCTGCCTAGGCACTACGGAGAAGTTTGTTTGCGCGTGTTGTATGCGTTTGTCCCTAGGCGTGACAGCAGGAGTCGCGAAACGGTAGTGCTGAACTTACCGTCGTGAGTTGGCGGCTGGAAGCAATTACATTTATTCAATCATGTTTTTTACTTATTGAAACAATGTGCCCATATTTCGCATTATTGGCAGCGCCGCCAGGACACCAAAGCGGCAATGGGGGGCACTAAAGCTAGACGCTGGGCTGGTCCATGGGTTATGCGAACTTTTTATGCGAACACCCTTTGGCACGCTTCAGCCTCCGCGGCCACAACCCACAAGGCGCCCCTGCTTCCAGCATTGATCCGCCCGCGACCCCTTGGGTGCCCTGGAGATCCTGCGCCGCCTGCTTTATTATAACCTCAGGTGCTCTCCTGAGGCCTTCCTTTTCCGGTTACATGTGCTCTCCTGAGACCTCCCTTTGCCGGTTACATGTGCCCTCCTGGAGCAGTGGTTATAAAACATTCAATCGATCGTCGCGACAAAAAAAGCGACACGCGACTTATACAACACGAGTCCGAATCTTGCCCGTTCAGTCACAGCGATCACCAAATTGCGCGTCCGTGCCTACTGCCTCCCCGCGCGGTTAGCTAGCGCAGGAGCGGAAACGAACTCGACCGCATTCCACAATGCTGGCATGTCTAGGGGACAAACGCATGCAACACGCGCTATGTAACCTCCTCCGTAGTGCTTAGGCAGGGCCACATATTCAATGCGAAAAGCGTTCAGATTTTCTCTCTCGCACCCGCTCATACTCGCACCTGCGCAGAAACGTCGAGCACCGCTAGAAGCGCCCCGCCCCGCTATACGTACTAGCAGTGGTGAATAAACGTTGGGTGAGGACTGATAGCTGACCGATCAGGGTTGAGCGCCGGACGCTGGCGTAAAAATAAGAGTTTTCTCTCTCTCTCTGTGTGTCGCTTCAACGCGAACGAGACGCCTAAAGCATAGCGCATACGAAGCTGCTGGCACGACGCGCGCTCTGCAAGCATCGGAGATCGCTTTGACGGTGAGGCATATGGATGAGGCCCGCACGGGCGCGAACTTTGGCCATGTCGCAGATCGCTTTCAAGACTCACGCGTACTCACGAGCGCGGGAAACGCGTCCCTACAGCGTCCGCCAACGGCGTGTACTGTAGCGTCCGCGATTCGCATGGCGAACGCCACAGTAGACGCCGCGGAGAGAGTGTGATTGTGAAGAGGAAGAGGAGCTATTTGATGCAGCCCTTTAAGGAGCACGACTCAGAGCCTTGGGGAAGGTGAGGGGGTCATTAAGAAGGCAGAGAAGATCAAGGTCATTTCAGATCCCGGTACCCCTAGGTACCGCTTTTAAGAGTCTCTTTATATCACTATCATCAGCGGTAGCATTGCGGTACATGCACAATTTACACCACAGCCCCGTGTCCATCAGGAACGTAAGAAGGTGCGTGAAGGCGGAGCCATGGTGCCGGGCGGAAAACAGCAGCTGGGAGGCAAAGACCGCTGGGAGTCCGAGGCGTCGGGATGAGACGTGGAGAGAACCCCTCTCTTTGGAGAAGGTGGAACAGGAACAAAGTTGAATGTTTCGTCCTCGCCGCACGATGAGCAGGCCGGGGATGAAGCCAGGCCTTTGCTGTACCTCCGGGTTTTCGTCCAACAGCGGCCGATCCGGAGCCGTAGCAGGAGGGATGGCTGCTGCCTTGTTAGGCTGCGTTCAGCATAGAGTTTCTCACTATAACACCAAGAGGGAGATCTGGCGCCACCGTCTATGGAAGTTTCTTAAGGAGGGCTGTGCCGACATGGCAATGACTTTATGTGCGTCTGCGAAGCTTGCGTTGACTGGTATTGCAAGAGTCTTCGTCTGAGACGTCAATATGGCTACGCAAATTACGCCTTCTAAAAGTAAAAACTTCATTAATGTTTTCATTCAAGCATTTTACATCTTCCAGTGAAGTTTACTCACAGCTACAATGCATAACCGAGCGACGAAAAGCAAGAACAGACGAGAAACAGTTGCAATGCGAGCACGAATCTTGTCATTCCTCCAACTTTAGCGGCCCGCTTATACTTTTTACGTTTCTTATAATTGTACATGCCATCACGACATCTCATAGATAAACAAAACATGTTTTTGTGTAATAATAAAGCTGAAACAGCTTTTTGCGTGCTCTTTTAGTAGAAAAGAATTATTGTGACAGACGGAATGGTGCTTGCCTGGCTCTCCGAGAACGAGGTCAATCCTAAGTCACAATATACCGACATTCCCATGCATCCCACAGCGCAGCAGCGCCAGATTTCCCTCTAGGTAATATAGTGAGAAAGACTATGGCATTCAGGAAGTTGACGGGGAGTGCGACAGCAGGCAACGCACCGGTCCGAGTGGATCACCGTCAGGGTTCGTTGCAGCGGGGGCTTTGCATAGTCCAAGAGAAAAAGCGGGGAATGCGGGAGATGGAAATTTAAGACCATGAGCAAAACGTGAACCATGTGAGTGCAGCAGCCAACGTCTCGACAAGTGGCTTTCCTCGCCGCACCGTATATAGGTGGGGTTCTTATAAATGGGAGAGGGTGTGAGAAGAGAGGGTGCCGAAACGAGCGAAGGTGTGTTTGCGTGTACAATTGAGAGTAAAGGAACGCTGTGCACAAGGCCAAAGCTAGGGCCATTCCCGAGTGGCAGACTCACCACCAGAAAATGCGGGGGTCTTCCGCCAGCAGGTCCGCAGCCAGATGGAGGCCAGCCACCTCAGTAGCCGTGAAGCTTGCCGCGAAAGCAAGCCGCCACACTCCCGTGCGCGAAGGGCAGGGATCACGCAGCAGGCAGTGGCAGATCCGGAGTCTGCATGGACTGAGCCGTCCGTGTAGGTGTGGAGATGTTGGTCCAGTCGGTCCTTCAGCAGGTACGCGGACGCCTGGTACAATGTGGAGGATGGGGATCGCCTTTTCGTGAGGCCTTCCGGCGTAGTAAACCTCCAGAGGTGATGGGTTGGCTAACGTGGAAGGACGGCCTACAACATCCTCGTATTGCTGACACAAGCTTCCCATGCGCGAGTGAGGTTAGCTCCGCAACCTTGAAAGCAGATGAACGCTACCCGGGGTGCGATGTATCCTGTCAACGCGCTGGAAGCCATGCTGTAGGAACAGCAGGGCCAGCGACGAAGTCTCGGCCTCGGCTAGAGTGGCAGCAATGTATCAGGTCGGTCTCGGCTAGAGTGGCAGCAATGTATCAGGTCACTGGCATGCAAAGAATCATCCGGATGGCTTTCCGATGCTGAAACTCCAGGCGGTCTGCGCGAACCCGTGGGAGGGCCACGAGGGGGAGTGCATAAAGCAGCACTGACATAGTCGCGGCGGCGTATAGATGGATACCAAATTGTGGTGTGCATCCTCTGCCACGGAGCAGCAGACGGCCAACCGCCTTTTGGACCTTCTGCACTTGAGCGATGAGCGCCTTGGCAGCTGGCGCCCACGAGAGCCGATGATCAATCAGCAGGCCCAAGTAGGTAAATACCTACTTTCATGGTACCCGGTTGCCACCCAGCACCATCCGGACAGTTTGTCAGCGTATGGTCACGCTAGGGTGTAAGAGAAGGAGACCCCCGCGGTTGTGTCCACTCTGCATGGAGCGGCGGGCGAGGAGAACATCCAGGCACCCTAGCAGCCGCCGGAGGAGAACGCCCCTCCTCCCTCGCCTGACCACCCTGCCTTGAGAGCCACAGGAGAGGCCACGCATCCCGGACGCGTTCCTCACTCGCGCACACGCTTTCACTTATGCGGAGCCTCACGGCGATGGCAGAAGTGCGCCTAGAGTGTCCATATAATTGTTATCGCAACAAAATTTCTGCTAACCGAAGCCCCTGAATTTAGGTGTTCCTTTGATTATGAACTGCGCAATTATCTCTCTTCTTACTTTATAGGCGCACTCGTTCCATATATTCCATCCACATTACTTCTTGGTTTCGTTGAGAACAGCGGGAAGAATGAAGATAATCACGCGTAATGAATGACGTTTAAATGAGCGTGTGTATCTTCATGAGGTAATGACGTGCATTCGCACTCTCAGTCGAGCGCTGACTTCATTAGGCTTTGTCCAAGACGAGGTCACGGTGAGGTTGTGATACAATTGCGGCGAAATACCGGCAGACGTTTGGCGGCCAAATCATTTTTAAATATTTAAAAATGACTGAAGCACTTTTTCATGTCTCTCAGAGGCATGAAAAAAACTTCCATGAGGGAGTTGAAAGTGAGAACGAAGCAGTGTCCCCGTGCACGGCACTCTACCGTGTCCCCCTCTGCTTAGGGAAGTAGGAAGAGCGTCGGACTGCTGAAAATTTTGCACTGCCATATCGTCGCGATCGTTCCACATTTTTTTACACTACGTATGCCTAAGTGTCCATATTTTTAGACCTCTCTATTTTGTTCTGCTTCAATCGATATATTTAGAGTTAACATAGCCATGAGAACAGTTCACATGTCTAGACTGAACTACACTCGTGATCCGCCTACAACTCGAGATTTCGCGACCCATGGGAACAGCATTAGATCTTACGTTCGACCCAAATTTCATTGCGATAGAAATTCTATGGACAATCCAGGATCATGTTCGCCGTCCGCATCGCCGATACGTTCCATATAACACCCAAGTGCGATAACAACGCGACCACCCGCTGTATGTTGTAGGTGCGAGTGGACGCGTGCGAGGGTGGCCGAGGTTGGTGGCTTCATCTCTCACCCGCAAGGGAGGAAGGCGGGAAGACAGCATGCCGTCTTCGACAGTGCACAAGACACCGAAGAAGGGGAGGGGCCTTCCTCGCCGGTAGCAGCTGTGTATGCTGCAGCTGAGCATGGCCGTGAGGGTCTTATTTGCAAAGGGATCTGCGATGAGTACAAAGTCTAGGTGCACCCAGGGCTCATAGCTTTGTATGCATTGTGTTCTCGCCGCTTAGTTCGTGATAAGGCCTGTGGAAGCACGATGGTCACTTCACTCACTGCTGCGACTGCGCTTCCTCACGCCAGCGTTTTAACTGCGAGTGTCCGTGTTAATCAAGCGAGACGTGTTTCTGCGTGCCGATGCGCGCGTGCCGCCATGTTTGTTAATTGAGGTCGTAAGCGAATATTTACGAGTTCCTACGGCCGACAAAACTTATCTTAACTTCGTATAGTACTTCGTCCACTAATTTGCCATCGCAATCGATGCTCCGCCTTTCGGGCGAAACTGTGGCATTTTTAGACTCCACCATACCCGTCTCAATGAGACGTACCAGGTAAATGGCCTTCTCACACGTGTCGAGCATGCATTCGTTATCTTCGACAAATGCAGCAACCTGTACGATGCGGCACGGAATTTCACTGCTCACTTTAAGTTTCATGGTAAAGACGACAGGTGTAAGAAATGTGAAGTGGCGATACATTGTTCCCAATTCAATTGCTTTTTAGCATAGCAAATATGCGCTAGTGAATAAATGTAGCGTGTCCCGAATTCACGCCGTCTAATGTCGGCCGTTCGATGCGTTGATGTCAACAGTACTATCGAACTCAGAACCATGACTACGGATCGCTAAATGAGGTGCGTGTGAAGCACACGTGATTAAATATGGTATCCTTTCTCTCATTTCGGGTTGCAGAGAGGCAGAGAGAGCTCGTGGACTCTCCAGAAATTTCTGCTGGAACTAGGCCTTTCCTGGCCGCACAAGACACCAGCGTCGAGACCTCAGCTGCTCGGAACGCTCGTGAAGTCGTCTTTACACTTCGGTATGCCCATATTTTGGGCCTTTTTCGTGGGTCGCCATCCATCGCACCCGAACCGGAATATCATTTACACAACTTTCGATGATCGGAGCCTCGAGTGGATGGTGCACTTGGAATGGCTCATACGCTCAGGGAAAGAAGGCGCCTACCTGCGGCGCTGCGCAGAGATTGTGGGCGGTAAGGGACAGTCCTATGCAAGTATGATCCACACCGTAGCAACCACGCACTTTGACATCACCCACCAGATAAACTTCCTCTGGAACCCAGCCGCCGTGCCCGCGTATGTTGACCTCAGCGATCCCGAGCTTCGGCGAGCCGTCAACGGCCACCTTGCAGACGACTCGCAGCTCTGGCCCGAAGACGAGATTGTGAACCTGCAACCAGATCTATTCGCTGAGCTGAACGCAACCCACCTTAGCCACAACAATTTCACTGAGAACTTCAAGCTCTACCTCGGCGCTTACACTGTATGGTTGCTTTTGCCATACGTCTCGAACTACCTCACAACACGCATGCTGGAGGACATCGGTCTTGCGTCCATCGAGGAAAGCTTCCGGCATCACAAGTGCATGCAGGCGCTTGAGGTCACCTTACCACTCGCCAAGTGGAAGTTTGAATACGATGGCGCCGGTGACAAGACCTACTCTTGGAAAATGCTTCGCCTCACCACAAAGTCCTTCGATCAATTGGGCACGGTATACGGCGACGCTTTCAAGAAGCTCTTTTCAGCGGTCGTGTCTCGCTTAGCAGTGAATGCGTGGAATATGAGTCTGACATGGGACACTTTGGACCACGCCTACGCCTACGTGCCCTTTCACACAAAAGCAGGGTTCTTCGACCTTTACATACGTATATGCATGGCAGGAATTCGCATATTTAAGAAGTCGCTGCAGCAGCCCAGGCTGACAGTCATTCACACGCCAGGCATGGCTACATCTAGGCTGTACCGAATTCTCGTGGCCAGAGAAGTCGTGATCGAGAACTTCCTGAGGACGCCACCACTCTTCGATCTGAGGCACCCATTGCCTGTCCTTGCCGCCTTCGTAACCACCCTCATCTACAAGGAGGTGGCCATTCTGGGACGATTTATTCTTTTCTACGACGAGAACTTCAAGGTGAGTGAGTGAGTGAGGCGGATCACAGTATGCGTGATCGTAACCATGAGCATAGCGTCATTCCTGGTTCCCGAGTTACTTGCGCAAACCAGCTGGAATGGCGTCATCCGAGTTGAAACACGTTGGCGGGCTAGTTGATTTGAAACCATGATAGAGTGTGTACGCGCGATACAACGTGAACGTGGGATGTCTCGGTGTATGTTTTTACTACGGCGCCCTCGTTCAGTCGTGCTTACACACTCTACCATGCGAGTTCTTCTGGCACTGCTTGTGTTATAAGCCAAGGTTTCGTACAGAAGCATGGCATCTCTTGTGTTCGACCTGGACATACATTGCAGACACATCGGCGAGGGTCTCGTTCTGACGTTCCGTAACACGTTTCACTTGCGTGTGCGCGCGCTAGGAGGAAAGGGGCGGCCAGGGCCGGTATTGCGGGTATCGGCTTTTATTGTAGCCGCCGCTGCGAATGGCATGGTAGAGCGCGGATGAGCGTGTCCTATTTTGGGGGTAATCGCGGTGAGTTCGAAAGCTAGTGCGCGCTGGATCGCTGATGGCTTTGCATGCGGTATGTTCATGTGTTCATGGTTCACCCTGGAGTAAGAACCAGGAAAAAGTGAAATACGCTCGCTGCTGTTGCCACACCCCCTCACGCCAGTGTTCTGACAGCGAGTGCCCACGGTGGATTGAGTGAGATTGGTTCTGATTTCTATGGGTGTGTGTGACACCGTACTCGCTAATTCAGTTAGGAGGCGAATGCTTACAGCAGTTTTTAAAGCTGTTAAAATGACAAACCTTAATGCGTATAGTTGTCGAACAATTTTTTATCCGAATCAATGCTTCGACTTTCAGGAGGAACTGCAACCTTTTTTGACACTGCTAGTAATTTGCAATTTCAATGGTAATACTGAAAGAAGGCAGCCTAGATTTTTCGGCTACTCGCAGCGGTACCGTTCCTACGGTATATGTCCTCATTTATGTAGGCCCTCAGCCTAGCTCAAGGGCGTTGTTGACCTAATTGAATTTCTCAAAGTAAAATGCCTCAGAAACTTTGTAAAGTACGACTTGCGCCCAAACTGTAGAAACCATAGCATCTGATTGTAATCTGAATATACGAGAAAGCATATTTCTGTTAGGAAGAAACTACAACACGAAGCCTTTCAGCTGGCGTCTGCTTCTGGGCTCTCCGCCGGGCCTACGTCCGTCATTGCACTAATTTAATTTCTCAAAGCGAAATTAGTCAGAGTATTCGTAAAATAGAACTTACACACATCGTAGAGACATAATTGCATCGAATTGTCATTCCAATATGAGAAAAAAAACGTGAATAGAAATTCAGCGACGATTACGATAATCGCTAACGTGAAATACGAGCGCCACTGTATACGCATTCACATTTCGCGATATCTTGAGGCAAAGAAATTTAGAGAGACGTGTTACAGAGTCGGCAATTGTCGAAAATCTTATCTGCGGGTCGAGCGCGTTGGCTTCTATACATGACTCGTTGAAGGTTCCAGTGTAATTACTGGTGCAGCTTGGCTTCCAGGAAGTGGTACGTGATTCGCGTCCCGCATAGAATGCAATAACAAAACAGTCGCAAGCGATGATTACTATGATAAATTATAGGGTTGTACGCACAAAATGCACAATCTGATTATGAGGAACGCCGTACTGATGGACTCCGGAAATTTGGAAAACCTAAGGTTCTTTACCCTCCACCTACATCTAATTACACGGGTGTTTTCGCATTTATCTACGCCGAAACGCGGCGCCCTAGCCGGGATTCGGTCCCGCGACTTCGGGGTTAACCAACACCAACACCGCTAATCAACCACGGGGGGTAACGATGAGAATCGAAGCTAGCGCTAAAGAGACTAAACCAAGCAAACCAAACAAGCGGGAGCGAGAGCTAACGCGAGCAAACGATAGTATGAAACGAGCGGTCCGGTTGAGGCCATATACGAGTACGCATGGAGTGGTCGGGCAGCTCCTCATGAAACCAGCTTACCGGGCGCATATTGCTGAAGAGCGCCGCTCGCATTGGTCTCCGCCGCTCGCGCATCACGTCTTTCATCTGCCGCTCAGCGTTCACTCCTTCACCATTCACTGTTGAGCTCGGTTATGTCGCCACCGCTGCCGACGCTCGCCGCAGGGGCGTTCTCCTCCGGCGGCTGCTGGGGTGCCTGGATGTTCTCCTCGCCCGCCGCTCCATACAGAGTGGACACAACCACGGGGGTCTCCTTCTCTTACACCCTAGCGTCACCATACGCTGACGAACTGTCCCGATGGTGCCCGGGTGGCAACCGGGCAACCGGTTGCCACCCGGGCAACCTCTCTCAACCCATTATTCTATTTCGCGGAAAGTGAAACAGGAGCATCTTATCCGGCCACTGCGTTTAGGGTGATCACGCCACGGAATATCCCCGTTAACAAGAACGCAACAGCTTCGCTGTAAAAAAAAAAACGTAGCATATCCAACGCGTAGAATCTACAGAAGAGAAGCTTTGTCAGTGTCCGGAAGCATGACACACACGCACACGCACACGCACACACACACAGACAAACACAGACACACACAGACACACACACACACACGTGTGTCTCACTCACACGAATTATACTGACACACACACACGTAAGTGAAACTCTTGCTTGGGCTAGTTGGTTCATGCTAACACACACACGTGTGTGTGTGTGTATGTGTGTTAGCATGAACCAACTAGCACAAGCAAGAGTTTTACTTACGTGTGTGTGTGTCAGTATAATTCGTGTGAGTGCGGGCTCACACGAATTATACTGAGCATCTTGGTTAAGTGGTGTTGCTGACTAGTAGCGATTACGAAGGACGCTTCAAACGCATCAAGGTTTCAGAGGCGGCATGCGTATACGTACGTCGCGGAATTCGAATCTATCCGACTCCGGAATAATTTCGACCACCTGGGCTTCTGTAAGGTGCGCCAAAATCTAAGTACACGGGTGTTTCCTCATTTGCCCCCACCGTAATGCGGCCGCCGTGGCCGGGACCCTATCCCGCAACGTCGTGCTGAGCAGCCCAACACCGTATAACCACTGAGCAACCACGGCGGATTTTTCACCGATCCTGAAGGGCTGATTTTAGAAATGGAACAGCACAAATTTGGAATAGCTTTAAGGCATAGCGGCCTTAAAAGTTGACCATAAGAAGCAGGAAAGCGTCAGTCGTGGGCGTCATTGAACAGAATAATGAATGATGACCTATCATTTGATGTCAGTGTCCTGAAGTAAGAACCACAGATCTTTGCTTCTTGAAACTATACGGGATATCTTCTTTTTCTTTCGGCTTTCAGGCTTTGATAGGGCGGTGACGCGCGATATATTTTGCAAGACATTATATTGCAACACTACAAGACGTCGTCAACGGCTTTCTATTTCCTGTCTTCGGGTTATAGCATCCTAGTATAACGTCAACTTTATTGTGAGTCTACGCCGAGCTATGGCTCAAAAGAGGGCCTTTTTCGAATGACCTAATGGATGTTACTCTCGTCCAAACTAGAACGTACGCATAGGCAAAAAAATGTAGGGAAGCTCATGGGGTACGCTTGTCCTCACGTCCGCAGCATGACCTGGCGAAACCGATATTCCGCCAGCTGCAACTGCTGTTCAAGGACTTGCGCCACTACACCGCGCTGCTCAACAGTAATGTGCTTCGCGCTTACGACTTGCCACGCGAGTGGCGAGAGCTCAGGTCTGCCAGCTTGGCCGCGCTCTTCGCCAGCAACATCCCGCGTCTGCCTGAGGCACAGACGTTCGCAAGGGTGGCAAAAGAGGCGACGGCCGCGGACAGACGGCCAACCTTCAGCGACATCCCTGAGGACCAGCTGTACTTCCTGGTCCGGTGTTTTTCGGAGTGTGGTGGAGGCCCAAAAGTTCAGGTGCGTTGAAAAGCGTAGCTTTACGCTATCTCCCCAGTGTCGTTGCAACAGCCAGATGGGAGCCCAGCTTGGTTTAAGGAGCTGCCGTTGGAAAGGAGTCGACCTTATTTGGTGTCTTCAAACTGAAGCTCCTTCTAAACTTCTGGTGTCACGTGCTAAAGAAAGGGTCTGCATAACCTGGCGGCTCAGACACAGACCGACATTCGGCGGTCTTTAATAGTACATTAGACAGTACGCCTAGGCTACAGCACTGCGTCCACGGAAAGGAGGACCAGATTTTTAAGCGATGGATTTTTCTCCAAGTGAAGTATGTTTTTTATGTTGTATCTCACTATCTCGCGGTTTTTGATGGGTCAACGACAAGTACCGTTATCTGTAGTCACTAAAGGGAAGTAGCGGAGGCTTCGTTCGGTGGCCGCGAGTGAGAAGCGCTACGCCGATGAATGAGAGAAGTGCATCGAGTGTCAGCTCGTCGCGCACCTGCGATTTGTTCTACGAGCGTCGCTCTTTAACCGCGCTCCTTTCACCACTGTGGTGTTACCTGGAGCCATAGCTGCGGATGAGCTTCACAGTTTTATTTATGCGACAGCGTCAAATGGCCCATTGAACAAGAAAGCCGGCGTCTGTAGTCTGCAGTAGCTAAACGGCGTCTAAAGTATACGATTGGCGGCGACGCCATGTCACGAGCGAGACTTGACGTAGCAGAGTGGGCGAAAGGAAACACGTACTGCCAGGTAAGAGCGACAGGCGTTGCGTTAGGGAAGAGTGCATGCCCGCAACGCCACGCCACTTTCACTCTCGCTTTTAAGAAGCCGGCTGGCCTTGCCCGAGCCAGCGCCGCACGACGGCTGCATATTGCTTGCTCCGGCAGCAAGTACCGCTTTATATATTGCATCGCTCACTCAGCAAAACTCGAAGGACCGCTCAGTGGCGTTCAGCTAGATTTCAATCCTTCCGTATTCAGAACTAATATTCGCTTAGGTGTCCTCAGATATTTTTTTAAGCTATGGCTTCGGATGTGGCCTTGGTGACGACCGTTGTGTGTAATCTTGCCGCGTACTCCGGCACGATCACTTTCGGTAATAACGCCCCCTCCGCCCTCAGGTGCAGGCTGGTTGGCGGGTTGAGCACTACGTCACGTGAAGGCGATAGTATCGCCGAAACTTACTGCCTGAGAACACGTCCGTTAATTGGGCAAGCGCGCCGATGCCCTCGTCCATTAATGACACACGTCCATGGCCACTTGTCTCATAAGTCGGCGTCTCGTGCAGCAACGATTCGTACATTGCATTACGTAGATAGATTATATAGACACGCCTGGCGAATTTTCGCCGTCGTAGTCACGGGTGGCCTCGGCGTAGATTTGGTGACCCGTAAGAATTAATTCGATGTGCTGGTTGTGTGCTATTATATTGAAAATGGAAAACTGCTCTTACGAAGATTTATGGTCTTCACCCATTTATTCATCAAAATTTTGGCTATTGATAAGCGTCATGAACGGTATTAAAACATTTCATTTACTGAATATGCTTTTATTATCAGTCAATAGAAACTGCCAAATAATACTGAGAATAAAATTGCAAAGTGGTGTGCAATTCCGCCTGTACTGTCACCAGTGTTCTTTACGGATTTGACATCTCCCTGGTCGCAGACTAGTGCCGACGTTTTGCCGTGAGTCTCCTCTAGGGCATTGTCGCGGTTCGGCGCCTGCAATACCACTGGCGGCGCTCATGGCGCTAGCATTCTAAGAAGCCTGTTAGCTGCCAGGACATGTCTACTAAACAGCTGTTGTTTCAAGCGCTGCTTCGAGCCACCTTGCAACCCCATATGTGTTGTTACAGTACCGTCCTAAGAGCACAAGCGCAGTGCAATACCTTGCTGTCGCTGTCAATCTTTCACCCTATGGCCGAAACGGCCAACTTCCTAATGCATGGTCATTAATAGGTTGATAGGAGGTAAACGATGTATCTGTGTTAAGTGTGGAAAGACAGTCGAGTGACTGAGCGTTCACAAACGGTGTGTTTGTAATTGGTTAGAGCATTCTGCACATGCGTGTACCTTTTAGTCTATGATAATGGTGTTTGTGATGATCTGTTAGGTGTGCACCAACTTGTGCTTTCCTCATGGCTGCTGCTTGGCGTCTTGGGACCTATAACGTCTATCTATTCCAATCTGTTTTTATTCCACTCCCCTGACGTCAAATGTACGTAACCACCGATGCAAGCATCGGGCGGTAACGCCCAGCGTTGTTTGAAAAGGTCAATCAAACGCGATTCCTGTTTCTAGGATGTCACTTTCTTTTGCTTTCAAAGCGAATAGAATTGGCTACATTGAGCAGATTTTCTTACATAATTGGCTGAAAAGAGGCGAGGAGCACGTATAACAGGAGAGGGTTTTGATAGGGACGAGCCAGCGCAGTGAAGGTAGATAGCCGGATGGGCAGGGTGGTGCCGGCGTCTGCGACTGGTATGCTTCCCGTTACTTAGCCTGTGGTGGCTGTTCGAAAATCGCGGTTACGTGCAACGGAAGGTTAAAAATACCGGAAAACGGATCCTCAGCAAAGTAGAGTGACCAGACCGATGTCGTATACGTGTCGCAAGGTCTCCATATTGTTATATGCAAAAAAAATCGTATACGCAAATAAATCCATTGCCGCGTCAGCTCCGAGCATCCAGTGCCACAGTGATTGGCTGGCAGGCAGTGATTGTTAGGAGCACCTGATAAAATTGTAGTGTCGTTCTTTATTTCCGAGTTCCAAGGTTGCAAATATTATACATTAACTTATTTATTATTTTTTGATTGGCAATAAGCAATTTTTCTTTTTAATATGCTGCTTGTATCAGTAATCTCGACGTTACAGTCATCAAAAAACGTTTTCTTATTTCTTTTTTAATTTTTTTGCGCAACTACCAGGAAAAATGTGGTGCAGGGCTTGGAGAGAACGGCATTTTTTTCGTCTTCATGTACTAAATAACATGAACGGGACGAGTGCCTTGATGATAGCACCTGCGAGAACAAGACGCAGCTTTGCCGCATAACACCCAATCGCGATATAGAGCGCTTTCTTTTTTTTAAACTTGAGAAGAACCAGGCCGTAAGCTACGCTGAATGCCCAAATTTATTTAACGTATGCAGTATTTCTACGTCAGCATAGTGTCCTTATTCAAGCGTCATGAAAAGTTTCCCGTGGTCGTTTCGTAGGTGCCAGGATGTTCTTCATTCTACCAAGCACGAGCTTTCTTGCGTGCTTTGAATTCTGGAGTTTTACGGGCCAAAACCATGATTTTATTATGGTTCATACCGTAGTTGGGGGACTCCTCATTAATTCTGGCTACCAGAGTATCCTTACTGTGCCCACAATGCACTGCACACACCCATTTTTGCATTCGCCCCCATCGAAATGTGGCAACCGTGGCCGGCGAAATGATGCTGCGGCCTCATGCTTAGCAGCACAACACGATATAGCTGCTAAGCCGCCGCGGCGGATGCCTAGCATGCTGCGATTCGCGAAAACACGCTAAGCGCACCGTTAAACCGGGGTCCTTAAATGCTCAAAAAGCATTGAGGGACCCTGCTTATACTTTCTTATCACTGCCAACGTTTCACTGTTCTGGCAAAACTGCCAGTTTTTTTTCCGTCTCATTATCACGTTTTCTTTCGCAGAGAGCCATCTGTAACTTGGCTCTACCTGCAGTACCAGCGTTCAGGCGAGCCTTCAAGTGTAAGCCTCACCATCGACTGGTCACCAACTTCACTTGGTCCGAACCAACCTCGACCACACGCAGTGCTTCACCGTAGTGCCACTAAGTGCCGAACTGTTGCGTCTATGACGAAGGAACAAGGGTTCTTCAAGACTGTACCACGCTCTCCCATTTGTCGAAATTTGCCGCTTTGATTATAGATTATGCATAGAATTTCGCGCAATTTGCCCATGTGGTCTGAAAGACTGTTTAGCGTTTTCTAAGCAGCAGCTTATTAATTAGCGTGCAGTCAAAGCGACTACAACTCGTTTGAGGACATGCAGAAAGCTTATTCTAAGCTGCGTTTTCGCCCCCATTGTGTTGTTTCGAACGTGTTTTCTCCCAAATGTTCGGTGAAGTTTGGTTCCCGAGCAGTTTTCTTTTGTTATTGTTCGGAAACATGTTCTTGATCGTCTTACTTTTTGGCGCAACCTAACGTATACGCGAACTTCATTTCATGATTGCCTGTAGATAATGCGCGCACTTTTTCGGTATTGTGCTGCAGTCGCCGGATAAAAGCACCTTTCTGCTTCACGTCTCCGAGCAAAGCTAGTAGCTTTCATCAACTTTTCAAAGCGCTTGGGTTACAAGAACGCTTGTGCATTGGATGCGCGATGCGTTAACATGAACCTTATGACATCAATTTTCCGACAATACATGATAATGAGTACAATGCCGTGCGTGCACGTGTCGCAGCTGACTTGCGCACCCAGTGAATTTCCTCGCGAAATGATCACGTGCTTCTCCTTGCAAATCCATGGTGTATAACTCATGATTTTTGTGTAGCCCATATAGTACATATTTTTTTTTGTAATTACCAACACATCCGTCTTTGCACTTGGAACAATGCTCATTCTCTGGCATGCAGTCAGCCTTGTGCATACAGGCGACAAAGCTTGATGTATAAAACGGAAATTATTCCTTCCACCAGCAGAGAGGCCGTATTGTTGGGCTCTTGTGGTGAAGCTGTGCAGCTTTCGCTTTGCCATGTGCAGAGCAGGGAGGGTAGCGCAAGTTGGTGCGAGTTAGAATGTGGAGGAAAATGCCGTGGAACGTTCATAGAAAGTACGCAAGGCATCAGCATATTTGCCACATACCCGACACGCCAGTTTGCAAAGCTTTTTTTCCTCAGTTTGTGGCGTGCGAAAGCATATTTTGGTAATGTGTGCGGTGGCGCGTGCCGTAGAGATTACAACAAAATTTCTTTTTGAGGTACACACGCCCTTTTGATCAAAAAGAAAACTGTCGCGAAAAACACGTAGGAAAATACAAACACACATTCCGGAATCATCGTTAGAGGATGCCTAATGCCGAATGAAGTTGGAATCTTTTTTTTTTCTTTTTGAAGGAGACAATGGGGGTAATCAGCGCTTCACGTTCGAGAATTACTGTCTTGGCATCGAGAGCGCATATGCGATCCCTTTTTATTCGTCTCTCAAGAAGCCGCTCCAGGCGCAGTACAGAGGGGTTACAGTAAGGTAACAAAAAAAAACAGGAGAAACACTAATAGAGCAAATAGATCTATGATCAAACATACGCATACGCAAATAACAAGGAAACAAAAAAAAGTGGTATCCAGATACAATTACTATAGATTGCACAAATCAAACATTGGCTACCCAAAATCACATTCTTTGGGGGTGCGAGGGCTTACCGCCTCCCAGGTCGCTCCTGCCAGCTCCCTCACAACAGAAGTGGGAAGAGCTGCTCAGAACACCGGATGAAAAAGTACAAAAAGCCCTCGTTGCCTGGGCCGAACGGGTCGCTCCTCGTGAGGGGCCATCCTAGGACTCAGGCCTGCCAGAACAAAATGAGCAGAATCTCAATAAAGTTGTTACTACCACGATAGATGCCTAAAGGCTTTCCAAGTTCTAAACAAAAGTTTCATGGTGTTTGGAACGCAGCGCGTATTCTGGCAAGCTATTTTATTGACTAACAAGAAAAAGAGGCGAGTGTTTCAGAGAATGCGTACGCGCAAATATATCTTGGACTATATATAAACAGCAGACAGTAAAGCTTGGGAAAGTTAAACCGCGCCAAGAGTCTATGTTTCTATACTTAACTTTGTTCTGAAGCTACTGTAGTATATGAATATATTTTTATTGCGATATCATTTGCGAGAATAATTGATCGAGGCGCCACCATCAATGCCACCACCGTTAGGGCGGCTAGATGGGTAGGTGTGCCAACCGACGTAGTTCACTGCTTCTCCGCATCATGACAGCGAGGAGTGGCGCTGCGGTAAGGGGTCCGTCGCGAAGCGCGCGTCGTCTGCTATTCACGCTCTCGTTATTACGCGCCTGTGCTTAATAAATTGCTTTCAACTAAAACGTGGAAGAAAGTGGTTAACGTAGAGTGATAGAGCGTATAAGAGTGTGACGTTTCTTCCTCCTGTACGTCATCTTCAAGCGGTCATATACCTCGTCTTTTCACACGCAGAAGGCAGGGTGCGCTGCACTCGCAGTCGCAATAGTTCTTCGACATCCCGTAATTTGCCTAGACGTTTCAGGGAAGGAGTGTATACTGTCAGCGACGTTCGTGAATATCAAGCTTCTCCGGCTCCGAGACAGAGTAAAAGTGTTCCTGCAAAGAAGAAAACTAACCGGAAATCATCGCTTGCTTTGCTCGGAATTGTAAGTTCGGCCGCAAACATTCCAGTCAGGGGCAAAAATTTTACCGGTTTCAATGCCATGAGATCTAGAAATTTCCGAAAAACGTGATCTTGCACTTGGCCGCGCGGAGAAAATGCTTCATCCACATTAGTCATATGCAAACACCTCTTCGGGTATCTATGATTGAGCGTATGACAAGCTCGATGATAGTGCGAATTCCGAGCGTGTTTATTCTGCTCGGTATCTTCAATACAATTTGATGCTCCGTCTGACATATCGCAGAAAATTACCCGGATAAGAATAGTAAAGACTCCGACTGCATGCCGGCCGTTAAAATAATCCTGAAGAGACATGGAATAAGCTTTCACACGCTTCAAGCAAATAGGATGCAAATGAAAGTAACGCGTCTTGCATATACTTATGAAGCATCAGTATTTGTAGGCAAGTGGGGAAGTGGACAGGCCGCCATTGGAATCCGGAATCCATTGGAAGCCGCTCCGGACAGGCCGCCATTGCAATCTGAACCTGGCAACTCTTAGCGTTAGAACGTTATCTAGTGAGAGGAGTCTAGCAATGTTATAGGAGGAATTACAGGGTAGTAAATGGGATATAATAGGGGTCAGTCAGGTTAGGAGGACAAAAGAAGCATATACAGTGCTAAAAAGCGGGCAGGTACTGGTCGGATTCCTGATTAATAAGGATAAAGCTGGCAACAAACAGGAATTCTATAGCATTAACAAGAGGGTGGCAGGTCTTGTTGTGAAACTTAAAAAGAGGTACAAATAGAAGATAGTACAGGTCTACGCCCCTAGATCCAGTCATGATGACCAGGAAGTCGAAAGCTTTTATGAAGACGTGAAATCGGCGATGGGGAAAGTCAAAACAAAATACACTATACTGATGGGTGACTTCAATGCCATGGTAGGCAAGAAGCAGGTTGGAGACAAGTCAGTGTAGGAATATGCCATAGGCTCTAAGAATAGCAGGGGAGAGTTATTAGTAGAATTTGCGGAACAGAATATTATGCGGATAATGAATACCTTCTTCCGCAAGCGGGTTAGCCGAAACTGGACGTGGACGAGCCCAAATGGCGAGACTAGAAATGAAATAGACTTCATAATCTGCACTAAATCTTGCATCATACAAGATGTGGACGTGCTCGGCATGGTGCGCTGCAGTGATCATGGGATGGTAAAACACGAATTAGCCTAGACTTGAGGAGGGAACCCAAGAAACTGGTACATAAGAAGCCAATCAATGAGTTAGCGGTAAGAGGGAAACTAGAGGAATTCCGGATCAAGCTACAGAACAGGTATTCGGCATTAACTCAACAAGAGGACCTTAGTGTTGAAGCAATGAACGACAATCTTATGCGCAACATTAGGGAGTGTGCAATAGATGTCGGTGGTAACTCCGTTAGACAGGATGCTAGTAAGCAATCGCAGGAGACGAAAGATCTGATCAAGAAACGCCAATGTATGAAAGCCTCTAACCCTACAGCAAGAATAGAACTGGCAGCACTTTCAAAGTTAATCAACAAGCGTAAGACAGCTGACATAAGGAAGTATAATGTGGATGGAATTGAACATGCTCTCAGGAACCGAGGAAGCCTAAAAGCAGTGAAGAAACTAGCAATAGGCCAGAATCAGATGTATGCGTTAAGAGACAAAGCCGGCAATGTCATTACTAATATGGATGAGATAGTTCAAGTGGCTGAGGAGTTCTATAGAGATTTATACAGTAGCAGTAGCACCCATGACGATAATGTGAGAGACAACAGACTAGAGGAATTTGAAATCCCACAAGTAACGCCGAACGAAGTAAAGAACGCCTTGGGAGCTAAGCAAAGGAGGAAGGCAGCTGGGGAAGATCAGGTAACAGCAGATTTGTTGAAGGATGGTGGTAACATTGTTCTAGAAAAACTGGCCACCCTATATACACAATGCCTCATGACCTCGAGCGTACCGGAATCTTGGAAGAACGCTAACATAATCCTAATCCATAAGAAAGGGGACGCCAAAGACTTGAACAATTATATACCGATCAGCTTACTGTCCTTCACCTACAAAGTATTTACTAAGGTACTCGCAAATAGAATCACGAACACCTTAGACTTTTGTCAAACAAAAGAACAGGCAGGATTCCGTAAAGCCTACTCAACAATAGACCATATTCACACTACCAATGAGGTGATGAGAAATGTGCGGAATATAACCAAGCCTTATATGTAGCTTTCATTGATTACGAAGAAGCGTTTGATTCAGTTGAAACCTCAGCAGTTGTGGAGGCATTATGGAATCAGGGTGTAGATATATGTAACCATATATGTAATGTAACCATATATGTATATGTAACCATATATGTAGCCGTATGTAAAAATACTGAAAGATATCTATAACGGCTCCACAGCCACCGTAGTCCTCCAGAAAGAAACCAACAAAATCCCAATAAACAAAGGCGTCAGCCAGGGAAATACGATCTCTCCAATGCTATTCACAGTGTGTGGGATAAAGGTTGATTATTGGGGATAAAATATGATGGAGAATTCCTTAGCAACTTGCGATTCGCTGATGATGTTGCCTTGCTTAGTAACTCAGGAGAACAATTGCAATCCATGCTGACTGACCTGGAGAGGCAAAGCAGAAGGGTGGGTCTGAAAATTAACCTGCAGAAAACAAAAAGTATTGTTTACTAGTCTCGGAAGAGAACAGCAGATTGCGATAGGTAGCGAGGCACTTGATGTGGTAAGGGAATGCATATACTTAGGGCAGGTAGTGACCACGGATCCGGATCATGAGACTGAAATAACCAGAAGAATCAAAGTGGGCTAGGGTGCGTTTGGCAGGCATTCTCAAATCATGATAAGCAGGTTGCCACTATCCCTCAAGAGAAAAGTATATAACAGCTGTGTCTTACCAGTACTCACGTATGGGGCAAAAACCTGGTGTCTTACGAAAAAGGTTCTGCATAAATTGAGGACGACGCCACGAGCTATGGAAAGAAGAATGATGGGTGTAACGTTAAGGGGTAAGAAAAAAGCAGATTGGTTGAGGGAACAAACGCGGGTCAATGACATCTTAGTTGAAATCAAGAAAAAGAAATGGGCATGGGCAAGACATGTAATAATAATTTAACATAACCGATGGTCATTAAGGGTTAAGGACTGGATTCCAAGGGAAGGGAGGCGTAGCAGGGGGCGGCAGAAAGTTAGGTGGGCGGATGAAATTAAGAAGTTTGCATGGACAACATGGCCAAAATTAGTACATGAGTGGGGTAGGTGGAGAAGTATGGGAGAGGCCTTTGCCCTGCAGTCGGCGTAACCAGGCTGATAATGATGATGATGATGATGATGATGGGGATGATGATGATGGGGATATGAACCTGTTGAAAGGCCGACAAAATGATTCTGTGTGAGAAGCTTGAAGCATTTATGCCAAGTCAGCGTAGAAATATCGACACAGCTGCAGAAAATTCAGCTTGAAATACCACGGCCGCGTTTTACAAGAAAACGACGTCCTGGTGGAATGGAAGATGTTGCTTCCTCCTTCCACTGCTCAAGCTAACAGGACTGGTCGGTCTTGAGCAGCGCACATTGTAACAGATTAAGCTAATCGTTTGCTCGGCTGAACTGTAATCCTTGCGAAGAGCAAGGAGCCAGCTCTTGAGTGTACTCCGCATGAAAAGCACCCTACGCTATGCTCGCACGCTGTCCTGTCCTATGCCCTGCCTCCTGCGCTGCCTCCCTGCTCTCATCCCTTCTGGGCGCGACATTGAGCGGCGATGGTCAATTCCCCTTACGCCCCGTCGTGAAATACGCTGTTGCTGCTGGAGTAAAACGCCACCGCTCCCTCCTCCCCATGTTTCTGCGGCCATTCGCGCGACGGAAGACGGCGTCCTTGCTCTCCGCCTTCCTCCTTCGTGCGTGCCAGATTGAGCCATGGTCGTCGTCCCCCCCTCACATGCTTTCACTCGGACATACAGGAAAGGGCGCGTGGCGTCGGTGTTGCCGCGCTTGGACTTTATACAGAACGTCCCGGCGACAGCGACGCTGACTGCCGGAATGCGCCTGGAATGCTCATATCATTGCTATCGAAACAGAAAGGTCGTTTGTGTCGTAGAAATGGATTGTTGATTTATGCTCCAAACGCGTAGGCCTCGTTTATGATAGCAACGACACGGCAGAAAAAAAAAAATTACCAGAAACTTTAGTTGTGCGGATATCAATATTTATTCGATTCTACTTTACATGCCTTCAACCTAAATCATTTCCTTTTTGCATTTAATGGTGTGAGAATACCCCCTGCGTGAAATACGTGTGCATACAGCACCTATATATATATATATATATATATATATATATATATATATATATACTGTTTCGTAACATAAATATCGTTTCTCTCCCATTATAAGAATTGATGAAGGGCTGCTTAGATAGCGCAGGATACGTTCTTCTCGTATACGCAAGTTTGACGTCTTTACTGAAATGAACAGCATTAGGAGCTCTGCATTTTTGCATTTAAAATCAGAAAACACAGTGCTGACGGACAAGGCAAGCGCGTTACCTACGCAAGTAACAGACCTCCTCGGCGTTCAGAAATTTGTAACTGCCGAGGATGTTACTGTGAAGATGGTCTTCAGTTTAATTACGGTGACAAATAAGCCGCATTTGCACAGTAAAACAACAGCAAAAGCATACGACCCGGCCCATTTGAGACAGGCCTCTGACCACAGCGCCACCTTTGCCGTCAAGAAGCGGAAAAGGGCTGAACTACGCTTCCCGCCTCGGAGATGGGACTCGTATTACAATCTTGAAAAGAGTAAATTGAAAATTTCAAGACCATCTTTGGTTATCAGATAGAATGAGTGGAAAGAAAACTTGGCTTGGCGCAACGTATTTGTGGACCGGAAATTATTGTACAGAGATGATTCAAGAGTTAGTCGAATGCCTAATTGCTGACATTATGGGTTCAGGGAATAATGCCGAAATTATCCTATTAGGTTACATGAATGCCCAAATCCAGGATCTAGATGTCTATAACCACAACAACGGGAAGTCAATGCTAGATCTTTGTGAGCAACATAGCCGCGTTACCGTGAATACAGGGCTGATCACGTGGGAATTGAGAAACCGGTTGTTGATCATTGATCACTGTCTGATGACAAAAGGAATTCCTGATAAGTTAACAGAAATGGCCATTGACCAGGAAAGATATTGAAGCATAGGGAGTGACCAAAAAAGAATCATTTTTGAAAATGGGATATGTGGTTGGGAAAGAGAGCAGGGAACTAAATATGGCCAGTCCAAATTTGAACACTGGACACATAACACATATTGTCACAAGAATCGAGGAAGAACTTGGCAAATGGCTAAGCACAGAGTCGGAATATAGTCAGCTTGTAAGTGTAATATCAACAGAAATACAGAAAGAGAAGCAACATATTCTATACAAAGGAAAACATAAACCGAAAAGCTGGTGCAACAGGAAGGTACAAAAAGCGATCGCCATTCGACAGAAAGCATCCCAAGAGCACAGGCTGGCCAAAAAATGCGCAGTTCCCGCAGGATGTAGTAGCCAGTAAATGGGAAATATACCGGGGAAAAAAATATATGGTTTAAATATTGGTGACCGCCAACATAAAAGCTGAAAGTGAACGTTGGTTGTCAGAAACACTTCAGAAAACTAGGCAGCACCTAAATTATATCGGAACCACACAAAATGATTGGCTGGAAGTCTGGAACAACGCAACATATCCTCTTTGAAGATCAAAATTGGAAGGGGACGTGGCATTAAATTACATCCGAAAAAAAAAACAGTTTAGTTTGTCGAAGGCAATGAAGAGGTTGTAAATGAGGAAAAAGAGCCGTGAAAAAGAATCAGTTGGGAAAGAATCTGCTGCTGACAAATTTCAACTGGGAGAAAGCTGATGGCAAGATTCAAGACGAGGTTCATATGAGGCTGACTCATGAACTAGTACCAAAAAATGAAGAAGATCTGATAAAAGCAATAGAAGAAAGCCTGAAAGGTAGATGAATTTCAGACAGTTGGTGAGAAAGTAGATAGAATTTATTAAATAAAGGCAAGGAAGGAAAGATACCGTTCACTCGTATGGACCGTTGATCTTACATCGGTAATATACAGCTTAGCAAAGAGGCAATTAAATTAAAGCTGCAACCCTGGGCAGATAATAATGGCATTTTGGGTGAACTTCAGAACAGCTTCAGAATAGGTAGGCCTTTGCATGATGACTTACTTGCCCTTACTCAGTGAATTGAAATTGTTATATGTGGCCTTTCTAGACATTACAGGAGCGCATAACAACGTAGACCCAAACATTTTGTGTGGATATTCTGGAAAGGGAAGTTTTAGACGAAGCTTGTCTGCAATGTTTGAGAGAGAGAGTAACCTAGAAAATGCCATTTGCGTTCAATGGGAAGGGTTGATTAACGAGGAGAATGTTGATATTTACAAGGGACCGAGCCAGGGGCCGTTTTTCCCACTGCTCTTTATGATGTACATGGTGAGGATGGAGAGGGCGCTAGAAGGAAGTAATGGTGAGTTTAATGCCCCATGCAAGCACACGGGTATAGTAGTAGAGCAGCAGCTCCTTGTTTTGTTTTAGGCGGATGACATTATGTTGCTAGCTAACAAACAAAGTGATATGCAACCTTTGGCTAATATCTGTGGACACGAAGGCCGGTAGTTACGTATGAAATTTAACGTTGAAATTCAAGTGTTACGGCATTGAATTAATACCGCGAGCCTACAGTGGCAATACAGGGCCATGAAATACCTCGCATAAAAGAACATAGATGCCTTAGTATATGGATATATGAAGGTAGTACATATATGGAAACACAGAAAAAACAATAGAAGTAAAGGGGAAGTGAAATGCGGCCATAACAAACACAGAGCGCTATGGGGATACAATAGGTACGAAGTGCTCCGAGTTAAGTGGAAAAGCGTGATGCTGCCAGTACTTACTTTTGGAAATGCTGTTGTTGGCTTTAAATCAGGGGTGCAATCAGGACTCGATGTGAGCCATAGGCCAGTGGGTCGCCTCGCATTGGGTGCTCACGGAAAGATTACAAATGATGCTGTGCAGGGTGATATTGGTTGGACAAGTTTTGAATTGAGGGAAGCTCACAGTAAAATTAATTATGAAGAAGGACTGAGGAATACGGAAAAAAGTAAATGCGCTGAAAGAGTGTTCAAGTATTTGTAGAGGAATAACATTGATTCAATGTGGACGAAAGGAACTAGGGAGCTCACCAGTAAGTATGGGGCCTGTATGGTGAGCAAAACAGCTACAAAGAACGTCAAACGGAAAGTCAGACAGACTGATATAATCTCATGGGTGGCGGCAAAGCAATAGAAACCTGCCACCATAACTACTTAAAAGAAAACACGAAACCAAGAAAGAAATAATTTATGATAGCTCAAAGGGAAGCTCATTACTTTTTGACGCGAGGTCAGGATGCATTACAACATGCACCTATAAAGCGAGATACAAGAAGGAAGAAGAAGCATGGGCTTGCTGCGGTGAAGCTAGGGAAACGATGGAGTAGCTTCATTTAGAATGTGAAGACTACCGCCCAGCGGTCTATTTAGAAATCACGGGACTCCTTGAAGCCCTTGGGTTCAGGGAGAGCAGGGTGAAAGTAAACAAGTCCACAAAAGTGATTAGTAAGAGGCGATTGAAATATTGGTGGAAGTAGGCAAACGACCATCAACGGAGGCGTAATAAAACAAAGTTCACAATAGGGGTTTAGAAAGTTTCGTTCTGGGAATTCGTTGTGGGTTTTTTTCAATTCTTTTTTTGTTTTTATAACATAGGTAGGACAGTAAGCAATCGAATAAGAGCTTGGCAGTAAAACCCACCACCCCGTTCAAGAAGGGACAGTTATAACATCCGTCCGTCCGTCCGTCCGTCCGTCCGTCCGTCCGTCCGTCCGTCCGTCCGTCCGTCCGTCCGTCCGTCCGTCCGTCCGTCCGTCCGTCCGTCCGTCCGTCCGTCCGTCCGTCCGTCCGTCCGTCCGTCCGTCCGTCCGTCCGTCCGTCCGTCCGTCCGTCCGTCCGTCCGTCCGTCCGTCCGTCCGTCCGTCCGTCCGTCCGTCCGTCCGTCCGTCCGTCCGTCCGTCCGTCCGTCCGTCCGTCCGTCCGTCCGTCCATCCATCCATCCATCCATCCATCCATCCATCCATCCATCCATCCATCCATCCATCCATCCATCCATCCATCCATCCATCCATCCATCCATCCATCCATCCATCCATCCATCCATCCATCCATCCATCCATCCATCCATCCATCCATCCATCCATCCATCCATCCATCCATCCATCCATCCATCCATCCATCCATCCATCCATCCATCCAGTCTTCCATCCATCCAGTCATCCACCGCAGCACCGTTGCCGTGCGTTCCCGCTCAACGGTGCTTGAACGGCATTTGAGCAAAGACTTAAGCCAGAGTCTCCAAAGAATGCGTAGTGCGTCTACTGGTCGCTCTCCTCGTCATGCCAGCGTTTGCAAATGTGTGGTATCTGCGGATACAGACAAACAATTATAGCGGCTCGCTAAGCCTTGCTATTGTTTTCAGAACTTCATTCAGCCTTTGGCTGAAACTGCTAACTTCTCATTTTAAAAGCCAAAACAATAGAGGGTTACAGGATCCAAAACAATACTTACAAGAGAGAACCTAGAAAGTATTCGTACCCTAGAGACTCATGTAGATGTTGTCGAAAACAAAGGCGCCATAAAAATTGAAGACAAAGCTAGTCAGCCACAACAGATGGACACAAAGACGCACCCTTCGGTGCCAAAAAATTCCTCGCAAAACCATCATGGCTAACACGACACGGGATACTTTAGAAATATTGCAGTGGAATTGCGCTAACTACGCGAAACGCAAATCCTCGCTGCAACAGTACCTGAAAATTCAACCCAAAAGCCACACGTAATGCTATTAAAGGTAAGCCTATGCAAAACGCTTACGCTCAGAGTTTACTGCACCGTCTCCCAAAAAGGAGGGGACGCCACGAAAGGCATTGCCACGCTCGTTAGAAGAAAATTAGCGCACATTGTTCACGACGCCCTACAGAAAAACGGTCGCATCGAGGGGATCCTAATCGAGCTCGTACCTACCCGACCCTTAAAACAAAGCGTTTTTCTACAAAACAGCTCCCCCGCGCACTACAACCCATCCTACCACGCGATCCTTACTAAAGCCACATCATTGGCACTAAACTCACCACTTATTATCGCAGGTGACTTCAACGCCCGCCACCCATCGTGGGGTTACCCCACAATCAAGCCTAGCGGCAACAACCTCTCGCGTCCAATATACGACCTGTGCCTCACGCTGGTGACTGACCACAAGTTACCCATCAGATTGCGTATGTCGACGCGGCGCGATACTGCGCTGGACCTCACGTTACTCTGAAGTGTTGCAAACTACACATGGACGAACATGCTAGAGAACCTCGGCAGCGACCACTTCGTCACAAGCAGAAAAATACCAAACACGACAGCCCCACCTCGTTCTTTTACCCTCACAAACTGGGATACCTTCCGTAAGTTCCGTGAAGGAGTCATACGCGTTCGTATCTTCCTTCCGTAACTCCTCTCTGTGATGAAGGGAGATGTAACCAGAGCCACGAAAACCACACAAAGAGAACTGGAGGTCCCAAGGATTGACCCTCACCTCGTCCAATTACTCTAGGCAAATGCTTCGATAGTCAAACGATGGAGAAAGCAACGATTTAACAGACGCCTCCGCAAATGCATCGCGATCCTCAACCTAGACATAGACCAATACTGTACGGAGCTCACAACAATTCAATGGCAAGAACTCTGTTCGACAGTCGACGGCCGCATGCGGACAGGAGGCCAGTGGAACCCATCCAAACGCATGTTAGACGACAGCCAAACGAAGGATAAATAAAGCCACGCGCTAGACCGACTTCTACCCTCACATAAAGAGAAAGGAGGAACGGAAGAGTCCTTCCTGGAAGAAATTGCCAAACAATACCTTCCGCCAGGCGACGCTCACCCCAGCGATTACTCGAGCATAAAGCGCGAAACCACTCCCGAACTAGACGCTGCCATCACGGAAGCACAAGTCCGAGAGGCGCTACACAACCTAAACTACATATCGGCTTCAGGACCCGACGGGGTAACCAACCGACTCTCGCGTATCTTAGACGACCAAGCCATTACATTACTCACGAGGAGAGGCACCAACGCAATGGTGTCTTGCCACCTGGTGCTCATTCCAAAACCCGGCAAACCACTTAACCTCGACAATTCACACCCAATCTCGCTTACTTCATGCGTGGGTAAATTAGCCGAGCACGTTATTCAAAACTGAGTGTCGCGCTAAATTGAGGAACACGAACTCCTCCCACACAAGGTAGGGTTTCGACCCAACTATCCTCCCATGATGTCATGGTACTCCTAAATAGACAGATCTTTGACGCTAAAACAAGACATTCGAGGCATCCTCGCCCTCGATTTCAAGAAAGCATTCGACACCGTCTCCTACCGCTTCGTACTGGAGTCTGTGGCACGCCTCGGCCTCGGCCAGAGATTTCAGGAATACGTACACTCCTTGCTAAAAGACAGAAGAATGACTGCGAGTCTCGCAACTTAAGTCTGACCCCTACACGCTGCGCTGCGTCGGAACACCGCAAGGCACCAGTCATCTCTCCGTTACTATTAATTATAGCGACGAAAGGACTTGCAGACAAACTAGGAAACATCCCAAACGTAAACTGCGCTCTATACGCAGATGACAATACCATCTGGAGCACGGGAGGCTCTCTGGCAGGCATGGAATGGGCATTACAGTCTACCCTAGATCCCACGGAAGAGTACCTAATAAACACAAGAATGAATCTATCCTCCAAGAAATCGGAACTCCTACTATTTCACAAGTCTTGCCAAGGAGTCCGCTACCTAACTTCTCTAGAAGAACTTCCGATCGTTCTACACACAAGATACGGACAACAGACGCCGCGAGTCAACCACATCCGCATTCTTCGTCTCCTAATCGAAGCCATCGGACGTCATGGGCACACGATCAAACACTTAACCGCCAAAACCAAAAACATGATCAGACTCATCCATGGAGTCTCGGGGTGCAGGCAGGGTCTCTGCGAAGGTAAACTTCTGCGCGTATACCAGGTTTTCCTTATGAGTCACAATAATTACGTCACTGATGTCTACAACTGGACGAAAATAGAAAATAAGAAACTGAACACACTCATGTGCAAGTGCGTCAAACAGCTCTTGGGCATTCCACAAAGAGCAAGTAACCAAGTAAAGCAAAGGTTGATCCGCTAGGCATGCACAATGACATCGACGAAGGGATCGAGGCGCAGACTATGGCGCAAATACTCCGCCTATCCTCGTCCAAAGCGGGTAGTCTAATCCTAAACAAAAATGTCTCCCCTTCTCCCTATCTCGAGCACGCGGTTACACTACCGAGTGAAATCAGAGACAATTACAAAGTCTCGCCGTTTCCCAGAAACGTCCATCCACAACACAACGTGGGAAGGCGCCGGGCCGCGCCCGTGCGATTATCGAGCGCATCGACGGGGATAGCGAAGCTAGCGCAATTGTGGACGCGCCCCAGTACGGCAACACATCCACTTTCACAATAGCAGTAGCAGTCGTGGACGGCAACGGAACGCTATAATCATCCGCATGGGTTAAAACGAGCAGCAGCGCTAAAGCGGACCAAATAGCCGCAGCCATCGCTGTGGCAGACCCCACATTTACTCATGTCTTCACGGACTGGCGTGCCGCAATTCGCGCCTACGAAAACGGCAACTTATCTAAAGAAGTAGCGCGTACACATCTAGCCAGCTCAAAAAAGAGCAAACGTTGCCTCTCGTTTTTCCCCGCTCAGATGAGGAACGATTCACCCGCAAAAAGCTAACCTCAATGAAACAGCCCACGACCGTGCGCGAGAACTTGCCCGTCGCGACGGTCCCACGGCCTCCGAGGGGCTGGACATTCAATTTAATCATCCGCTACTAACTTACCAAGAAGTTACCTCACACTATTCAAAAGGCCGAACCAAATTCCCGGTTCCGCACGCCAAAATCGAACGCGCACAGGCCGAAGCGCTTCGAATGCTACAAACGGACTCGTATTCGTCACGAGGCCTACTAAACCGCTAGAACTCATATCCCGGCTAATTGCCCATACTGCCAAGAACTTTACTGCTCACTGTCGCACATGCTATGGCAATGTACCGCGTTACCCAAGGGCCCTCTCTCCAATGAGCCCGAATGGGAAGGAGCGCTCAAAAGCCCGGACCTCAAACTCCAACTCAAGGCCGTGCAGAAAGCCCAAGAACAGGCGGAGCATCACCACGTTCCCGTCCCGACTTGGGCGTCGCCTACGGTTTCGGCCGGAGGCTTTCGCCGCGTGGGATCTCCAACGGCTTGAAACTCCTATGGACTTGAATAAAATTCTTGACTGAGTGACTGACTAACTGACTGAAACACTCGATATATATAAAAGATAAGAACGCACTAGACAAATTTATTGGTGGTATATATGTGCCTTGCTTGAGGGGGAAGAAGAAGAGCTGCTCTAGCAGGCTCGTCTGACGATGTCCTCTCTGTGCCACTATTGCAAGGAAATTGATTCTCTAAACCACTACTTTTTATCATGCAGACAAAATTCACACTACAGAAAGATATTACTAGAAGCTCCACTCTGCAAAATTCGATTAGGAGTAGCTGTACCAGTATTATTATCCCTTGGGGCCTCGACACTATAGCTATAGTCACAGAGACGCTTGTTCCACAGTATTTGATTATTCAACTGAAACAAAACGATTACCCTGCTAATCATTATATCTTAGTTTTACATCTCACATCCGCATTCATTTCACTCAAATTGGTTTCGCAATATCTATCCCCTACATTAATTTTCTCCTTCACTTTATCCTCTTCTAACATTCACCGTCCAGTTAGTCGGACTGCTCCCTCGTATACTAGTGTAGTTATTGCAACATCTTTTTTTTTTACGTTCGTCGATTTAAATAAGAATTTTCCTTAGCTACCTTCTTTCGCCCGGTTCTTGGCCTGTGCCTCTTAGTGGGTGCGAGCCACGACTGAGGTCCATCAACATCATCACCACGGCGGGCTTCTGACTCTGCAATTCCAGCCCTCAGGACGCGCGTGAAGCAACGCTCGTGGCAGCACAGGCACAGCAACCAACTCGAGCAATCGCAGCCTCAGCATGCGACGCGGCCAGAGCCCCCTGCAGCTGCCTCCGTGTCCTCGGCCCCGTCCTGCGCCGGTTCCCAAGCCGCCCGCGATCCGACGCTGCGCTCCTGTCAAGGACACATCAGGTGCATCGTCCTGTCCGCGCTACTCTTGCTTCGTGCTGCTCGCCGTCCTCTTCACGACAGCCACGCTGCTAGCCACGCCGGCGCTTCTCCTGACGCGGCTCGATCCGTGGCGGCGGGACCACTTCACGCTGGACGAAGACCTGCAACACTCGCGCGACTACAGCGTGCACCCGTGCGACGACTTCTACCGGTGAGCGCGCTAGCATGGCTGCTGAACGCGATAGCCTTGGCAACAGCAAGCAAACGCTCTTTTTCCTAGGGTTGCCTGCGGGGTTTATACTCGAAGTTTGCGAAACGTACCTGAAAGGAACGTAGGTGGCCGCACGTCGAGGCTGGAACTCGTATAAGGGTAAAGCTATGGAGAGGTGGCAATGTCGATGGGAGTCCTATCACGGACGGATTTTTCGAGTTGATTTAAAAAGCTTACGGAATTGTTGCGGGTCCTGTCATGTAAAAGTCGCAGCAGTTTAATGATTATTGAGTTTTACGGTTTAGCACGGTCGTGGCTTCGACTACCGGCTACGGCCACTGCTTTCCTACTGTACTGGTTGTAAGAACGCTCCAGTACCACGTCTTTTTTTTGCCCTACTTACACACACAAGCCGTTGTCAGAGGATCGTTTTTCAAGGACAGCGATTTTGAACGTCTGTAATTGTGTCGCCAACTATGCTGCACATTTGACGTCTGATAATTCGATGAGACACGTTGAATGAACGTGGAAGCTCTATATACGCTTCCAAGGCTAGGACAATGTTCCAAGTTATCGAGTAATGTTTCTACTTGTATGTGTTCCGAAAAAAAGAAAAAGAATGCCGTCGCCAACTTTCATTCGCCGAACCACTTCACTGCGAAAAGTGTGCAGTAGTGAGTGAAGGAAGGGGCGTCGTCATTGTCAAGGTGATCGTGTCTTCGAATTCCTACCGCAGTCGTCATAAGTTGCGTGTCACCATCGAGGATTTTATGACATCTTCATTATTGTTTTTCTATCCGTGCTGTCATCATTGATCTGCTTCGCACATTAAATGGAAAGGCCTCTACTTTTTACGCACAAGCATAGCGTACATGACTCGCCAATAGAAAGTGCGCATGCGCGGTAGAACATGCGCAGGGGCGTCTACACTGGCACGGTGGGCCCGCTTGCCGCTGCGCTACAACTGTCTAATGAAATCGGTGATGCGATGTCTGAAGCGGCAAAGGAAGCGAGCGCTGGAGGAGGAAGGTGCCTGGAGGTGGAGAAGAGAATCGCGCGCTGGGGGAAGTACAATGGAGCCCGCTGATGTGAGCCAAAGAGCACGTGGCAAAGCCACGCCGCCTAGGGGAAAGTCTAGGAAACGTTCAGCGAAACTGGGAAGCAAACAGCGGGTGAGGCTCCGCGGAGGAGGAGGGTAGGCGGAGGTGCGCTAGGTTTTGTCGCGTGATCGAGTCACCCAGCGCCGAGTGGGAATGACGCAGCACTAACGCAAGCAGCGGCAGGCCAACCACAAGTCAACCGACCTTGAAATCGTCATATATGTGCCACGCAAGAGCTGCCACAAGCCCCAGAAAAGGCACGGGCTTCGCATGCCACGGAGACTACGCCCGAAGGGCATGCTAGGCTGCTTGCGATATTGCTGGTGCGTCAAGAAAGGCGCAGTAGCATAGAAATTCCTCGACTGCCTGAAGTCCGTTTCCAAGCTCGGTGCGTTGCAGCCCCCCACCCCCCATCCCCCCATCCCCGGCGCGCTTCTTTCCCGCTTCCCTCCCTCGCGCTCCAGATGGAGCCGCCATCGTCGGCTCACCGTCGCATGGGTTCATCGGTGCAAACAGAACATGGCACGTGGGGACGGCGTTGTCGCCCTTGAACTTCATACGGAACATCGCGGTGACGAAGACGGCAGAAATGTGCATGGAGAGTCCTTACATATTCTATTCAAATTATATAGCAATGGCACACATACGCTTGCGCGTATGAGCGATCACAAAGTGAAACGTCACAGTAATATTTCTTTAAACCTTGCAGTACCTGTATCAAAGCTTCCCAAACGAACGACCTCGGATTGAATCCCATTTCCTGCCTTGTCTAACAGCATTCGTAACAAGTCCGGCACCAGCAACTCTTGTGGCCTTTCGACGTAGGTCCCATCATCCTATGGAGAATCGGGAAAACTGATTTGGACAAGACCTTCCAGAGTCTATGTTGTAAATGTTGCCGGTTTCTGCGGTCCATCGTGCCATCCCTTTCTTTTTTCTTCCACCAGGTGTGTTCCCCTGCAACAGCGCCTGTAAAGTGATTCTCTGATTCAGTGTTTCCTGTTATATAATGTAAAGTGGTTCGGAACGAACCATCTACACCAGCAGCTCAGAAAGTGCCGTCGTAGCGGATAAGGGGTACGAAGTGCCGTTTCTTGTGTCATGAGGCTAACACAAAGCGCACATCAAATCGAGGTGGGGGTTATGGTGTGCGTCCTAATCATCAAGAAGCTAACGCCTCCCCAAGGAAAGCGCAGGCGCCTCATAAGTCGTGTCGGCTGACGGACCTTTCGGACGCGTAATTAAGAGGAGATATGCGCAATGCGTAACAGACGACGCAGTCAGCCGCAATATTAACAACAAATGCGCATTCGTATCTTCTATTAGGTCATCGGTATCGCGCATCGTCGACTTACTTGTCACTCACTTACTGGCGTTTCCGAAAATTATTTCGCTTACAGAGAATATTGTCTGGCGCTTGCCACCCGTTGGTGCAGGCACGTGTGTAGCAGCTGGAACCGGTATCATCCGCAAGGATACTGGTCCCCGCTGGCAAAATACCAGAGGTTATTCGACGCCCAGGTCATCAAGCGTCACCTCTTGCGTCACATCCCAAAGCACCCGGTGAGGGCGCAAGACAAGGCGTCGGCGCTGCTGGTAAAGTGTCTCAGCCAGGTAAGCGAGAAAGCGTCAATTTCAGCTCAGTGACCCCCGGAGCATAGGCGATGCAATGGTTCAGCAAAATCTTTCCCATTATAATGAGGCATGAAGCCTCGCCAACAAGCACTCGGGATCAGTGCCTTCAATAAAGTATGAACCTTGTGGCTTCTACTTATGCGCTTAGAAACCATGGCTTCTAATTATGCGCTTTAGTTCGCGTCTTCAGAGTACACCAGGCAACTGGAAGACTATGCCCTTACTTGTGCAACAGCAAACCCTCTTTAGCTACGAAGCGCGGAAAATAGAAGGGAAGCAGTTTCCATAATATTGCGACGGAATTATCGCGCTTGCGCCGCCGAGCTCCTTTACCATTATTCTCACCACAGTGCTTCGATCATAGCTGCTTCGCAGATCTCTTTCGAACACCAAGCAAGCTGGGGCCACGAAGTAAGATGTTTAGGAGGTGAAACTCCCGTCAGCGCGAGCGAGGGCGTGCGACCAGATAAGGTCACAATTGTTGTATGCGCCGACGGGGGTGTATACAGTGACGGCGCCATGCGGCGCGTCGTAGAAGCCGCAGCAAAAAAAATGAATACACCGCCCGGGCAGACGGCTCCGGCGTGCTCTCAGCGGCGGTAATTTCTTTCCAGGCCGCCAGGCGCCGCCACCACGATAACGGCTCTAGAATCACTGGAAAAAATTTCAGAGTACCGCATTTGTTTTCCCCGCGCCGTCGACGCGTTCATTGGCCCAACCGTACCATGTGACCTCTGAGGTGCCATATACCTTCCAAGCGCCGGGCTCACCGGCTGAGTTAGAGCAGGCAGCGCAGGTTCCCTACGTATTTTTTGTGTGTGTGTTCCGATTGTCGCGCTCGCATTTGACTGCAAGGAAATCATGCCTGGCTGCTGCGCCTTTGGATGCAGCAACCCAAATGAGGCTGGGAATACTTTTTTCTAGAGTCTGACTGGGAAAAATGACCGAGAGCGTCGTTCTGCGTGGTTACACAGAATCGGCCGGGAGAACTTCAAGCCTACAAAAAACACCCGCGTGTGCGAGCTATAAGTACACCTTGCTTGTGCTTTTCGGCACTGTTTTAGAAGACATTTAAGCGAAGTGCACGCGGTGTTAGCGATGCTACGAAAATAGGAGTTCATTTCAGGGATCGTTCGCGTCTTGCACGCTTGACGCGGGTACACGTGTAGGCGTTTGTTGCTTAACACACGCGGTTATTCCGTGCTTGTGGCACGCGAAGGCACACTTGTCGCGCGAGAATTCCACGTCCTCACGTGCACCAGGTACTCGCATGATTTCTCCACGCACGTGAGCGCGCTCTCGCCTCGAGTCACTCGACCCATATGACACTTGTTTTATGCGAAGCATATTACGAGAGCTCAACCCAGCTTCTCAGGCGCGGCGGTGTCGCCTTCAATGACCTCTGACCCCATGCCATACCACGTGACACCGTGACGTCACGACAGAGGAGAAACGGGGCTCCAACTCGCGCCGTCGCTCGCGGCGTCGCTCAACTCTCGCAAGATGGGCTGGGTGGGAATCGAACCAGGGTCTCCGGAGTGTGAGACGGTGGCGCTACCACTGAGCCACGAGTACGATGCTTCAAATCGGTACAAAAGCGCCTCTAGTGAATGCGGTGTTGCCTTAGAAACGAGCTGTTTCTAAGGCTCAGGCGTGCGTCGCTTGCTCAGGCGCACATTTCGTTGCCGCGCCGAACGCTGCGTTGCCCGACGCTCACCGCGTCCAATGCGGGGCGCGTAGTCGCTGGCGGGTCGACGGGAACGCTGTCGCGTTCCACTCTTGAAGGCGAAGCAAGAGTAACGCATGAGTTGCTTCTTCGTCTAGCCGAACCAAATATAGCCAAGCAACAGCAGTTCACCAGGCTAAACAGTGGTTCAACAACTAAAATAAAGGCTAGTATGCTTCGCATCCTGGGCTTAACCTTAGCTAAGCCACAGCCATTTTTCGCAGATCGTGACGATCGCAGTCAATAAAAAAATGGTCAATGCGAGGCCCATGATACCTCCTTTTTTCCACTTATCCTATGGTCATTTAAACATACGCATTTCGAGCTTGAAACCAATGGCCAGGCGATATTCACAACACATGCTTCAAATTTTGTTCATGTAAGCCGAGCACATGCAATGAACTGAAGTCAGCATACATATTATGTTTTATGTTGAAATTCTACGGTGCATAACCAAATAATGTTGTGCTTATTGCATAACTGGAAATGCAAAACAACAGAACACCCAGTAGATTTGGTTTCACTCTGTCACTATGCATGGTACATAAGCCGCTCTAAAAGCACAAGAATTTTATACATCGCCTATGTAACTTAGAAAAAAAGTGCTGCGTCACCAGCGGGCGTTCCTACTTTTTTTTTACACAGGCAGCAAATGTAGGCAGTCTAAGAAAAGAGTCATAAATAACTTAAGAGTAGCCGCTCATGAACGCACTAGACAGCCGCGTTAATAAATCGAAATGTAGCGAACTCTCGCTGATTATCAGTGTACAGAAGAACATATACGTTGCTGTAATCACACAAATTGCTCATATTGGCCTTCCACAAGATTTAGTGCGCAAAATGGTCATCAAAGTTGGTTTTTGCGCCTGCTGTGCACAGATCGTCTTACGATCACGGCATAACACCGGTGCGCACACGGCAGTCGCAGTGTGTCGTGCGTATACGGCGGAAAAAATCGCCCTGCACAATCGAGAACGCGCGGTATCCGTTTACAAACTAAATTAGATGTATCCGATTTAGCTTGTAAAATCATACAATGAACGTACGTGCCTGTGAGACTTTCAGGTGTTAGTTTCGTCCTGCTTGAAAATATTCAATAGAAGCCGACAGCGGTCCACGATGTTCATGCCCAAAAGCAGAAGCTTGCCTCATTCCGGCTCGAAGTTACGAAATATTTCCTTCCTAGCTCGCTCCGGGAAAGGGGAAAAAAACGCGTGCATAAGCTCCCGATAGCAGCGCTAAGCTGCTGCCCACAATCGTAGCACAGTTCCAGCAGTAAACGCGATCGGCGTGCAATATAACCACCGGCTGCATTACTTCGCACAACATAACATTTTACTTTCGTTCTTAGCAACCATGATCTCCGGGCACAAAGTATTTATACTTCAGTAAACACTCAACCCGATGTGTCATCGAATATCAAGCTCTTCCATCACGGCGGCCTTCCCGCGACGCAGTCGGCTTAGAAGTTACATGGCGGTGGCCGCTCAGTGTTGCCAGTCAAATCCCGGCCTTTGCGGTACTCTGAAATTTTTTTCCAGGGAATCTATAACCGCTCTGCGGGCTTGTGAGCTTTTCTGGTCGCCACAAACAGCGGAGTTCCCCTTCCTAAATGTTTCTTGCTCCGTGGCTGGAGCTAATCTCGCGCGGGCGTTCGACAAGTGCCCAATCAGCGAGTGACTGATGTCATTCGCTGATTGGGCACTTGTCGTCAACATGTCGTCATCGACAACACCTGTTAACTATCCCTGTCTTTGCCGTCTATTCGCGCGAAATCTCCACCCTTATATACGCCGCCCTCTCAAGGATGAATGAATCACAATGGGTCTACACAAATGTGTGCAGCCCTTTCCATGAATTAGCTGGCACCTATGATCTCTCGGAACAGTTAGTTGTTCCTATCCTCTGCTGACACACGAGAGTCCACACTCGAAAGTCCGGGACACGTATTTACAATTGCTAGTAGGTACAGCGGGGTGTGAAACAACGTGTCATTATTTCGAATTATTGACGGCATTGCCATTTCACCGAAGCGGCAATGAAAACACCAAAGCAAGAAGCTGGACTGGTCCTTGGGTGGGGGCTCGCCGAGGCCTGCGCGTGCCAGGGGTGCATAAGATGGGTTGTCCGCTTCGAGTGCAACCAGCTTTTTATGCGAACATCCTTTGGCACGCTTCAACCTCCCCGGCCTCAACCCACGGGCCGCCCTGGTTCCAGCATTCATCCTCCCGCGACCCCTTGGGTGCCCTGGAGATCCTGCGCCGCCTGCTTTATTATAACCTCAGGTGCCCACCGGAGGACTCCCTTTGGCGGTGACATGTGCCCTCCTGGAGCAGTGCTTGTAAAAATCCAATCTATCGTCGCGACGAAAAAAGCGACCCTCAACTTATACAACACGAGTCACAACCTTGCCCCTTCAGAAGAGCCATCACGAAATGGGGCGTCCGTTCCTACTACCTCACCGCGCAGGCAGCTTGCGAAGCAGCGTAAACCAACCCATAAAATGGGTTTTAGGACTCAGTCAAGCTCCTGACGCAGCTTTTTTCCTAGAGACCTGTCCATATTACAAATATATGTTGTATGTGGAAAATAAAGCACTTACTTACTTACTTACTTAGCAACTGGAACAAACTCCGCAATGCCGGCATGTCTAGGGAACAAACACATGCAACACGCGCTAATAAACTTCCTCCGTAGTGCCTAAGCAGAGTCACATTTTCAAGGAGTAAAGGCCCTCAGATTTTCTCTCTCGCACCCGCTCATACTCGCGCCTGCGTAGAAACGTCGGGCACCGCTAGAAACGGACCACCCCGCTGTACCTACTAGCAAATGTAAATACACGTCCGGGGCATTTCGGACTCCTTCACGTCGGTATAGCTTCGCTACACTTTACGATTACACGGAAAACGTTGACCAAACGGAACAGAAAATATGTATCTTCCAGTCTTCCATGGAAATATGTATCTTCCAGGGATAAGAAAAGAGCAGATTGGGTGAGGGAACAAACGCACGTTAATGACATCTTAGTTAAAATAAAAAAAAGAAATGGCTATTGGTGGAACATGTAATGAGGAGGGAAGATAACCGATGGTCATTAAAGGTTTCGGACTGTATTCCAACGGAAGGGAAGCATAGCAGGGGGTGGCAGAAAGTTAGGTGGGCGGATGAGATTAAGAAGTTTGCAGGGACCACATGGCCACAATTAGTACATGAACCGGGTGGTTGGAGAAGTATAGGAGAGACCTTTGCCCTGCAGTGAGCGTAACCAGGCTGATGATGATGATGATCGTCCAGTCCCTCCCGCAATGACATGCACAGGGGAGGAATAAATTCCACTATGAACCATTCTGTGGCCTCTTGTAATCATTGCCTGTTCACTCAGACCAACGTATTTTTTCATTTTTCGTTATTTTCCCCTACATTTTTCGGTGAAGCCTTGAAACACAAACGAAAGTTAATTCACCATTGGAAGTGTAGCCTTCCTTTCCAAGGCCAGCAGCTCAATAGATGGTGCATGAACGTATATATATGGCCTCCTGGTCTTTGCAGCAATGGGTATCAAATAAGTGCACCTCACATCCAATGGTACATACGTAAACCAATATCACATACTTTTAGGCGCTTTGTTGAAACATTAATGAATACTTAATAGACAAATCCATAAGCTGTATTTAAACGTAAATGACGTATTTGTACGTAGGTAAGCCGCATCAAATAAAACAGCAAAAGACGAATTATTAGAACAGCAAATTCTCTGAACTGAGCGATGCATACTTAATTTGTAGATCGGCCTTTTACTATCATTATACGTGTGCGTGTGCGCCATGCTAAAGAAAACAATTCAGCAAAACAAAAAAAGGTAAAACTTAAAATTAGGAGCAAGTTAACATGTTTCTGCACAAGAAGACGTTCCAGTATTCTACACACATCTAATAAAGTGGACGGCGACGTTTAAGCAGCAAACTAAAAAAAACGGAGCCTTCTCTGGCGGATGGAGCGAACTGTATGTTGCTAGTAGCAAGGTCAAGCAAGCTTTTAGTATTTTTAACCTTGTGCCCTAAACTTGTAGTAACTATTCAATTTCATTTGCCATAAATACTGCAGATACGTTATATATATGGTAAAAACAAATGAAAAAAATTTATTGGTTGTGCTGCGATATATTTTGCGTGACTCTCTATTCCGCTAAAGATGTAAAAAAATAAAAAATATTAACATTTCATCTTTATTTCACATTTCAAGAAGTTATTACGACGTAAGTGTTCCTTCGTGTCCCGTAAGGTGCGAGTTTTATGAACAATACATAAGGATTTGCGCAGCCAAGCACTCCAGATAAATTACCTAAACAACAATTACGACTCTTTTTTTTGTAGAATGGTTTACAGAAAAGTTATTTTTGTCTTTGTCGAAATTTGTATTGACATGCATTCAAAGGTTCAATGTTTCTCTTGACAAGTTCAAGTAGTAACAAGGTTCGGAAAGTTTTTACTGCAATAGCTTGTCCCCAGACGTTGACAGAATATTGGACACATTGAAGTCAATCTATAATTGCAAAGAACGTTTTGTCCCCGTTATTCAGTGTTGTCGTCACATTAGGCACTCGCATTTCTTTAGGAGAAAGGGTCGGGGTTTGTTTGGAAGAGTTCATTACGTAAGCAACATTACTGAAATGAAAGTGACACCTGTAGCGAAGAAGACTGGCGCGCCCTATGGACGCAAAATCATCATCGGCTCGCCGACGAAGAGGGGCTCGCACTCTCTGTGGCTGAGCTAGACTGAGACGGTCGCGTTCCAGACTGTTCAATAAACCGCATTACATATTTGGTGAAGCTGTGGTGGGTAGTACTTCCCCAACCACTCTGAAACTACGTAATCGGACACTGCCGGCCATCATGCCTGACGGCGCCAGCCAAACAACACCTCCGGCATCGCCAACACTTGATTTGTCCTGGGTCAGTGCGTCAACGCGATCCTCCGATCTTCAGCGGTTCCGACGAATACGACGCAGAAAATTGTCTCTCGACATATGAGCGGGTGAGTGCCCACAGTAAGTGGGACCATGCTGCGCAGCTCAGTTGCGGGAACTTCAACCTCACGGGTGTCGCTAGCGTGTAGTACCACAACCACGAATTCGACCTCAGCACCTGGGAAGATTTTAGTGTGTGCATTACGCAAGTCTTCGGTCGCCCTGAGGTGCGGAAGCTCCGTGCCAAAGAGCGCTTGCGCAGCCGTTCCCAGCAACCCGGTGAAAACTTTACCAAGTACATAGAAGGAGTCGTGGACCTTTGCAAGCGCGTCGATCCATCGATGCATGACTGAGTCTGACAAGACGCGTCACGTAATGAAGGGCATGGAAGACGACGCGTTCCAAATGCTCCTGTCGAAAAGCCCGCGGACCGTGGTCGAAGTCGCTGAACTTCGTTAAAGCTACGATGAACTCAGGAGACAACGTCTACTCACTCGACGTTCTTCAGTCCCCGATACTTCCCTTGCAAGTTTAGCCGCTGCAACTAACGATGACCCTCTTTTCGGCGAAATCAAGGAATTCATACACTCAGAAGTTGCCCGCCAGCCATCCCTACTCACCACCATCCCAGGGCCTACGCCATCCTTGGCTCCTACGTTGCGTCAGATGCTCCAGGAAGAAGTGTCCGAAGTTATTCAGTCCCCTCTTGCAGCGCCACCATTACCTGGACCTCTAAGCTACGCCGAGGTTGCAGTATGACCACCTACATCAAATTTTCCCACATCAACGTTTGCTGCATCGCCACGTCCAATCCCTCCAGTGTACACCACCAGATCACCGGCTAACACGGGACCCTAGCGAACACCTGATAATTGCCCCGTGTGCTTCTATGGAATCCCCGGTCACGTGGCACGGTACTGTCGCCGTCGCTTATGGCTTTAAGGTAATGACCAACCTGTCTGCTCCTACGCTTCGCCAGCTTCGTCCTTCTCGCCACCAAATGACTGGCACTTGCCGTCTACGACCAACGTCATCCCTTGGGCCCGTGGTCGTCACTCGCCATTCCCTCGTCGCCGCTCACTTTCCCCCATGCGGCGCCATCCGGTCCCTTCGGAGCAGGAAAACTAGCTACCGCAGTTCAAGAGGTGAGAACTGCGTTCCAGTCGAACCACACAAAGCCTCGCTCTCTTCCGACGAACGTAATCGAAATATCTGTAGAAGGAGTCGTCATACTGGCATTAGTCGACACAGGCGCCGCTGTTTCTGTAGTTACGGAAGAACATTGCCGCAAGCTTCGAAAATAATGATGCCCTTATCTGTGCTGTCAATCCAGACAGCAAGTTCCCAGTGCAGTACCCCTGTTGCTGCATGTACCGCCCGCATCGTCATTCAAGGATACACGTACACAGTCGAGTTCGTCGTCCTCTCATCCTGTTCATACGCCGTCATCTTGGGGTGGGACTTCCTTTCCGATCATCAGGCCATCAATGTTTGTTCTCACGCCGAAGTTGAATTTTCTCCGCTTCCCGATAACCGTTTACATGACTTTGACGATATTGGGGACAAACTGGCCGTTGCAGAAGATACCACGATCCCTCCGCACTCTTCTGTGATTGCGAATACTTGCTCTGCTTTTGCTGCTGACACCACTTCCCTGTTTGTCCCAGCGGACATTTTTGTTCGCCGACGGTGTTCCCTTCCTTTCGCTGTCCGAACTGTCAGCGGTGGCTGCACGCGCTTGCTCGTTTCCAACACTAAGGCCATGCCCCTCGTCTTACGTCGTGCCGAGTGCCTTGGACGTCTTCAGGCTGCCGACTCAGTGGCCACGTTTGACGCACCTCATGACAACACCTGCTCAGGCGTCAACTCGTTGAGTTATAGCTTGCCTTGTCCCCAGCCTACGCAGCGCTTCTTCCATAGCTCAGTAGATACCCTCCTGAGCCCTACGCAGCGTTTGCAGTTTCTCAGCCTTGTACGGAAATACCAATCTACGTTCGGCAACAAGCCCCACTAGGCGGCACATCGACTGTATGCAACGAGATCGACACCGGCACCCACGCACCACTGCGCCAGAGGCATTATCGTGTATCACCTGCGGAACGCCGTGTTATCAAAATCAAGTAAGTGAAATGCTTGAGCGTGGAGTGGTTCAACCCTCTAAAAATTTGAGGACGCTTAAGCATCGCCTTCAAGAGTGGAACGCGACAGCGTTCCCGTCGACCCGCCAAGGGGTGTAAGACAATGGGCTACGGCACAGCGACTACGCGCCCCGCTCGGACGCGGTCAGCGTCGAGCAACGCAGCGTTCGACGCGGCAACGAAATGTGCGCGTGAGCAAGCGACGCACGCCTGAGCCTTAGAAACAGCTCGTTTCTAAGGCAACACCGCATTCACTAGAGGCGCTTTTGCACCGCTTTGAAGCATCGAACTCTTGGCTCAGTGGTAGCGCTTCCATCTCACACTCCGGAGACCCTGGTTCGATTCCCACCCAGCCCATCTTGCAAGTAGTTTTTTATTCATGAAGTGCCTGCTGGGGTTTATCGCTCATGGCTAACGCCGCCAACGCCGACGCCGACACCGACGACACCGGCTTTTCTGCGACACGAGCTCCTTAACGCTGTCGCGTTAATAGTGTATGGGCCATCACCTGTAGCCCTGGTTAAGAAAATAGATGGCTCAATTAGATTTTGCGTCTACTACCACCGTCTTGATAACATAACTCGCAGAGACGTCTATCCTCTACCGCGCATCGACGATGCTCTGGATTGTTTCCAAAGTATTTTTCTTCGCTCGATTTACGCGAAGGCTACTGGCAAGTGCCTATGAATCCTGCCGATCGCCCCAAGACAGCCTTCGTAACCCCAGATGGCCTATATGAATTGAACGTTATGCCGTTTGGGCTTTGCAACGCTCCTGCTACATTCGAACGAATGATGGACAATCTGCTCCGTGGGCTAAAGTGGAAGACATGCCTATGTTACCATGACAATGTCGTCGTCTATTTTTCACATTTTCCCACACATCTATACACTCTCGAACGAGTCCTGCAGTGCATCACTGAGGCAGGCCTTCAGCTCAACTTGAAGAAATGTCGCTTTGGAGCCAAGCAGCTTCCAATACTTAGGACACGTCCTATCGAAACATGGCATATTGCCTGATCCTTCCAAACTTCGCGCCGTCGCCGAATTCCGGAAACCCACGTACCTGAAAGAACTTCGGAGCTTTACGGGGCTTTGCTCCTACTTTCGTTGTTTTATCCGAAATTTCGCTTCTATCATTGTTCCCTTGACTCAGCTGCTTCGCGGCGACACATGACTTTCTACTTGCGCCACAGCTTGCGACGATGCTTTTGAAACAACACGGCGTTTGCTCACTTGGCCTCCCGCACTGCGCTGTTTCGACCCCACGGCCCCCATGGAAGTCCGCACCAACGCCAGCGGCGTAGGACTTGGTGCCGCGCTTGCACAGCTAAAATGTTGGCATAATTAATACGTAGTAGCCTACGCAAGCCGAACACTAACGAACGCGAAATCCAACTACTCCGTCACCGAAAAGGAGCGCCTGGCTCTAATTTGGGCCCTTGGAACATTCCGACCCTACCTGTACGGGCGCCCCTTCGACGTCGTTACAGATCACCACGCTCTATGATGGTTAACGACTTTAAAAGATCCCTCTGGTCGCCTTGCGCGATGGGCTCTACGGTTACAAGACTTCGACATACGCTTCATTTACCGGTCTGGCCGCAAACCCACCGACGCGGATGCCCTCTGTCGGTCGCCCCCACCATGTGACATGACTTGCATTTTAGTCATCGAATCGGCGTTTTCGTCGCCTGTGCACGTCAAGATGCCTGTGGAGCAATAGAAAGATCCCTGGACTGCGGCACTTATGGATTGCGTTTCTGACACTTCAACAACACGCCCTTCACGCACTATCTGCCTTCTAATTTTCGGTTACCGGATCGTGTTTTTTTATGGTCAAAATTACGCTTCCGATGGCCGCAAATGGTTATTAGTCGTCCATCGCCATATGCGAACGGATGTATGCTCCGCTCTCCATTCAGTCCCGCAATGCACCCATGCCGGCCTCTTCAAGACTTACGCCAGGCTTCGTTCCCACTTTTATTGGCGTGGCATGTATAATACTGTGCGAAAGTACATTCGCTCATGCACAGCGTGCCAACGACGCAAGCCTCCTGCACTTCGTCCTTCTGGTCCATTACAGCCCATTCCTTGTCCGTCCCGACCATTCGACCGCGTCGGCATCGATCTCGACGGTCCTCTTCCCTGCACATCAGCTGGCAATCGCTGCATTAGTGTCACTGTCGACCACCTCACACGCTATGCTGGAAGTGCGGCACTGCAAACAGCGACAGCCCGCGACATTGCGTCCTTCCTCCTGCATCACTTCATAATGCGTCATGGGACACCGCGGGAACTTCTGAGTGACAGAGGGCGTGCGTTTCTTTCCGAAGTTCTTAACACCCTTCTCATCACGTGATATACATACATCGCACCACTACAGCTTATCATCCACAAACGAACGGCACAACAGAACGGTTCAATCGTTCTTTCGGCGACATGCTATCCATGTACATTACATCGGATCATACCAACTGGGACCTTGTGTTGCCATTTGTTACGTACGCCTATAACACCGTTTCACAGGCCATAACGGGATTTTCGACATTCTTCCTCGTCTATGGCCGTGAACCTACCTGTACGCTCGACACCATTCTCCCTTACCGGCCTGACCGATCACAGGGCTCGCCTCTGTCTGAAGCCTCGAAGTATGCCGAGGAATGCCGTCAGCTGTCCCGTTCGTTCCCGGCGGAAGACCAGAGTCTCCCAACATTCCGTCGCGATGATGACCGCCCTCCCCGCACCTAGAAGCCGCCCAGGCAGCACACCAGCATTGGTCCAACCATGGCCCAATGCTGGCAGAAATTGGTACCAATGTTGGACCAATGTTGGCATATTGGCAAAGTGCAACCCAATCCAATGCTGGCCCAGCGTTAAAGCCAAGATTGGACCAATGTTATGCCAATGCAGCAGCCATTGTGCTGCCAGCGTAGGACCAGCGTTAAAGCCGAGATTGGACCAATGTTATGCCAATGCAGCAGCCATCGTAGGACCAGCGTTAAAGGCAAGATTGGGCCAATGTTATGCCAATACAGCAGCCATCGTGCTGCCAGCGTAGGACCAGCGTTAAAGCCAAGATTGGGCCGATGTTATGCCAATGCAGCAGCCATCGTGCTGCCAGCGTAGGACCAGTGCTGAGCCATATCGTTGCCATTATTAATGCCAGCTTTGAGCCAATGCCCTTTGCATGACGAATATTCTAGATATGCTGGCTTTAGAGCACGCACATATTCTTACCGCAAACATTTTGCTAGCGGCATCTTTTGTAGCAATTGTCCCCTTACCGTCTTCCTCAATAGTAGCCAGGAAAGCTCGACAAAAAGATGTCAAGAAGCAGAATTCATATATGATTGCAAATAATATTAAAAGAATACTGAAATTGACGTTTATGACAGTTTATTTGCGAATAAATTTTCACAAACAGGCATTTTCCGTGGACCAAGATGGGTGACGCTCGGTTTTCTTCAAACAGTTTATTTACAGGCACTGCCCTCAGGATAGGAATCGGGCAAGGTGCCGAGGACGGTGGGCTGGCCAGGGGTTTCAGGGCAGGGAGCTGACGTCGGTAGGCAGGTTTGTCAGTGCTTGGATGACAGCGGGCTTATCAGGCCCCCGAGGTCCACGATAACGCGGTGGTTTCGTTGATATTGCCACCATATCCCATAGCGACTTCACCATTACTTGGAGGAAATGTTTGCACTGTAAAATGAAAAGAAACATTGTCAGAGATGTTAGCATGACAAATGTATGTGGGAGAGTTTTCATTTGAAAAATCGCCATACTGCAACAATACTATAAGTCTGAGTAAAGAGTTCGGAGGGGTGAATCAAGAAACTTTCTTGCAAGAGATTTGTCAAGTAACACTTCTTAATATTTCGACATATATGGCATACCTTGTACAAGGTGTAACCTAATATTTAGAACAGACATAAAATGCGCAGGATCCGTCCGCTTTGTTTACAGCTCACACCTAGTCAGCTAGCACTTTAAAATTAAAAATTGCAGCAAAACCTGCTGCAGCACAAAAAGCCTAGTTTCATACTGTGTAGACACAATGCGGCCTTCGTGCGAAATTTTTAATGTGGAAACCGAGAAGTTCCGTCAAGAAACACTAGTAAAAGAAGCATTTATTATACGAAAAGAAAGAAATACTGTCAGCTGGAAATGATGCTTGACCTATACCAGTGAGAAGAAGCGGGGTTCCTCGGTATCACTAGCAGGATCAGGCCGCACGCGTGGTTTGATAAAATCATAGTCCTGGAATTTGAGTGAAATTCAGAGATTTACACGTGGTTCTACTCCAGGCACTATTCAAAAGCTGCAAATAAAAAAGAGCTATTTAATTACAGGCACTATACATAAGCCAGGCGTGTTTCGGTAATATATATACCGCGTGATATTGCTTGGGTGATATAGCTTGGGTGATATTGCTTCTGATAAATCTTATAACATGCGCAAAACAAATGCACTCACCATTGTATGATCCATGCTTCTTTGTATCTGAGTTCATCCCACATCGAAGACGGTGGCCACGAGCGCCGACTTTTTTCTAATTGTTGTTTCGCCTATATTAATTCTAACACTCACAAAAATTCGTGGCCACATTGCTGCGTATTTCAAAATGTAGGCTTCTGAGTAGGAATGACGTCCGCAAGCGAGCATTTTTCACGAGAGGAGTGCGCTGGCAAGAACGGACGGCAAGCACTCAGGCGGTGTTGCACCCAGTCGGCGTGCTAGCGACGCATAGAAGGAAAGGGTGAAAGGAAAGGGTGAACGAAGAATACGGCGTAAACGCCACTTTCCCCCGCTGGACCTAGCCCGACCGGGTTTTGGGGTGGCAGCGATGGAGGGCGACAAGGAGGACAATAGTGACCCCGCAGCTTTCCCCCATGCTTCCGAGAGCACCCAATTCGACACAGCAGATTATGGCTGTCTGAACGCTTGACTGATAGCATTGACCAGGCTCACCTGGGTGCGTGGGGGAGAGGCAAGGGGGGGGGGGGCGGCTGAAGGACGGAAAGCTAGGCCAAAAAAAAAAATCCGGAATGCGCCGTGCCTACTAAAGGCAATGCAAGAGGTTGTTGACATGCAAATTCCAAAATGTGCAATTAATTTTTTTTCTGTCAGGGGCATTCATACAAGGAGCTTACTACACATGCACGAACAAAAAAATATATTAGAATAGGAGCATGATGTCGCCGTAACATGCCATGCATGCTAAACAAACAAACAATAGTTTGACTCATGCATATGCGCTCCGTCTCGATGAAATATAAAACGGTTCCATCAGCTCTGAGGCACTGTAATTCTCGATTCTCCTCAGAATCCTGACCCACTAAAGCCGCGGAGCGTACATGCAAAAAATACAATGCGCAGGCAAGTTCGCAATACCGTTGCTTCTTATGGAAAGCTCAAGTTCTTATTCACGATCAATAAAGCAGCGGCTAAATTTATGCGACTTCCCCTGCTTGCTACGTGGTACACTGGCTTTTCTCTTTAGGGGACACATTTCGGTAAAGGAGAAGTGCAATAATGGCGGTGTACCATTCATGGAGTTGACATGGGAGAACATGTTTTTGGTTCCTGCGCAGTGTGCCTGTGATCAGTGCGTTAGTTTTCAAAACACGTTGTTCAATCTCAGCAAGTCGTAGAGCACTAAAAGCCGACAAGGCGAAAATTAGCTTATTACGGGCCAATGTCCTCCAATGAAAGCCAACTAGTAACCCATATTGGCAAATCCATACGAAAGTCGGTCCAATAATTCCCGCCTTGTTGAACGGCAGTGCCAATATTGTTTACTGACTGTGTAAAGTGGGCCAACATTGGCTCTCTATCAGAATGGCACAGCCAATATTGTTTACTTACTCTGTAAAGTGGGCCAACATTGGATCTCTATCAGAATGGCACAGCCAATATTGTTTACTGACTGTGTAAAGTGGGCCAACATTGGATCTCTATCAGAATGGCACAGCCAATATTGTTTACTGACTGTGTAATGTGGGCCAACGTTGGATCTCTATCAGAATGGCACAGCCAATATTGGCGCCACGCTGTTAACCTTAGGCCAACATTGGGCCAGGAACCAGAATGGCACTGCCAATATTGGAACCACGCTGTTAATCTTAGGCTGTCATTGGGCCAAGAAGGGCCAATATGTTTCCAACGTTGGCCCAACCTGACGTGCCACCTGGGCGGACTCACTAGTCTGCCTTTGGATACCTTCAAGCACCCCTGGTCTATCTTCTAAACTCCTCGCTCAATACCACGGTCTCTACCGTATCGTCCAACAGACGACACTAGTCAACTACGTTGTCGAGCCGCTAATGCCATCTACTGACTTGAAGCGTCGCGGACACGTGACAGTGCACGTCCAGAGGCTTAAATCCTATTACGGCCCATTTGTCCTCGCTTCTCCTTGAGTCGTCAGGATGGCTCCTCCTTCTCCAGGGCGCAGTTGTAGCGAAGAAAACTGGCGCGCCCTATGGACGCACTATCATCATTGGCCCGCCGACGAAGAGGGGCTCGCGCTCTCGGTGTCTGACGCTCGATTGAGACGGTCGCGTTCCTGACTGTTCAATAAACCGCATTACACGTCATATGCATTAGGGCCATTATATGCCTGTTGCCGATGCCAAGCAATGCACTATTCTTACGCAAATAAAATTCCTTAACATGGTTGCGCAAGGTCTACAACGCCTGTCCGAGCGCCGTGATCGTGAATGCCTTAAATTGTTCGATAATATCATTAACATGCCACGCTACTCAATAAAGAACAACTATCGGTCTCATGATGAATGGAAACCTGCAAGGAGTAGCCACAAACTTAACCTTGCGCCATTTAAATTGATTCATGCTGTTTTGTTTATTACTCATTTGAAGAAATCGTGATTCCTACGGGGTTGAACTTGACTTGTGCAGAATAATGTTTTCTTAAATGCTATGAACAAACCCACTGCTGCGATAGTCCAATGAGACTGCTGTATGTATAATTAAATAAAAATAAACTATATCTTTTACAAGGTGCAGACTATTGCCATTCCCGCAATCCCATGTGCGACATTATAATTATGAAAACTCTGCATGTGAATCATATCCATAAAAGAACTAGTTCCGCCCGAAAAGCGAAGCACCAAATGCGATAGCAAATAGTAGATAGCTGTACGACGTAAGGATAGTAGCGTTATCAGTCGTATGAACTTCTAAACATCCGCTTACTAACTAAATTAAAAATGATAGACTGCGCAAACATGACTCAAAGGGAACTTAGAAAGAAACAGACGCACAGAGACAGCGCTGTCTTTGTGTGTCTGATTCTTTCTACGTCCGTGTCCAGTCGCCCTTACACATTTTATCAGGGATTCAAACCAACTAGCTGGTCAACATGTTTTAAGTGAATTAACCAGCGTGGTTCACAGCGCCCAGGTCAATATGAATACACCTCGCTCGATGAGCGCGCAAACTTGCTGTGAAATCCTTTAGATCACTATCATCAGCAGTAGCAATGCGGTGCATGCGCAATTTACACGACAGCCCCGTGTCCTCCAGGAACGTAACAAGGCGCCTGAAGGCAGAGCCGTGGTGCCGGCCGGGAAACAGCAGCTGGCAGGCAGAGACCACTAGGAGTCCGAGGCATCGGAAGGAGACACGTAGAGAAGCCCTCTTATTGGAGAAGGCGGAACAGGAATGAAGTAGACGGTTGAATATTGACACGTGTACTTATCTTTATCGGGCAACCACGTTTCGCCGCTTAACAACTGTAATCGCAGAGCGAGGGACGCGCCTGCATGTATCCGACGTTTCTGGACAGTTATCGACGCTTCTATCCGCGTGTCTGTTGTCGCCGAACCTTGTGTTATCAGATTTCATCGCGTGACACGAATGTTGTAGAACTTTGTGGAAGACACGCGGGTCCCATCAGTTAATCTGGAACATTCGATGACTGATCTATAAAAGCCGACGCGCTTGACCCGCTGATCAGATTTTCGACGATCGCCGAGCGTGTTTGCCGCTATCGTTGCGCTATAAGTGTAGCCTGTTTTGTGGGCACAGGTTCGCCCAATAAAAGTTAGTCTTCTTGTTCACAGTATTGCTACTGTCTTATTCAACGTCACCACCACGTGACATCTGGTGGAGGTGCTTGTGCGTTCATGTACCGAACGCCCCCGCAAAGTCGCGACCCAAGCCCGAAGCCCGAGGACAGAACCAACATCGCCGAAGACCAGCGTGCTAGCCGCAGACTGCAAGGACTGCCCCCAGAGCACGGACTTCTACCTGAGACGACAAAGAAGATCGTGGTCAAGACAACGCCAATGGCTGCCCCGGCGTCCCCTGTTATCCTACAACAACCTCGGGACCCACCAACCTTCCATGGAGCAGCGACTGAAGACCCGGAATCATGGCTGGAGACCTACGAACGAATCGCAACATTCAACAACTGGGACTCCGACGAGAAGCTGCGGCATGTCTACTTCGCCTTAGAAGACACCGCCAGAACCTGGTTTGAGAACAGGGAATCGACCTTGACAACGTGGGACCTGTTCCGTAGCGGCTTCCTACGCACCTTTACAAGCGTCGTGCGCAAGGAAAGGGCTGAAGCTATGCTGGACGCCCGAGTGCAGCTACCAAACGAGAACGTTGCCATTTTTACGGAAGAAATGAGCCGTTTGTTCCGCCACGCCGACCCGGATATGGCCGAGGAGAAGAAAGTCCGCCTACTGATGCGTGGGGTAAAGGAGGAACTTTTCGCCGGGATGGTAAGAAGCCCACCGAAAACCGTCGAAGAGTTTCTTTCTGAGGCGACGAACATCGAGAAGACACTCGAAATGCGGAACCGGCAATTCAACCGCCGTACAAGCTCTACCCACTACGCAGGAATTCAATCACTGGCCACGGACGATCTGCGCGAGACCATCAGGGCCATTGTGCGCGAAGAACTGCGCAAGGTCTTGCCTTCGTCGCAGCCTCAAGTGGCCTCGATCGCCGACATCGTAAAAGAAGAGGTGCACCGATCGCTTGGAGTTCCTCAAGTGCAACCAGAACCGCCGCAGCCTCAGCCGCAAGCGATGAGCTACGCCGCCGTCGCCCGCCGTGAAGGTCCCCTTCCACGACCGCGCCAGGACCCCGTAACGCCGCAATTCCGTCGACCACCACCGCCGCCGCCAGCACGCCCACCCGTCGCCCAGCGCAGCTACCCGAGGAAGACAGACGTTTGGCGTGCTCCTGACCACCGCCCGCTCTGCTACCACTGCGGAGAAGCAGGTCACGTCTACCGACGATGCCCGTACCGAGAGATGGGACTGCGAGGTTTCGCCGTCAACGCGCCGCGTCCACAGCTTGGAGAGCGCCCACGTGACATCGCCGACTACCTCGCCGCCACTCAGTGGAGCCCTCGACGACCGTCCCGTTCGCCGTCACCAGGCCGCTACCTGTCGCCGCAGCGCCGACCGTACACCAGCCCAGCCCGGGGCCGCTCTGCGAGCCCATATCCGGAAAACTAAAAGCAGCAACCGATGGAGGTGCGGTTGCTGTTCGTCGAACTGACGAAGATCCTCCGCCGCCGACGAAGACGACGAAGAGACCATCTCGACGACCTAATGACGACACGCCGCCGTCCCGAAGAAGTCGGGAAGCCAAGACTACACCGACGAAAGACGACTTGACGACGCAACGTTCCAGCTTCAGTTCAACACGACGCAGCCGTGATCCGACGCCAAGACCCAACTGCAACGCCAGACAAAGAACAACCGACCTCGACGTGCTTCTCGACGGCCACGCAGTCACTGCCTTAGTCGACACAGGGGCCGATTACTCCGTAATGAGTGGACACATCGCCGCCCAGTTGAAGAAAGTTAAGACCGCATGGGAAGGCCCTCAGATTCGCACCGCTGGAGGACACCTCATCACGCCGACTGGGATCTGCACGGCAAGAATAACCATTCATGACCGGATTTACCCTGCCACCTTCGTTATCCTCCAACAGTGTTCACGAGACGTCATTCTCGGTATGGACTTCCTCAACCAATACGGCGCAGTCATCGACCTGAAGTCGAAGTCAATAACACTGTCGGAAGATCATGCGATACCTCCGGAGAGCCCTCGTAGTCACCACGCCTTGAGTGTGCTCGAAGAGCAAGTGAGCATCCCGCCTCGCTGCAGCATTGTTATTTCGGTCAGCACCGAAACACCCGCTGACGTAGAAGGCGTCATCGAAGGCGACCAACGTCTACTGCTAGACCGTGAAATTTGCGTCGCAAGAGGGATCGCTCGACTGCATGAAGGGAAAACTGAAGTGTTGCTGACAAACTTCAGCCAGGAGTTCAAGCACATCAACAAGGGCACGACGATCGCGTACATCGAGGAAATTCTGGAAACAAGTAATGCGTTTGTCCTCTCGGATCCCGCCGCATCTGCCCCGAGGACTGTGGTTCCCGAACCAGACTACGACATTAATCCAAATCTCCCTATGATTAAGCAACAGGAGCTCAGAAGTCTGCTCCGACGATACAAAGGCTGCTTTTCCACGTCATCGAGGATTAGACAAACACCAGTCGCCAAGCATCGCATAATCACCGAGGAATGCGCTCGACCACTCCGTCAGAGCCCTTACCGCGTTTCGCCGCGAGAACGCGAAGCTATAAGAGAACAAGTCGACGAAATGCTGCGCGACGACATTATCCAGCCGTCGAAAAGCCCGTGGGCATCCCCTGTTGTCCTGGTGAAGAAAAAGGACGGAACCCTGCGTTTCTGCGTCGATTATCGTCGTCTGAACAGGATCACAAAGAAGGACGTATACCCCCTCCCACGGATAGACGACACATTGGATCGGCTCTGCAACGCCAAATACTTCTCGTCCATGGACCTCAAGTCTGGCTATTGGCAAATAGAAGTCGACGAAAGAGATCGCGAAAAGACCGCCTTCATCACCCCAGACGGCCTCTACGAGTTCAAGGTTATGCCATTCGGACTGTGCTCGGCGCCTGCAACGTTCCAGCGCGTGATGGACACGGTTTTAGCAGGATTGAAGTGGCAGACCTGTCTCGTATACTTGGATGACGTCGTCGTCTTCGCCGGAAATTTCGACGTTCACCTTAGGCGGCTTGCAACAGTACTAGAGGCCATCAGGTCATCAGGACTTACTCTGAAGCCGGAAAAGTGCCGCTTCGCTTACGAGGAGCTTCTATTTTTAGGCCACGTCATCAGCAAATCTGGAGTCCTCCCCGACCCGCAGAAGACAGCGGCCATAGGAAAGTTCCCGCAGCCCATCGACAAGAAGGCAGTGCGTAGATTTCTTGGCATGTGTGCCTACTACAGGCGATTTGTCAAGAACTTTTCGCGCATCGCTGAGCCGCTGACGCAGCTAACTAAATGTGACGTCGGGTTCAAGTGGGAAAAGCCGCAGGCCGACGCATTTCAAGAACTCAAACGACGCATGCAGTCGCCGCCCGTACTTGCGCACTTCGACGAGCACGCCGATACCGAAATCCACACTGACGCCAGTAGCCTAGGCCTCGGTGCCGTCCTAGTCCAGAGAAAAGATGGACATGAACACGTGATAGCTTACGCTAGTCGGTCGTTGTCAAAAGCGGAAGGCAATTATTCTACAACCGAAAAGGAATGCCTCGCCATCGTTTGGGCTACAGCGAAATTTCGCCCTTACCTATATGGCAGGCCATTCAAAGTCGTCAGCGATCACCACGCCTTGTGTTGGCTAGCGAATTTAAAGGATCCCTCTGGACGGCTGGCACGGTGGAGCCTCAGACTACAAGAATACGACATCACTGTAACATACAAGTCCGGACGAAAACACTCAGACGCCGATTGCCTATCACGTGCCCCCATTGACCCGCCGCCGCAAGATGACGAGGATGACGACGCCTTCCTTGGAATAATAAGCGCGGAAGACTTCGCCGAACAACAACGAGCGGACCCGGAGCTTAAAGGCCTCGTCGATTATTTGGAAGGGCACACCGACGTTGTCCCCAGGGCATTTAAGCGCGGATTATCTTCCTTCAAGCTTCAAGACAGTCTACTCGTGAAGAAGAACTTCTCACCAGTCCGCGCCAATTACCTTCTTGTTGTCCCGTCAGGACTTCGTCCAGAAGTATTGGACGCCCTACATGACGATCCGACCGCTGGACACCTCGGATTTTCCCGGACACTATCGAGGATACAAGAAAAGTATTATTGGCCGCGCCTGACCGCCGACGTCGCCCGTTATGTCAGAACATGCCGAGACTGTCAGCGACGCAAGACACCGCCGACAAGGCCAGCCGGATTACTACAGCCAATCGAGCCTCCTTGCCGACCATTTCAGCTGATCGGGATGGACTTGCTGGGACCCTTTCCGACGTCAATAACCGGAAATAAGTGGATCGTCGTGGCGACGGACTACCTCACCCGCTTCGCTGAAACAAAAGCACTGCCGAAAGGTAGCGCAGCCGAAGTGGCGAAATTCTTTGTCGAAAACATCCTGCTGCGACATGGCGCCCCAGAAGTCCTCATCACCGACCGAGGCACGGCCTTTACAGCGGAGCTCACCCAAGCCATTCTGAAATACAGTCAGACAAGGCACAGGAGGACAACGGCCTACCACCCGCAGACGAATGGTCTTACGGAACGGCTGAATAGGACCCTCGCCGACATGCTAGCGATGTACGTCGACGTCGAACACAAGACCTGGGATGCCGTCCTGCCGTACGTAACATTCGCTTATAACACGGCGGTACAAGAAACAACACAGATCACGCCGTTCAAGCTGGTCTACGGCAGGAACCCGACGACGACGCTTGACGCCATGCTGCCGCATGTAACTGACGAAGAGAATGTTGACGTCGCTAGCTATCTCCAGCGCGCCGAAGAAGCCCGACAGCTCGCCCGCCTACGGATCAAGACCCAGCAGCGTACCGACAGCCGACACTACAACCTCCGACGACGCTTCGTCGAGTACCAGCCCGGCGACCGTGTTTGGGTATGGACCCCGATACGCCGGCGAGGCCTCAGTGAGAAGCTGCTGCGACGCTATTTCGGACCCTACAAGGTCATCCGACGTATTGGCGCACTAGACTATGAGGTCGTGCCAGACGGCATTTCGCACTCACAGCGGCGCCGCGCACGATCTGAAGTGGTCCACGTGGTGCGCCTTAAACCATTTTACGGACGCTGATGAACTTCCTTAGTTTGTTGTTTTCTTTGATACGAGTGCTTTTCTTTGTTACTTTCGTTTTTTTTGCAGCATCGGGTCGATGCTTTTTAAGAGGGGGGTAATGACACGTGTACTTATCTTTATCGGGCAACCACGTTTCGCCGCTTAACAACTGTAATCGCAGAGCGAGGGACGCGCCTGCATGTATCCGACGTTTCTGGACAGTTATCGACGCTTCTATCCGCGTGTCTGTTGTCGCCGAACCTTGTGTTATCAGATTTCATCGCGTGACACGAATGTTGTAGAACTTTGTGGAAGACACGCGGGTCCCATCAGTTAATCTGGAACATTCGATGACTGATCTATAAAAGCCGACGCGCTTGACCCGCTGATCAGATTTTCGACGATCGCCGAGCGTGTTTGCCGCTATCGTGGCGCTATAAGTGTAGCCTGTTTTGTGGGCACAGGTTCGCCCAATAAAAGTTAGTCTTCTTGTTCACAGTATTGCTACTGTCTTATTCAACGTCACCACCACGTGACAATATTTTGTCCTCGCCGCACGACGAGCAGGCAGGGGATGAAATCCCTTTGCAGCAACTCCGAGTTGCCGTCCAACAGCAGCCGATCCGGGCCCGTAGCAGCAGAGACCGCTGCTGCCTTGTTAGGCTGCATTCAGCATAGAGTTTCTCACTATAACTCCAAGAGGGAAATCTGGCGCCACCGTCTATGGAAGTTTCTTAAGGGGGGTTTTGCTGTCATAAGAATGACGGTATATGTGTGCGAGGCTTGCGTTGGCTGGTGTTGCAAGAGTCGTCACCTAAAACGTCTATAAGCCGACACAAATAATGCGTTCCTAATGTAAAATCTTCATAAAGAGCTTTCATTCACGCATATTAGATCTTCCAGTGAAGTTTACTCAGAGCTACAATGCATAACCAAGCGAAGAAAAGCATGAACACACGACAAACTATTCCAATGCCAGCACGAATCTTGTCGTCTGTCCCTCAGCTTTAGCGGCCCACTGATACTTTTTACGTTTGATAAAATTGTACATGCCATAACAAATTCTCATAGATAAACAAAACATGTTTTTGAGTAATAATAAAGCTCAAACAGCTTTTTACGTGCTGTTTTAGTAGAAAATTATTCATTGTGACAGAGGGAACCATGCTTGCCCGTCTCTCCGAGACCTATGTCAAACCGAAGTCCCAATATACCGGCATTCCCATTCATACCAAAGCGCAGCAGCGCCAGGTTTCCCTCTAGGTAATATATTGCGAGACAGTATCGCGTTCGGGAAGTTGACGGGGAGGGCCACCGCTGGCGACGCTCCGACCCGGGTGGAGCGCCGTCAGGTGTCACTGCAGCGTGTGCCTTGCATAGTCTAAGACGGTTGCAGCTGTGCTGACTGGTACAGTGGCATTTTGTGCTGCCTTTGCAAGGGCTTCAGCCTCCTCGTTACTCTGGACGCCGACGTGAGAGCGGAGCCACTGCAGCGACAGCTTCAAGCCACCCCAAAACAAGGGCGCGAAGCTTATCTGCCGGCAGGGTTACACCGGCGGTCTCCGGTCGATGAAAAGCAAGGAGTGCCGCTCGCGAGCGGCAGAGAATCAAGACCAGAAAATCCGGGGGTCTTCCGCCAGCATGTTCGCAGCCAGATGGAGGCCAGGCACCTCAGCAGCGAAGCAGTTTGCCGCGAAAGGCAGCCGGCACACTCCCGTGCGTGAACGGCAGGGATCACGCAGCAGGCAGTGGCCGATCCGGAGTCTGCATGGAGCGAGCCGTCCCTGCAGATGTGGAGATGTCGGTCCAGTCGGTCCTTCAACAGGAACGCCTACGCCTGGTACAATGCGCCGTATGGGGATCATCGTTTCGTGAGGCCTTCCGGCCTAGCAGACCTCCAGAGGCTGATGGTGCGGAGGAGGTGATGGGATGGCTAGCATGGGACGACGGCCTACAACATCCTCGTATTGCTGACACAAGCTTCCCATGCGCGAGTGAGGTCGGCTCCGCAACATTGAAATACGGGGCGCGATATAGCCTGTCAATGTGATGGAGGCCATACTGTAGGAGTAGCAGGGCCAGCCATCAAGTCTGCGCCTCGGCTAGAGTGGCAGCACTGCATGAGGTCCCTGGCAAGGCAAGAAACATCCGGATGGCTATCTGGTGCTGAAGCTCCAGGCGGTCTACGCGAACCCGTGGGAGGGCCACGAGAGGGAGTGCGTGAAGGAGCATTGACATTGTCGCGGCGGCGTATAGATGGATACCCAATAGTGGTGGTGTGTGTCCTCTGCCGTGGAGCAGCAGACGGCCAAACGCCTTTTGGACCTTCTGCACTGGAGGGATGAGCACCTTGACAGCTCGCTCCCATGGGAGCGGAGGTAAACAGCAGGCCCAGGTAGGTAACAACCCACTTCCATGGTACCCAGTTGTCACTCAGCACTATCGGCACAGTTCGTCGGCATGTGGCGACGCTAGGGTATACGAGAAGGAGAAGCCGCAGTTGTCCCCACTCTGTGTGAAGTGGCGGGGGAGGAGAACATCCAGGCATCCTAGCAGCCGCAGCAGGAGAACACCCCCCTTCCCTCGCCTGACCAGCCTGCCTCGCGCGCCGCAGGAGATGCCACGCATCCGGGCCGCGTTCCTCGCTCACGCACGCGAGATGGAACCGCGTTCGCTGGGTCACCCTCACACGCTTTCACTTATATGCAACCTGACTGCGACGGCAGAAGTGCGCCTAGAGTGGCCATATAATTTCTATCGCAACAATACTTCCCTTAACCGAATACCCTGAATTTACAGTTTCTTTGCTTATAAATTGTGCAATTATCTCTCTTTTTACTTTACCGACGGCCGCGTTCCATAATTCTTAAATTCTTGGTTTCGTTAGAAAAGCGTCAAGAATGAAGATAATCATGCTTAAGAATGACTTCTAAAGGAGCGAGTGTATCTTTATGAGTTAATGACGTGCATTCGCACTCTCAGTCCAACGCTGATTTCATTAGGCTTGGTCCAAGATGAGGTGCCGTTGTGGTTGTGCCACATCTGCGGCAAAATACCGGCCGACGTTTGGCGACCAAATCATTTTTAAATGTTCGAAGGTGGTTGAAGCACTTTTTCATGTCTCATAAAGACAAAGTCGTCATGACGTAGTTGAAATTGAGATGAAGCACGGAACTCTATCGCGTCCCCCTTGGCTTAGGGAAGTAGGACGAGCGTCGGGCAGCTGAAAATTTTTACTGCCATATCATGGCGATCGTTCAACATTTTTACACTACGCATGCCTAAGTGTGCATATTCTGAGGCCTCACTATATTTTTCTGCATCAACCGATAGAGTTCGCATAGCGATGAGAACAGTCCACATTTCCAGACTGCACTACACTCGCGATCGGCCTACAACTCAAGATTTTACGTACACATGGGAGCCACATTAGATTGTACGGTCGACCCACATTTCGTTGCGATACAAATTCCATGGGCACTCCAGGCTCATATTTGGTGTCGGCGTCACCGTGATGTTCCGCATGAATTCCAAGATGCGATAACACCGCGACCACACGCCCTATGCTCTAGGTGCGAGTGAAAGGGTGCGAGGGTGGCCGAGGGTGGTGGCTTCAACTCGCACCCCCAACGAAGGAAGGCGGGAAGACAGCACGCCATCTTCCACCACGCAGAAGGCACAGAAGAAGAGGAGGGGGCTTTTACGCCGGCGGTGGCTTCGTATGGCCCAGCTGAGCGTGGTCGTGCAGGTCTTATCTTGAAAGCGATCAGCGATGAGTACAAAGTCTAGGTGCACCGCGGGCTCATAGCTTTGTGTGCGCTGTGTTCTCGCCGCTTCATCATCATCATCAGCCTGGTTACGTTCACTGTATGGAAAAGGCCTCTCCCATACTTCTCCAACTATCCCGGTTATGTACTAATATTGTGGCCATGTTGTCCCTGCAAACTTGTTAATCTCATCCGCCCACCTAACTTTCTGCTGCCCCCTGCTAAGCTTCCCTTACTTTGGAATGCAGTGAGTAGCGCTTAATGACCATCGGTTATCTTCTCGCCTCATTGCATGTCTTGCCCATGCCCATTTATTTTTCTTGATTTCCACTAAGATGTCATTAACTCGCGTTTCTTCAATCGGCCAATCTGCTCTTTTCGTATCCCTTAACGTTACACCCCTCATTCTACTTTCCATAGCTCCTTGCGTCGTCCCCAGTTTAAGTAGAACCCTTTTCGTAAGCCTCCATGTTTCTGCCCCGTACGTGAGTACTGGTAAGACACAGCTGTTATATGCTTCTTTCTTGGTGGATATTCGCAGCCTGCTGTTCATAATCTGAGAATGCCTGCCAAACGCACCCCAGTTCATTCTCATTCTTCTGATTATTTCAGTCTCCTGATCTGGATTTGCGGTCACTACCTGTCCTAAGTAGATGCATTCCCTTAACACTTCCAGTGCCTCGCTACCTATCGTAAACTGTTGTTCTCTTCCGAGACTGTTAAACATTAGTTTTCTGCAGTTTTCTGCAGTTCTCGCCTCTTAGTTCATGTTAAAGGGAGAGGCGGCACGATGGTCACTTCACTCACTGCTGCGACTGAGCTTCCTCAAGTCACGGTTTCGACAGCGAGTGCCCGGGTTAATCAAGTGAGATGTGTTTCTTTTGCCGGTGCGCGCGTGACGCCATCTTGTTAAGTTAGTTAATAAGCAAATATTTACGAGTTCATACGGCCGACGCATCTACTATCCTTACTTCGTACACTACTTCGTCCACTAATTTGCTATCGCAACCCATGCTCCGTCGTTTGGATGAAAGTGTGGCATTTTTAGACTCCACCATACCCGACACAACAAGACGTACTAGGCAACTGGCCTGGTTACACGTGTGGAGCATTGGTTCGCTATCTTCAACAAATGTAGTAACCTCTACAGTGCAGCGTAGTGGATCCGATTCCGCCGCCGCCTCCATGAGTGTCTGCACAGCGAGCGGATGTTTATGTTCACGGCGCCGGCCTCCTCGGCGTGGAAGGCACGTACAATAAAGGCTCAGTTTCACCGCCGCTCGGCTGCTCGCCGGTTGCTCTCGAAGTTCGTTCTCTTCTCTCTGCGCCCGTCTGTCTATAGCGGACGCATTTCGCGCCCCTATAGTTTGGTGACCCGGACGTAGCAAGCTCACGCAATGGAAGACGAAATGAACACTACAGTATTCAGCAAAGACGGCCCGGCTCTTCAGCCCCAGTCAACAGTGCCAGGCGACATCCCTGCCCCCAGCGCTGCCATGGACGCCACTTCCAATGCCCAGCTGCGGCTGCCGCCGTTTTGGCCGAAGAATCCCGCCGTGTGGTTCACGCAAGTAGAAGCCCTCTTCGATCTGCGGCGCATCACATCGCAACGTGTGATGTACCTGCATGTCGTCTCAGCACTTTCCTCCGAGGTAGCTGATGAGTTCGACCACGTCATGAGAGCCCCACATCCGGCCGCGCCCTACGACCATTGCAAGGCCAGAGTGCTCCCAAGCAAAACCGTGTCCGAGAGAGGGCGCTTGCAGCAGCCCCTCAACGCAGAAGAACTCGGCGATCGCCGACCGTCACAGCTATTACATCGGATGCGACAGCTACTCGGCGACTGTACCCAAGACTCCGAGAGTCCTCTATTGCGCGAGCTGTTTCTGCAACGCTTGCCTCAGACACTTGTCGTGGTTTTGGCAGCTGCGGATGATATGCCTCTTGACAAACTGGCAGAACTCGCGGACCGTGTGAACGACTACTCCGGCGCAAGCTCCGCGGTGTCCTCGACCACTGCCACATCAGACCTCGAGGCCCGGCAATCTTGCCTCGAGGAGAAAATTGACAGGCTGATGGACACCATCGCAGCAATGAAGATAGACACGCCTCGTCGCTCTCCTGTGGCTAGGGGTGGCTCACGTTCGCGTTCCCGTTCCCTTCCAAGATACACTTCTGACGGCTTCTGCTGGTACCACACCAGGTTCGGCGCCAGCGCTGCAAAATGTCGACATCCTTGTCGCTGGCAGGGAAACATGGAAGCGAGTCACTAATGGCGGCGCGTGACTCAACCGCTACGGGAAGCCGCCTATTCTACATCACAGACAGGATCGCAGGTTATCGCTTTCTTGTGGACACTGGTGCAGAGGTAAGCGTCATTCCGGCCTCTCGCCAGGACCGACACCATTGTCCGAGGACTGCGCCTTTGCAAGCTGTGAATACATCCACAATCGCAACATATGGCCAACACTCCCTGACCATTGACCTGGGCCTGCGTCGCATATTTCGGTGGATGTTCATCCTCGCCGACGTGCGCTTCGCCATACAAGGTGCGGACTTTCTTACCCATTTCGGTTTGAACGTGAATCTCCGCTCCCGTCAACTTGGGGACTGTACGACCAGCCTCTCCGTGCAAGGTATCCTCGCACCGCTGTCCGCCTTTACGCAACCAGCTCCGCATTCAAACATCATCAGAATTTGCCTCTATCCTCAGTGAATTTCCTGAACTTACCAAACCTACCAATTTGGAACTTCCGGTGCGGCACACTGTGACGCACCACATCGTCACCACGGGTCCTCCAGCGCCCTGCAAGCCACGACGTCTTGCTGGAGACCGCCTCGCTACAGCTCGCAGAGAATTTGATCACATGCTGCAGTTAGGCATAATCCGCCCATCGTCAAGCAGCTGGTCATCTGCCCTGCACATGGTGCCCAAGCGTGACCCCGGAGATTGGCGCCCTTGTGGAGACTATCGTGCATTGAATGCCCGCACCGCTCCCGACCGGTACCCGCTACCGTACATTCACGACTATGCTACCACTCTTGCTGGAATAACTATATTTAGCAAGATTTACCTAGTCAGGGCATATCATCAAATTCCTATGGCACCAGCGGACATACCGAAAACTGCCATCACAGCACCTTTTGGCCAATTCGAGTACGTCCGCATGCCTTTCGGCTTACGTAATGCAGGCCAAACTTTTCAACGCTTCATCAATGAAGTCATACGTGGTCTGCACTTCGTCATCGTCTATCTTGATGATCTGCTGGTGGCAAGTTCTTCACCAGAGCAGCACGCTGACCATCTGCGGTTGCTGTTTTCGCGACTGCAGGAACATGGCCTAACTATCCACACAGCCAAATGTGTCTTCGGTGTTGACAACGTCGAATTTCTTGGACACCTTGTCACACCTGAAGGAATGAAGCCATTGGGCAGGAAGATTCAAGCTCTGCGGGACTTTTCACGTCCGACATCACTTCGCAAGCTCCGCGAATTTCTCGGGCTTCTGAACTTCCATCGTCCGTTCCTGCCGAATATAGCGTGCATCATTCTACCTCTGACCTACATGCTGAAGGCTCCGAAGGCACCATCTGCGATCTTGGAGTGGACAGCCGAAGCAGACGCCGCCTTCCAAGAAGCCAAGAATGCCCTGGCACAAGCTACCCTCCTAGTGCACCCCATACCTGACGCGCCCATGCGGCTCATCACCGACGCCTCCTCCAGTGCCGTTGGTGCAGTTTTACAACAATTCCATCAGAATCTCTGGTGTCCACTCGGTTTCTTTTCGCAGAAGATGAAGCCGGCAGAAACTTGATACAGCACATTCGACCGTGAACTCCTCGCTGTCTACCTTGGCATTCGCCACTTTCGCCACCTTCTCGAAGGTACCGTGTTCAACGTACTGACGGATCATAAGCCACTGACATTCGCTTTCCGTGGAAACCACAGCACACACACGTCCCGGCAAATTCGGCACCTGGATTTTATTTCTGAATTCACGACCGACCTACGGTACATCGAGGAACCCGTGAATGCGGCTGCCGATGCCCTGTCACGTGTCGACGCGCTTTCCACTGCTGTGTGGATTTCGACATCATCGCAGAGGCACAATATTCTGACAACGAGCCGCGTGACCTGTGTGCAGGGTTCACATCTCTCTCGTTTGCTGAGGTGCCACTGCCATTCTCCTCCGGCACGATCGTCTGCGACATGTCAACAGGCTGTGCCCGTTCATTTGTGCCTTCCTCGCACCGTCGTCAAGTTTTTGGCAAGCTACACGACTCGAGCCATCCTGGTGTTCGCGCCACTCAGCGCCTCATCACCTCCCGTTATGTGTGGCCCCGCATCAAACCAGATGTCCGCCGCTGGGCTCGAGAATGTCAACGCTGCCAACGTACAAAAACGACCCGCCACACCAAGTCACCACTTCAACCCTTCCGTCCGCCTGGCTCTCGCTTTGACCACGTTCACATCGACATTGTCGGTCCACTGCCTTCATCGCGCGGTAAACAATACATCCTCACCTGCGTTGACCGCTACACGCGCTGGCTTGAAGCGCTTCCCGTACACGATATTACGGCGCCAACCATGGCGTCCGTTTTCGTGGCCGGTTGGATATCTTGTTTCGGCTGCCCCAGCGTGGTAACAACCGACCGCGGATGACGATTTGAAATTGAGCTCTTCGGAGCGTTAACAAGCATCATCGGTATCCGCCACATCCACACAACTGCATACCATCCGTCAGCAAATGGAATGGAGGAAAGGCTTCACCGCCATTGGAAATCCGCCCTCATCGTCCGCGACGCTCGAACATCATGGGTCGACGACCTGCCGCTAGTTCTAATAGGTATTCGGTCGGCGATAAAAGAGGACCTCGGGAGTACAGCTGCCAAAATGGTCTACGGGACGACACTACGTCTACCCGGTGAATTCATCGCACCACCTCCAGTTCCCAACCTCTCGCCTCTTGCCTACGTTGAGCTACTTCAGTCGCTCTTTGAGCGCTTGCGACCAGCATCACCTCGACAGCCCTCCACTTACGACGTTTTCGGAAGCAAAGACCTAGCTGCCTCAACTCACGTTTTCGTGCACCGCGAAGGCATCCGGCCCGCCCTCACTGCACCGCACGACGGCCCGTTCGAAGTGCTACAGCGCGGAGAAAAGACCTTTACTGTTTCCGTGAACGGCCGTGAAAACGTGATGTCAATCGACCGTGTGAACCCCGCGTAGTACATGGCAAACTTGTGCGTTCCTCTTGCACTCCCCACTCGTTCCCCACCCGATTCGCCCCCATCCGTACCCTGCCCCGTGAGTAAACACGTGTCCTGGACATCCGCGCGACAGCAGCGCCCTTTGTATCTACGGGGGAGGGGGGGGGAGGGCTGTAGTGGATCCGATTCAGCCGCTGCCGCCGTGAGCGGCTGCACAACGAGCGGATGTTTATGTTCGCGGCGCCGGCCTCCTCGGCGTCGTGGAAGGCACCTACAATTGACGGTTTGCAAAAATACTGTTGCGCATGCGCGAACACGGCTGTCACGAGCGCCCTCTACATGGTTAGGTACGAGAAGCAGACGAACAACCAACGCAGCTATAGCGCGCCTTGAGACGACGGTTTGTGGTGGTTTTGATCGCAGTATTTTCGTGAAAAGGGCGGCTCGTTTTGTTGCGTATTGTGCACAAAGTGTTTCACTAGCAAACGGAGCATGAGTTTATTTCGGTTTCCGTCCGAGAAGAGCTATCCGGCGAGGAAAGCAGCATGGATAAGCGACGGCCGGAGATGCTATCACAGCACACAACTTGCTCGCTCCTCGCAGAGCCGGTTCTCATCGTGCTATTATCTGCTATTGAATTGTCATATGCCAGAGCTGCGAAGTTATTTCGACCTGCAAGCTTCGAGACACCCTTAAACGCAGCCGCATTTTGCCGGAATAGGGAAAGTTCAAGATGGACGGGGACGGACAGCGCTTGCGAACGCGCCGTGGTGTCACTCAGTTGTCGCTGACATGTTATAATGCTAAATATCATAAAGTGACGCCGAAAGTGCGGCTCATATGACAATCAGCGCCTAGTAGTACGCCACTGAAGTGATCGAAACACACCATTCGAGGGCAGTTGGTGTGACCGACGGGCAGCGCGGAGTGACCACCGCGCGACGGAGTTCGGCTGGTTTGCTCTTTTCTGCCGACGGTGTACAGATAGGCAAATGTATTTCCTATTTAGCCTTTTAATATTGATTCATGAGGTGAAGAGCTAGCAAAAAACTATGCGTTCACTTCCTAGCAGAAGCTTCTTCGTAACCGGCGACACCCACGGCCAGCGAGCGAGGCCTACCGTCTTCATCGATGGCAATTAGTGCGTCGAGAGAACGGCGCGTCCTTTGAGACATTCCCGTATTTGCCGTGCGCGAAAAAAGGACCGTCGTAACAAGTCAAACAGCTCCGTGAAGCTTTGCTTTGTTCCAGATGGGCCATATTAGTAGGATAAACTCTCCTAAGCGGAACATCACACTCGGCGCGCTGACTTTGTCGGTAGCCGCCGAACGCTCGAGCCGGCAGGCCTAGCTCCCGGTTGTCGAAGCAGCAGCCGACGGCGCTTGTAATGAAAACGGAGCGGGCCATAAAGTGTTTATTTTCATGAGTATTTTAGCGTCTGGACGATTAGGTCGCGGTTAAATGAACGCAGAGTTGGGTCTCTCTATACTCTGTCGGCAGCAAAGAGCAAATAAGGCTAGCCGCCTTGCACGGTGGTCGCTGCGCGCGGCCAGTCTGCGAAACCAAGTGTGGACACTCGGCGACACATCGGCAGCGTGTTTCGACGACGCGCACTCTGCTCTTTGTTGAAGGATTGTATTTCGCTCCCGTTAGTCTTGTGCTGGCATCAGCAGCCCCAAATATACGATATCTTTAACGTAATTGTCATTCAGTGCCGAGCCTCGATGAGCCTGGAGAATAGTGGCAGTTATAGAAAGCAGATATTTCCACACGCGATCAGTTTGAGTGGTACGCTTGACATGTATGACATGTATGTACGCTGACATGTATGTACGCTTGACATGTACGCTGACAGGTCTATGACATGTACGAAAACTGGAAAGTAGTGACGGCGTCTTCAATTATTTTTGACGTCATGAACACACGCGGTTGCCACGGCAGAGGCCAGGCAGCAGCCGAGAAACGAAACTGGCTCTCTAACCGCATACTCTCGTACGCAGAGCACTGCAGCTTTGCCTGTTGTGCGCCAGGTGGCGCTCACTATTTTGCAAACCGTCCATTAAGGCTCAGTTTCACCACCGCTCGGCTGCTCGCCGGTTGCTCTCAAAGTTTGTTCTCTTCTCTCTGCGCGCGTCTGTCTATAGCGGACGCATTTCGCGCCCCTATATGCAGCATGAAATTTCACTGCTCACTTTACGATTCATGGTGAAGGCGACATGTGTAAGAAATGTGAAGTGGTGATACATTGTTCCAAATTCAATTGCTTTTTAGCTTAGAAAGTATGTGCTGCTGAATAAAAGGTATCGTGTCCCAAATTCACGCTTTCTACCTAACGAGCGCCGTTCGATTCGCTGATGTCAAGAGTGCTATGGAACTGAGAACCATGGCTACGGATTGTTAAGTTAGGTGCATGTGAAGCACACGTGAATAAATACAAAATCTTATCTCTCATTTCTGGTTGCAGAGAGGCAGAGAAAGCTCGTGGACTCTCGAGAAATTTCTGCTGGAACTAGGCCTTTCCTGGCCGCGCAAGACGTCGGCGTCAAGACCTCAGCTGCTCGGAACGCTCGTCAAGTCATCTTTGCACTTCGGTATGCCCATATTCTGGGCCTTTTTCGTGGGTCGCCATCCATCGCACCCGAACCGGAATATCATTTACACAACTTTCGATGACCGCACCATCGATTGGGTGGTGCAATTGGAATGGCTCATACGCTCAGGGAAGCATGGCGCCTACCTGCGACGCTGCGCAGAGATTGTGGGCGGCACGGGACAGTCTTATTCGAGTATGATCCACAGCGTAACAACCACGCACTTTGACATCGGCCTCCTGATAAAATTCTTGTGGAACCCGGTCGCCGTTCCCGCGTACCTTGACCTCAGCGATCCCGAGCTTCGGCGAGCCCTCAACGGCCACCTTGCAGATGACTCGCAGCTCTGGCCCGAAGACGAGATTGTCAACCTGCAACCCCGTCTATTCGCTGAGCTGAACGCAACCTACCTTAGCCACAACAATTTTACTGAGAACTTCGAGCTCTACCTCGGCGCTTACACTGTATGGTTGCTTTTGCCGTATGTCTCGAACTACCTTACAACACGCATGCTGGAGGACATCGGTCTTGCGTCCTTCGAGCGAAGCTTCCGGCATCACAAGTGCATGCAGGCGCTTGAGGTCACCTTACCGCTCGCCAAGTGGAAGGTTGAATACGGTGGCACCGGTGACAAGACCTACACGTGGAAAATGCTTCGCCTCACTACACTGTCCTTCAATCAATTGGGAACGGTGTATGGCGACGCTTTCAGGAACCTCTTTTCAACAATCGCGTCTCGCTTAGCAGTGAATGAGTGGAATATGACTCTGACGTGGGACACTTTGGACAGCGCCTATGCCTACGTGCCCTTTCACGCAAAAGCAGGGTTCTTCGACCTGTACATACGTATATGCATGGCAGGTATCCGCATATTTAAGAAGTCGCTGCAGCAGCCCAGGCTGACAGTCATTCACACGCCAGGGATCGCTACATCTAGGCTGTACCGGATTCTCGTGGCCAGAGAAGTGGTGATCGAGAACTTCCTGAGGACACCACCACTCTTCGATCTTAGGCACCCATTGCCTGTCCTTGCCGCCTTCGTCGCCACCCTCATCTGCAAGGAGGTCATCGTTCTGGGACGACTTATTCTTTACCACGACGAGCACTTTAAGGTGAGTGAGAGTGAGTGAGTGAGTGAGTGAGTGAGTGAGTGAGTGAGTGAGTGAGTGAGTGAGTGAGTGAGTGAGTGAGTGAGTGAGTGAGTGAGTGAGTGAGTGAGTGAGTGAGTGAGTGAGTGAGTGAGTGAGTGAGTGAGTGAGTGAGTGAGTGAGTGAGTGAGCCAGATCATATTATACTTGAGCGGAATAATGAGCATAGCGTCATTCCTCATCACCGAGTTACTTGCGCTAACGAGATGGAATGGCACCATCTGAGTTTAAACACGTTGGCGGGCTAGTTGGTTTGAATTCATGATAGAGTTTGTAAGCGCGACTGAACGTGGATGAGCGCTCTCTCTGTGTGTATGTTTCTTTCTACGTTCTCGTTCAGTCGCGCTTACACATTCTACCGTCTGACCTCTTGTGGCACTGATGTGCTGGAAGTGAATGTTACGTACAAAAGGCTGGCATCTCACGTCTTCTGTTTGACGTGCACATATATTGCAAACATATCGGCGAGGGCCTCATTCTGGCTTTGAGTAAGACCCTTCGTCTGCGTGTGGCAGACTGTTCTCCTCCGGTAACTTGACTGGCTCTACTGCAGAAACGCTCAAGTAAGTTGCGCTGTGAAAGTCATTACTCTCTCTATGATGAGGACTTCGGCAGTATCATGTCCTAGCAGGATAATATCTACCTCGGACTAACTGTCTTCGGGCACGGTATTTGTTTCGGGGGCAAGGTAAGGTAATCCTTGTGGGCAAGGTAATGAGTTGCCATGAAGATCCACTTATTCCTCCTCCGACTCCCAGAAAGGGTCCAAACATGTCCCCCAACTTCGCTGGAACAGTTCACAAGGTGGCTCGATTGTCTTATAATGTTTAAACGGCCTTGTAGGCAGTGTGTTGCAGCGTTAACAATCTAGCCATGTCGTGATGTAATGAGTGACGTCTCAGTTCAAGCGCCCCCAGGGATAATTCTCCTTAATTCTCGCAAGCCTACGCGAGAATCCGAGGAGCGTTGCCGTTGGATCACCATGAATAGCGTTAAGAACTTCTGGCCACTGAGCTGTAGGAAGAATGAGAAGGTCGCTGGAAAGCACTAGCGAGCAGTTCTTAACGAGGAGACAGTCTTGGGAAAAAACAAATGCAAGCTAACCCTCAATGCCCTAGTAACAAAGTTGTCTTTCTTTTATTGCAAATATATCGACAGTGCAGTGTATTTCATACATCTTAAATGGCATCACCGTGATGTTCCGTATAAAGTCAAAGTGCGATAAGATAGCGACCGTACGCTGTAGGTACTAGAGAAAACAAGCGAGCTTTGGTTGAGAAGGGTGTTTGGTTGGTGCGTGCCCACCGGTCGCGCGCGCAAAGTGAGAGGGGATGTGTGAGATGTGAGAAGGGGTGAGAGGTGAGATGCGCGCCCGCTAGGAGGGAGTTGAAAAGGGGCGACAGGGTATTGCGTGTTTCCGCTTCGATTCCGGCCGCGGCTGCGAATGGCATGGTTGAGCGTGGATGCGCGTGTCTTATCTTGTAGGTAAGCGCGGTGACTTTGAAAGCTAGCCGAAGCTGGATAGTTGATGGCTTCGTATGCGCTGTGTTCATACGCACATGGTTCGCGATGAAGGAGGAAGAAGCAGGAAGAAGGGGAATGCGCTCGCCGCTGCTGCCACTCCCTTTCACGCCAGCGTTCTGACAGCGTGTGCCCACGCTGGATTGAGTGAGATTTCTTCTGATTTGCAAGGGCGCGCGTGAAGCCATACTCGGTCATTCACGTAGTAAGCGAATGTTTATAAGCGCTTTTAAGGGTGATAAAACAACTAACCTTAATGCCGTTTAGCTTTTAACAACTTTTAACAACTTTTAACTGAATCAATGTTTCGCCTTTCGCGAGAAACAGCTACCTTTCTTGACACGACTAGTAATTTGCAATTTCACTGGTAGGAAAAAAAGTAGCCTAGATTTTTCTTCTAGTCGTGGTGGTCCCGTTAGCACAGCACACATTCTTACTCTTGTCGGCCCTCCAACTTGCGCAAGCGAGCTATATAACTATTTGAATTTCTCAAAGTAAGATACGTCAGAAAATTTGTAAAGTATGACTTGCACAAGAACTTCAGAAATGATAGCATCGGATTGTAATTTGAATATACGAGAAAAGATACTTCTGTTACGCGTACACTACAAGCCTTTCCGCTGCCGATTGACTTTGGGCCCTCCGCCTGACCGACGTCCGTTATTAAACTAATTTCTAAATGTAAAATATGCCAGAATATTCATAATGGACGACTTACACACAACCTACAGACACGATAGCATCGAATTGTAATTCGGACATTGGAAAAAAAAACGTTAATATACATTCATCGACGATTACAATACACCCTAACGCGAAATTTCAGCGCCACTCTATACGCGTTTTCATTTCGCGATATATTGATGCAAAGAAATTTATTGAGGCATGGTATAGAGTGTCGAAAATTTCATCTGCCGGTGAATCGAGTCGGCTTCTATACATGACTCGTTGAATGTTCCAGTGTAATTGCTGGTGCCACTTGGCTTCCAGAAAGTTGTACACGATTGGCGCCCCGCATAGAATCCGATAACAATACAATCGCAAGCCATGACAGTTAAAATAAATAATTTGTGGGGTTTTGCGTGCCAAATCCAGGATCTGATTAGGAGGCACGCCGTAGTGAGGGACTCCGGATATTTGGGCCACCTAAGTTTCTTTAACGTGTACCTCAATCTAAGTACACAGGTGTTTTCGCATTTTGTCTACATCGAAACACAGCCGCCCTAGCCGGGATTGGATCCGGCGACCTCGTGCTTACTCAAAAGCATAATCACTAAGCAACTACGGGGGTAACCATGAGAATCGAAGCAAGCGCGAATGAGACTAAACTAAGCTAACCAAACGAGTGGGAGCGAGAGTTAACGCGTGCAAACTATAGTACGAAATGAGCGGTCCTGCTGAGACCACATACGAGTACGCGTCGAATGGTTAGGCTGGTCCTCATGAAACCAGTTTCCCGCGCGCATGTCATTGAATGCATACAAACTGGGATATATAGCGCAAGAATGACACAGGGACAAGCAGGAACACGGGACGAGAGCTAACTTTCAACGATTGATTTATTGAAGCTGGTGAGCATATATATACTCCCTGGGACGCCACTACAACATACACACTGAAGAGACGGAGGAAAAGCAATCATGTCACTACTGTGCCCGAAAATTCAAGCTCTTTATTTGATAAAAGAATAGACGACGTGCTAACCCAATCGTGACCGGCTCTGGCTATCTGAGCTGCTTCAACGATATCCCTCGTAATCTTATTCTTGTGGCGATAGACAACAACAGCGGTTTTTAAGAGAGGGAAGCATGGTGCCTAGGATGTGTCCACTAGGGGGACTCTTACACAATACCTCCCGTGCTTTGCAGATGTGTGCAGAACCACGGCTTCCCGATCAAAGTGCAGTGGCGTAACAAGTCGCATGGCATTCGCTGGTCTTCGCAGAACGCACAGTTAACGTCAAGCTAAACCGATGTGGTTGGTCTCTGACAAATGACGACGGTATTTGTTTGGTCTCATCTGGGGTCACACAGAAGGGCGACGCCTGCAATGACAGCGTTCTTAGACTCTTTCCGCGCAACGTGTTATCGTACTACTACAATATCTAAAAGTAAAATGCGTCAGAAAATTCGTAAAGTACGACTTACAAAAAATCTACAGATATCATAGCATCAGATTGTAATTGCAATATATGAGAGGACATAATTTTGTTATGCCAATACTCAAATACAAATCCCTTTTTCAGCTGCCGTTTTTTGGGTGAGCAGGCCACGAATAATTCCGACAGACTATAGACTAATAGCTTCGCTGTAAAAGTAGTTTGTAATCCTTCAAACACAGAAACATATCGCATGGCGAACATTTGAGTCCAGAAGCGTCTCTGTGTGGCAAAGATCAAAGCGGCATCTCCGCTAAATACCAGCAGGAGGGGAACATAGGGATTTAATTTTTCCCGTAGCTAGACAGCCTCGCAGAACATTTTCAGAGATTTTATTTAGGCATTTTCAGGCATTCTGGCTTTGTTGCATGTTGCGGATTTTCTAGAGGGGCCCTTCATTTTTGTCGTACTAAGCACCTTATTAAAAGTAAAATTAATCAATGCAAAACTTTAACCCTTTGCTGTCGCCCAAAAAGTGGGAGTTTGCTTAACCTACAGGAATTATTATTACGTAGTGGAATAGATTCGCCAAGAAAGCCATCCAAAGGCGATTTTCCGGCATACTGACTGCTTTGTTGCTAAAGGATGGACATATTTGCTGCGCCGAATTATTGCCAGTTAACTTAAGTTCGTAAGTTGTCCGGAAATTGTAGAGTTATTGTGCTGCGCCTATTGTTGGAAATGGATGGATCATCGCCGGTGGAAATGGAGGGATCATCGCTGGATCTTTCGACCATGTCAACCGTCACAGAAAACGTCAGCGGACAGAGGGCGTCGCCAACAGACCATCAAGTACTAAAGCGGCAGCCTCATGCCATCACTACGGGGCCCGGTGTCGACGAGAGCACTACCATGCGCTTACGTGCCGTCTTTGTGCAGATCGCGGCAGCTGGGCTACTGATGTCGGCGCTATCACCGCCACCTGGTCACGCCTACCGATACCCGGTGGAAATGGAGGGATCATCGCTGGATCTTTCGACCATGTCAACCGTCACAGAAAACGTCAGCGGACAGAGGGCGTCGCCAACAGACCGTCAAGTACTAAAGCGGCAGCCTCATGCCATCACAACGGGGCCCGGTGTCGACGAGAGCACTACCATGCGCTTACGTGCCGTCTTTGTGCAGGTTGGTGTCGCATATTATGCTACTCCTAAACCTAAGAAGCGCCGTTTTCTGTCGACACCGTGGCCCTTGTTCCTTGCTATTCGCTTTATTGGAAGTGTGCCTTTCACGTGGTTTTGCATTACGAGCTTTGTGACGCATCTGCTTGTACTTTTGTCCGGAGACGTTGAGCTGAATCCTGGACCTCTGACAGAGGCTCAGGTTGCGAAGCTCATGAAAGCTGTTGATGTCATTCCTGTAATTCAAGAAAACCAGCAAAAACTTTTGAAGGAGGTCTCAGTTATCCAGTCAAATCAATGCGAATTCACGGAGAAACTAGATTGTTTGGCAACAAAGCTATCCAACGTAGAAGAAGAGATTGAGTCCTTCAGAGGCACACAGAAAGCTGTCACGAACCTTCAGTCGACTGTAGAATCTCTGACAAAACAAGTTCAAACTTTGTCAGGAAAAAACGACGACTTAGAAAACCGATCTAGGCGATGCAACCTTGTTTTCTATGGCATTACGGATACCGAAAGAGAAACCTGGGATGAGGCAGAAAAAAATGTTATCTGTTTGTGTAAGGATCTGCTTGGTGTGAGCATCAGTCACAGTGATATTGAACGCGCTCACAGGATAGGGCGATACAGCACGCAAAAGTCACGACCAACTTTAGTTGCTTTTTCGTCCTACAAAACTAAACAGAAGGTCTTGCTTCAAGGTCGGAAGCTTAAAGAAACAACTTACGCTATGAGTGAGGACTACTCCGCGCAGGTTCGCTTAGAAAGAAAGCATCTAATTTCATTCGCCAAAAAGCAAAGTCACCCCTTTAAGCTTCGGTATAACCGTTTCAATATTGGAAACAGCACCTACATATTTGATAACGAGGCAAAAGAGGTAGTACAGTGCAAATCATAGCAAACCCACGAAGTTCACCATTCTGCGCATGACAAACAAAGTTTGCAGCTTATAATTATTAACTGTCGCAGCATAAAAAATAAAGCTGACGAGTTCGCGCTCGTAATTTCACTGCATTGTCCGGACATTATCATTGGCACTGAATCTTGGCTGGATGACACAGTTTCAAGTGCTGAAGTGTTCCCAACAGGCTACACGGTTTATCGCTCGGACAGGAACAGACACGGAGGGGGCGTATTTATACTTGTTTCAGATAACTTGCAAAGCTGGCCGATCGATCTTTGCAACATAGACTGTGAGCTTGTCCTGTGTAAAGTTGCTTCACAAACTGGTAGGACAATTACAATAGCTTCGTTCTACAGGCCACCTGGAAATGATAGTAGAGCTATATCTAGCCTGTCCGAAGCACTGGCGTCAGTTTCTTGTGACGTTGTTCTACTGGGGGGTGACTTCAACCTACCAGACGTGTCCTGGGGTGGCGGTCTGCCGACCAATTTATCAAACTCATCGTTGCATTCTGCATTGCTTGACCTCACAAGTAGCTTCAACCTGACTCAGTGCGTCGAGTCCCCAACCAGAGTTACTGCTCTGTCATCCAACACCCTCGATCTCCTTTTCACAAATGAAACTGATCTGGTGTCTCCACCTGTCTGTGATCCCGGTATCAGCGACCACGCTGTCGTTTTAACCAGCGTTTCTTATCCACACCAAAATAGAGCTCGGCTTACTCCAAAACTTATATACTTTTATGATAAGGGAAACTACCAGGCAATGAACAGTGAATTAACTGATTTTATTCCAGCTTTTTCACAGGTTTGCTCAGAAAAAGATGTTAACATTGCTTGGAGCGTACTGAAAGATAAAATAGTTGCACTAATTTCGGAGCACATACCATCAAAATTACTAACTGCCAAACGTCGGAAAGATAAACCATGGATCACCTCCGAAATCCGTCAACTCCTTAGAAAAACACGCCGTCTTTTTCAGAACCTCAGAAAAAGCAAGATGCCAGTTACTTCTGAAAAGTTATTTTCTGTCCAGCAAGTTTGTAAATCTAAAATTAGTGAAGCGAAGCGTCATTTCTTCAGTACATTAGACGCAAAGATTCGAAACAATCACAATATTATATGGAAGCTTGCCAAAAAAACCAGGAAAGAGAAAATTGGTATACAATGTATCACGTCTGACAATGGCACGATAACAAATGATGAATTGAATGCCACTGCTTTCAACGATTATTTCCGGTCCGCCTTTTCCGCTAATTCACCGATGAGCAATATCCCTTTACCGTCCTGCGCCTCAGTTCTTCAGGAAATGCCCGATATCACGTTATCAATTCATGGTATTTTTCAAATCCTTACCAGCCTAGACACAAATAAAGCGACAGGTCCTGATGGCATACCCAATCGCGTGCTGAAAGAATGCGCTAGTTCTCTTAGCAACCTTCTTCATACAATATATATGACGTCATTATCCGAAGGAATCGTGCCGGACGAATGGAAGTTTGCTCATGTGGTTCCTGTTCATAAGAAAGGACCAAAAAATAATTTAGAACAATATCGCCCAATTTCCCTCCTATGCGGCGCTTCGAAAATTATGGAACACATCGTATACAGCAACCTAATAAGGCATTTGAATTCGCAAAACTTTTTTTACACAGAACAACATGGCTTTCGCGCCGGATTTTCTTGTGACACACAGTTAACGGAATTTTCTTTTGACATAACGACTGCATTAGATCAAGGTACTAGCATTGACTGTTTGTTTTTAGATTTCAAAAAAGCATTCGATCGGGTACGGCATGATTGTATAATTCACAAGCTTCAGCACTTAAAAATTCCCGCTGACCTAATGAACTGGTTAATTAACTACTTCGTAAACCGCAGACAGATAACAGTGGTAAATGGATGTTGCTCATCAGCTGTTCCGGTCACGTCAGGAGTACCGCAGGGGTCTGTTCTGGGGCCGTTATTATTTCTTATTTTTATTAACGATATAGCGAAGAACATCCAGTCGAACCTACGATTGTACGCAGATGACTGCGTTGTTTATCGAGCGGTAAACAATCCAAATGACAGCAAAATCCTTGAAGATGACCTTAATAAAATTTCTAACTGGTGTACCACTTGGTGCATGGCCCTAAATGAATCAAAATGCAACTACGTGTGCTTTTCTCGAAAAAAAAAACTGACGTTTCCCATTCTTACAGGCTAAATAATTCGACCATTTCGAACGTAACAGGGGCCAAGTACCTCGGCGTTCACTTCTCAAGCGATCTTACTTGGCATGATCACATTGCAGAGATTGCCGCGAAAGGGAATAACACACTAATGTTCTTGGCTCGAAATGTTCATCCCTGTCCTCTGGCAACCAAAAAGTTATTATACACGACATACGTAAGGCCTATTCTTGAATACGCGTGCACGATATGGGACCCTTATCAGGACAACCTTAAGTACATCTTAGAGCGCGTGCAAAACCGAGCGGCACGCTTTATCACTGGGAGCTATCGCAGATGTAGTAGCGTCACACAAATGAAAATACGCCTAGCGCTTACGACGTTAGCCGAACGCCGGCGCTGCTTGCGTCTCAAATTTTTTCATAAGATATTTTACAACAATACTGGCATTAATAAATCAAAATACATGCTTAACCCGCATTACACATCCCATCGCCGTGAACACCCATTAAAAGTAAGGCCAATGAAGTCAAGAACGAACTTGTTAAAGTATTCTTTTTTTCCAAAAACCATCAATGAATGGAATGCTCTGCCTCAGGATACCGTTTCTAAAACATCAAATTCAGCCTTTTTCGAAGAACTGCTTGACATGTGATCATTTCGCGTGTTTCGATGTTTTTTCTTTTTTTTTTCGCGTTTCCTTGCCTACTATATGTATTTCTGAGTGTAGATGTGTTCATAAGTTCATGTATGCCCATGTATGTGTGTATGTATGTACATATAGTCCATTTCTTCTTTTTTTCTTTTTTTTTCTCCTTTTTGTTTTGGCATAGTTATGCTGCCTGCACTGCATTATTCGTCACCGTGTTTTTTTTATGTAACCATAATTACAACTGTTTAACATGTGTATTACTTCCCCCCCACTGTAATGCTCTCCGAGCGAATGTGGGACTGTATAATAAATAAATAAATAAAAATTGCCCTTGTGATACGCCACAGCATAGTGTTTTATTCATGGCTACATAGAGGCAACGTTATTCGAATTACGAGAATCTCACAAACAGCGTTTGCATGGCAAAGTGCGTGTCAGCTGCACAAGGCATTCTTTGTTGTTGTTGTTGTTGATGACGTTGTTTTCAACAAAACACCATTTGAAATGCGCGATTGGCACTCTCTACACAATGTAAAACCAATAACCATTCATTTTTGCCCGCAATTATCAATGCTCTAGAAGGCAGCACGTCCGGTGCACAGCACAAACGCGTGCCTTAACCCTTCACTGGCAGCTTAACAATTTTTGCTGAGCGTTACCATGCCCCGCCTACAGAATGTCTATTAAGGAAAACACTTTCACAGGGCCAGTGTATGCTATTCAGACGCACGTCCGTGCACTCAAACTATAAGCGCTTGCCTAAACAAAGAAAACAATTTTTCAAAGTGAATAAAATGTGGCTAATTCCTGCGCTGAGAAGACAACGACGAGAACTGCAGGTTTTGTCGCCTGAACATCTGCTGGAGCTCACGGACGACACTTTTCTGAAGGCCTCTGTCGAGCAGGTAACTCAACAAAGCAAACGAAAAGACTAATATTTCTATTTGTCGTGTTCTTACAGATGCCCTCGTTAGAACAAGAATATTGTTCAGCTGCCAGTCGAAGGGTTAAAATCTGTGAGAGGTGATCGATTGCAAAAGCTGAATGTAACAAAAACAAGTTATACTGCTGTGGCTTATACCTTTACAACAATACGAAAGAAAAACCAAGAAAAAAAAACGTTACTCGAACATGTTTGTTTCGCAAACAAAGATAGCGTCGTAATCGGGCTACGCATGATGCAATCGGATGAAAATGTATCACGTTGATTGCCGCTCAGAGTGGCAGAGCTCAGCATTACGACTGTAGATCCGAACGGCAGTGGTCACGTTTGAGAGAGCTTACTCATCCTTAGTACATCTAAAATATGAAACTGATTCTCTGATTATCAGACTTTGTAGGGCCTACAAGTGTATGACTCTTTGTTTGAATTTCATGGCTTCTCGGGACGCTTCCATGTGTGCCAATTATGATCCAGAAATGGCATAAGGGAGACGGTGAGCAAGACCGAGGCATGCACAGTGGCGCCCACCGCCTTTGACTACAGTGGGCCTACTACGAATAAGGAGCGAGCACGATTGCAACATTAAGAACGTAGGAGCCCCATTAGCTGTAACATATGTAAGGGATGCAAACTTTCTATGCGTGACTAAATTTGTAAACGGCCGTGGTGGCTCAGTGGCTACGGTGTTGTGCTGCTAAGCATGAGGTGGCGCGGTCGCGGGATTTCAACGAGGGAAAAATCCCGAAACGGAACGCCCGTTTCCCACACATTCGGGGCAAGTTAAAGATACCCTGGTGGCCAAAATTTATCCGGAGTCCGCCACTACGGCGTGCTCCATAATGAAATCGTGGTTTTAGGCACGTAATACACTCAGAATTCGTTCATAAATTTGTAACCTGTGCAGTTCGCTACGTCATGTCCATCCTGGTGCCCATACAACCCTCTGCTGAACGGTCATTTCGCGTACCCATTGTCGATGTGATGCTGACACAGCCAGCACAGTTTTAATTATGTTTTTTCTTTACGGGGCAAGACCACGATTCGAATAATAGAGACGCCATAGTGGCGGACCTTGGAATGATTTAGACTGTCTCGGCTTCTCTAAAATGCGCACAAAGCACGGTACAGGGACGTTTTCGCACTTAGCCCCAACCGAAATACCACCGCCGCGGACGATATATGAGCTCGCGCCGTCCCGCTTAGCGGTGCCACGCCACCACAGTGGGTGGAAGTCTGCCTTGCCTTCCAAGTAATCGACTAGGCTCCTTCGTTGCGGCTCGGCTCGTTGTTCGGCGAAGTCGTGTGTTTATTGCCACCTGGAAAATGTTCAGCCGTGTGGTCGATGCGGTCACGAGACAAGTGGTCGGCATAAGAGTTTTTGCGTCCACATTTGCAAAACACACTGATGTTGCTTTCTCGAAGCGCCATGGTTGAAGCGCAGCCTGAAGGGATCCCGATTCTGCTGGCAGAGATAAAAAAGCGGGGTCGAGAAGCAAGCGCTAACTTTGGCTTCACGGGACCCCGTTTGACATAGTGGTGGTAGTAGCAGTAACGGATCATGTACTTTGATTACTGTAAGGAAATGCAGCGTAGCGATGCCTACTCCTTCAACATGATTGCACAACTTCCTAAAGCTTGTTATAGAAAACGTGGTGAAAATTTAATGACACACAAAATACATAATTACTCAGAGAGGCAGTACCATTGCTAGCAAGGCGTAAATTATTTATAGCCTCTATAACTTGGCGCCAAGCTTTTGGAACACAATCTCGGTCACTAAAAAATAAAAAGGGTGTGAGAGAGAGATAGCGAATATGTCGTGCTGATGCGTCACGCAGCCGTCATGTTTGCTATAAATTATGCTTTGTCTTGCAGGAAGCTATGTGTATTTTATCAATAATGTAACATGAGCGTACTAGCACAAACGATGCATTAGAATGATCTAACGTTCAATTCAAAATGATAAGTTTGTTTAATGATGTCGTAATATCTGATTAGTGACAGCCATTATTGAATTGACCTCCCGCAGGGTATAAGTCAGAATTTTTTTATTTTATAGAAATGTTACTGCTGAAAAATTCGTTTGATGCGTAGTCCATTTATCATGGGTGATGTCAACATTGACATGCTCAGTGGGGATGCATCTTGTATACAGTTGGAAACAATTCTTGACTCATTTGCTTGCTCAAATGTCATTACGTAACCTACTCGTCTAACTGACCACAGTGCCAGCTTACTTGACATCAGTATCACAAACACCCAGAAACAAAATAGCACTAGTGGTATATTATAACTCGACATTAGTGATCACCTCCCTATCTTTATATTTTTGCCACTCGCCAGCGACAGGCCCCACTCTCGTGAAACGTCGAACTATCGTAAGATAAATTCTTATCTGCTACGTCAATTTTATTACGCACTGGAAGATACAAACTGGTACCTGGTTTAGGCAGAAAGTGAACCTGACAAGTCATACCACCTTTTCTTTCACACGCTTAAGACTATCTATGATAGTTGCTTCCCGCTTGTTGAATGCTCCCCGAGGCAAAAAAGAATTCGTAAATCCTGGATTAGTCAATGCTTGTACAAAAAGATCAAAACCAAAAATAAGATGTATCACGCCTTTGGACCTACACGTGACGCTGCTCTGCTCAACGAATACAAAAAGTACCGAAAAAAATTAAATGCAGATTTGAAAAAAGCTAAGACTTGCTATTATCAATGTCTTTTCGCTAGGATATTTAATGATCCAAGAAAGCTTTGCAACGAACAATTCGAAACTGAAGCGTTCCTTAAACATTGCAGCTGTTGTTCATGGCAAAACGGATGTTTAAGCACTCACAGATATGAATGAATACTTCACTAACGTTGGTGATTTTCAGATTCCCAGCAAGAGGGACCTCAGTTCCGAAACTTGTTCTTATTCAGTGCAGAAACGCGTAAGCTTGATACACTCAATATCTTTGTTTCCGACAAGTCCTTAAGAGGTGGAAAATTTATTGGGCAAAATAAAGAATAGCGTCTCGCCAGGAATTGATGACCTGTGTGTTGTGCCAATTAAATATGTTGCGTCTGTTATATCGCTACCGCTAACGCATATAATTAATGGAATGCTGGAAACTGGAAACTTCTCCGATGTTAAGCTCGCCCGCATATGCCCAATACCCAAGTGTGGGGCGCTTACTGACACATGTAATTACAGGCCAATCTCGTGGCTGCCCGTGCTATCCAAAGTCTTTGCGAATGTTATTAAGACGCGCCTCGTGAATTTTATGACTAAGCACCACGTAATAAATGACTCACAGTACGGTTTTCAGAAAAATAAAACAACATAGCTAGCATTATTACGTGTTAAAAATAAACTAATGGATGACATTGAAAATAAGATTTATACCGTTGGTCTCTTTATTGATCTTATGAAAGCATTTGATTGTGTTAACCATGATATTTTATTACGTAAACTTCATGATTACGGCATTCGTGGCATTGCCTTAGATCTTTTAAAAATTATCTTTCCCACAGAAAACAATGTATAAAAATTGGTAACATTATTTCCCCAACTGCTACAGTAAAACAAGGAGTACCTCAGGGGTCGATTCTAGGGCCCTTGTTTTTTATACTTTACATAAACGATATATTTGATATACCTAACTCCCCAAAGTTAGTAATTTACGCAGATGACACCAATACATTTTATTCCCCAGGTCCCCTCAAGTTGTCTATGACAACTTTTTTGCCTGGAGGACCCCCACCATTTTGTTAGAATTAAACTGAACTGCAAACTGAACTGCAATATTTGATGTTGATATTCATAGGGCTTCGTATGAGTTTTTGAGGGGCGCATAAGAATGGTTTTTGTAGCAACAAACGTGAGGGCAAATGCACTACTTTAACGTACTATAATAGGTTGAAACCTCAGAACTACAAGGTCACACGTGTACTGTCCAAGTAAGACAGAATTTGCATAAATCCGCTTTCCAATTACATCCACTTGTCTACGAGTTTGAAACATTTTTTTCGTAAAGATAGGCCTTTTGTGCCCTGGTCTCCGGATGAAACCTCAACGTCTAGGCACATTTTATTGGAGATGTTGCTGCTCAAGGAAGGATTACGTTTTAGCTTGAAACAACGAGTTTCCATTTCCTAATTAGCGTAGCATATAAATTAGTCGACCATATTCTCTTTCAGGGGTAAAGAGCGGGTGCACGGTGTTCTTTGTGGGTGGACAGCGTTTTTAATTCTGGGGTTGTCACCGCGACTATAGCTCCTTGGAGGAGAGTGAAATATGTGGCACTACGAGGCGTTGCTCGAGCAAAGGGGATTTCTCGCTTACAAATTTGCCGCGCGAGTGGCCAGAGTTCAAGGCTGCCAGCTTGGCATCGCTCGTCACCAGCAACATCCCGCGTCAGCCGCAGGCCCAAATGTTCGCAAGGCGGGCAAAAGAGCTGCAGTTGCTGCATGATGATAGTGTGATTTCAAGCAGGTATAGAGCGCTAGCACAAGGGAGAAAAAGCAACGCGTTTTCCCAGCATTGCCCTCTCCTTTTCTTATTTCTTGTGCTCGCGTCTATACCTGCTGCAAGCAGCAAACTAGATCCTTCGACATTTCACTGTGATACTGTGATATTTTTCACTGTAATTTAAACAAAAATACACTGCATTTTCAGGTTCATAGAGTGCAACATTGTAATAACAATTGACCTAAACCGAAGCTATGCGATTGATTTGGATTGGGGCATAAGGAGGTTGATCGAGAGAAAAAAGCCTGTAGAATTACCTTTGATCAAAGTATCGTTTTTACCCTTCTATGGAAGCATCAGAGATGTCACTCTTTGTGCCTATCTTCACAAAGATTCGTTGAAGAGCGGGAAGGCTGGCTCTTGAAGTCTTCCTGAAAGTGTGGGTTTGAAAGCGTCTCGTTGAAATAAAATTATGTGTCCACACCAAACCAAGCTACGTACTACTCGCTGGCATCGCACAGGGCGTAGCATGTATGCGAACGTTGGGATGGCGTCTCCGAGGAGTCAAATTGATCGCACCGCCTTATTGTATTACGCACAATGCCAGTGACCCGGACTAACATTGCATTGCACCCAGAATGGCAGTGTGGCGCGCGATGTCCGATGCTCGCCTTATTACTGAGCACGTTGTAAGCGAGCGGCAGCCGTAGTGATGCCAACACGAAAACTAGAAAAATAGCAGTACTAATACAGAACATTTGTGCACTACCTGCGCACGATATGCGGAGCATAGCTTGTACGTAAAACTATTCAAATCTGCTCAATCTTCCGATGGCAACTGAACACAACCGCACATGGAAGCGACGGTCGGGGACCCGGCACGTTCTTTCAACCGCTGTTGTATTAGGAGACGACTCCACCGCTGTCAACCAGTCCCTTAGGATTTCTCTCGAAGAAGGTTCATTCCACCGCTGCCACCAGTTGCATGATCTGGAGGACAATCCCAATTGCGGTCCCCCAGATTTTTGGACCTTGCCGTTGGGTGCGGCAGTTGACCGAGGTCTAGGAGGACGTCGGGATGAAAAATTGGAGGTTTATTTACATCATTTATAGTGAGAGTACAAAGAAATAACAGTCAGAAAGTCATTACGGGCCGGCAGCAACTCGGATGCTGTGGCCCGTGACCAGAAGCTCGAAAGAGGTGAATGAAGGAATGCTCTCTTGCAGCTCCCGGTCTCTGGCTTTTAACCCTTCGGCGTCTCGAAGTCATGTCACGTTTGGCCAATCGGCGAGCCCGCTCAGGTGACGCCATTTTTGGCCAATCGGCGAGCCCGCTCAGGTGCCGACACCCGGCGCAGGGTCGCTCCTTGGGCCCCATTTATACGAGGGCTTACTTCTCGCTGCGGTATTGCCTTCTCGGTCTGCAACTTCCTTCACAAAGGCGGATGGGGGGATTGCTGCCAGGGCGTGACGGTGCATTACAGTCGTCTTGCCTCGGGACCCACGTTACCTGGAACAGTGCCAGGCTCTCGCTACACTTTCGGGAAGAGTGAAGCAGTGAATAGCTCCACCTGCGGCACACAAGGTGGGGGACGCCTACTCGTTTGCACGTGCCGCGGAACGGGATAGATCTGCTTCTGCTTTCCTTACTTAGGTGTGGCGCGATTTCATGTGGTCTGCTGAACTCGAAGGAGGCTCAGCAAAAGGTCCCGTATCTAACACCGCCCGATCAAACGCCCTCCTAGTTTAAAGGAGCTCACTTCTATTTCCTGTCAAGGCGAATAGCATCGCCTGCCTTGACATATTTTCCTTACCTAAATTGGCTGACAGGATGCGAGGAGCGCATGGAAGTAGAAGGGGTGTCGATGGGGCAGCACTAGCGCCGTGAACTTTGATAAGCAGACTAGCAGAGTGGTGCAGGCGTCTGGGATTTTCCCGCTTCCCCTTGATTAGATTGTTTTGGCTTATCGGAAATTGCGGCTGCGTTCAACGGAAGGTTACGATGGCCGTGACATGGGATCCTCAGGGTTGAAGAGCTTGCGGAGCAATTTCTTAAACCTCTTGAAAGGGCTCAACAAGACTACAACATTTTTTAATATACGTAAATAAATCGGTTCTACCAGGCAGCTCCCAGTAGCAAGTGCCAGAGCGATCAGGGGGCAGACATCTTCCATCCGTATTGGAACGGGGCACTCTCCAACTACCGAATAAAAATTCTGTTTTATTACGCATAGTAATGCCTCTTTTTGGCCTACATGTCACTTTGACATGGTGAGTTCTTGTAGTTTCCTGACGTCGCGTGGCATAAAAGCGAAATGGGAGCAGTTCGAAAACTTTCACCAACAACACAGCACTAAGGGCAAAAAAGAAGAAGTGTGGAATCAGAAATAAATTTTCCTTTTACGGTCTAATCATGCATAATCAGTCTGTATAATTAATAGCAGATGGGGAGTTCTCGCGGTTTTCGTGACGGCGCATGATAAACAGGTGAAGCTGGGGTAGCCCGGAAAAAGTTTGACCAATCGGTGAAAAAAAATTATAATTCTGTTTTACACGCCAAAACGACGCTCTGATGATGAAACACGCTGTAGTGAGGTATTCTGAAAATTTAGACCACCTGGGGTTCTTTAACGTGCACCCAAATCTCAATACACAGGTGGTTTCACCCCCATCGAAATGCCTGCCACGGCGGCCACAACTCGATGGGGGCGAAACGCCAGGACACCCGTGTCCTGGCGTTTTCCGAAATTTTCCGATTTAGGTGCACGTTAAAGAACTCCAGGTGTCCTAAATTTTCCGATTCCCTCACTACGGCGTGCCTCGTAATCAGATCACGATTTTGGCGGTATTCGATTCCGCGACCTTCTGCTTGTCAGCCCACCACGATATCAACTGAACAACCATGGCTGTGCTCAGAAAGGGAAGAGAAAAACTTTGGAATAGCTTTACGGCATAGCGCGCAACAGGCTGACCGTAAAATGCACGAAGTCATGCGTCGTGTGTGTCTGTGAACAGAATAATGAAGAATCACCTAACATTTGATGTCATTGTCCTGAAGCCAGGAGCACAGATCTGTGCTGCATGAAACTATACGGGATTTTTTGTTTCTTCAGGCATTCATTCTTTCCCAGGACGGCGCAGCGCGTTATGTTTTATAAGTCGTTATAGTGGAACGCTACAAGACATCGTCACGGGCATTCTATGTCCTGTCTGCGGGTTATAGCATTCTAGTATAACATCAACGCTTTTTGTGAGTCTACGCAGAGCTATGCCTCAAAAAAGTGTCTTTTCCAAATGTCCTGATGGATGTTACACTCGTACAAACTGCAATGTACGCAGAGGCAAAAAAAAAATAAATAAAGGAGACTCATGGGGCACACTTGTTCTGATGTCCGCAGCACGATCTGGCGAACCCGATATTCCGCCAGCTCCAACTGCTCGTCACTGACTTGGGGCACTACGACGCGCTGCTCAAGCGAAGCGGGGTTCTCGCTAACTACTTGCCGCGCGAGCGGCAGGAGCTCAAGGCTGCCAGCTATGCAGCGCTCATCGCCAGCAACATCCCGCGTCTGCCTGAGGCACAGACGTTCGCAAGGGCGGCAAAAGAGGCGACGGCCGCGGACAGACGGCTAACATTCCGCGGCTTCCCTGAGGACCAGTTGTACTTCCTGGTTCGGTGTTTTTCGGAGTGCGGTGGCGACAAAATTTTTCAGGTGCGTTGAGAAGCGTAGCTATACGTTATCTCCCCAGTGTCGTTGGAACAGACAGATGGGAGCACAGGATGGTTTAAGGAGCTGCCGTTGGAAAGGTGCCTACCTTTTTGGTTGCTTCAAACTGAAGCTCCTTCTAAACTTCTGGTCTCACGTGCTAAAAAAAACGGTCGGCATAACCTGGCGGCGCAGACACAGACCGACGTTCGGCGGTCTTTATTAATACATTAGGCAGTACGCCGAGGCTACAGCACTGCGTCCACGGAAAGGAGGACTAGATATTTAGGCGACGCATTTTTCTCCCAGTGAAGTCAGTTTTTATGTTGTATCTCACTATCTCGCCATTTTTTGGTGGGTCAACGAAAAGTACCGTTATCTGTAGTCACGAATAGGAAGTAGCCGACGCTTCGTTCGGTGAGGTTTTTAGCACACGAAAAGGGACGAAGGACAGTGGCAAGACGCGGACACTGCCTTTCGTGCTTTTTCGTACGCTAAAAAACCTCAGGTATGAACCAACACGCCCTAACCTACGCTCCTACGTTCGGTGGCTGCGAGGGAGGAGCACTACGCCGAAGAATCAGAGAAGTGCGTCGAGTGTCAGCTCGTCGCGCACGTGAGACTTGTTCTACGAGCGTTGCTCTTTAACCGCTCTCCTTTCACCACAGTTGCGTTACCTGGAGCAAGAGGTGCGAACGAGCTTCACACATTTACTTATGCGAAAGCGTCAAATGGTCCATTGAGCAAGAAAGCCTGCGTCTGTAGTTTGTAGCAAATAAACGGAGCCTAAAGTATACGATTGGCTGCGACGCCGTGTCACGAGCGAGCCTTGACGTAGCAGAGTGGGCGAAAGGAAACACGTACTGCCAGGTAAGAGCGACAGGCGTTGCGTTAGGGGAGAGTGCATTCCCGCAACGCCACGTCACTTTAACTCTCGCTTTTAGGAAGCCGGCCGGGCGTGTGCAAGCCAGCGCCGCATTGCTGCTACTTCTTGCTTGCTCCGGCAGCCAGTACCGCTATATACATTACATCACTCAGTCAGCAAAACTCGAAGTACCGCTCAGTGGCGCTCAGCTAGATTTCAATCCTTCCGTATTCAAAACTTATAATGGCTTAGGTGTCCTCAGTTATGTTTTTTTAAAGCTATGGCTTCGGATGGGGCCATGGTGACGACCGTTGTGTCTAATCTGGGCGCGTACTCTGGCACGATCACTTTCGGTTATACTGCCACCTCCCCCTTCAGGTGCAGGCTGGTCGGCTGGTTGAGCACTACATCACGTGCAGGCGATAGTATCGCCGAAACTAACTGTCCCAGAACACGTCCGCTAATGGGGCAAGCGCGAAGATACCCTCGTCCACTAAGGACACACGTCTATGGCAACTTCCCTCATTAGCCGGTGTCTCGTACAGCAACGATTCGTACATTGCATTACGTAAATGTGTTTAGTTGAGCCCGCATATTTGAATAATTTATTGCGATAACATTTATATGGACACTCCTGGCGAATTTTCGCCGACGTAGTCACAGGTGGCGTCGGCGTAGATTTGGTGGACCGTATGAATTCAATCAATATGCTGGTTAGGTGCTACTATATCGAAAATGGAAAACTGCTCTTACGAAGATTTATGGTCTTCACCCATTTATTCATCAGAATTTTGGCTATTTATGTGCGTCATGAACAGTATTAAAATATTTCCTTCGTAGCATATGCATTTTATTGTCAGTCAATAAAAGCTGCCAAATAATAATGAGATCATTACTGGAAAGTGTTGTGTGATTCGGCCTGTGCTGTCGCCAGTGCTCTTTACGGATTTGACATTTCCCTGGTCGCAGGCTAATGCCGACGCTTTGCCGTGAGTCTCCTATGGGGCAGTGTCGCGGTTCGGGCCTCCCACGCCACTGGCGGCGCTCATGGCGCTAGCGTTCTAAGACCCCTGTGAGCTGCTAGGACACATCTAAACAGTCGTTGTTTCGTGCGCTACTTCGAGCCACGTCGCAAGCCCATATGTTTAGTTACTACACCGTCCTAAGAGCACAAGCGCAGCGCAATATTTTGTTATCGCCGTCAATCCTTCGCCCTATGGCCGAAACGGCCAACTTCTTAATGCATGAGCATTAATAGTGTGAAAGGGGGCAAATGGTGTATCTGTGTTAAGTGTGGAAAGACACTCGAGTGGCTGGGCGTTCGCGAATGGTATGTTTGTTATTGGTGCATATCAGCACAATTCGAGCATTTTGAGTATGCCTGTACACTTTAGCCTATGAAAATGGTGTTTGTGATGTTCTGTTATGAGTTTACCGATTTGTGCTTTCCTCATGACTACTACTTGGCGTCTGGGGCCCTATAATGTGAATCTATTCCGATTTGTTTTTATTCCACTCGCCTGACGTGAAATGTATTTAACCACCGACGCAAGCATCGGGCGGTAGCCCACAGCGTTGTTTGAAAAGGCCAATCAAACGCGATTCCTGTTTGTAGGATGTCTCTTTCTTTTGCTTTCAAAGCGAATAACATTGGCTGCATTGAGCAGATGTTCTTACATAACTGGCTGAAAAGCGGCGAGGTGCACGTATAACTGGAGAGGGTTTTGATAGGGACGAGCCAGCCCAGTGAAAGTAGATAGCCGGATGAGCAGGGTGGTGCCGGCGTCTGCTACTGGTACGCTTCCCGTTACACACATTGCGGTGGCTGTTCGAAATCATGGGGACGTGCAACGGAAGGTTAAAAATACCGGAAAACGGACGCTCAGCAAAGTAGAGTGGCCAGAGCGATGTCGTATACGGCCGCAAGGTGTCCATACTGCTATGCGCAAATAAATCTTATACGCAAATAAATCCATTGCCCCGGCAGCTCCGAGCGTCCAGTGCCACAGCGATTGGCAGGCATTCACTAACTATATCCATTGCCTTTGGAACGCGGCAGTCTCCAGCTATTGAGGAAAACTTTTGTTCGGCGTATAATTGCGCATTAAAGCGTGCACGCCACTTTGAGGTGGTGAATTTTTCTTGTTTTGTCACATCGCGAGAGAGACAGGTAAAGCGGTCGTAGGCCGAAAACACTTTACCAACAGCAATTGGTCAAACATTAATTTTCTTCTGTGTAAGTACTGGTCGTGGTTGGCCAGGCGATCGAAGGACCCGGGCATTTGTAGTCACGGCATAGCGCGTTTGCTTTGCCATTTCCAAAGAGTTCCTGACGTACAGGTACCCATTTGGCAGTAACCATTATCATGTAGCTTGAAGTAATCTGGTCGTTGAGGGTGTCTTTATTATGTGATGGTGGTGTATTGCTTGCGGATTTTCATACGGTATCCTAGTTATGAGATAGTATATGGGGGTCGTTAGGAGCGTGGTGCTGCGTTACGGCGTTATCGATTGCTCGAGTTTGGAGCGCCGTTGCTCCTGGCGGGTAGTGGTATCTGCGCGCAAATTGTGAGTCAGGTATTAGCACGGCGGTTTGACCCGTTGCCGTAGCCCTGCCGAAGCTGGCATCCATCTGGCATAATTTTGTCCGCTGCGGCAACGGATTTCAAGTACGTTCGCGTTCCTGTTTTGGTCTTATCTTGCCGCATGGTGTGTCACAGGGTTCAGGTTCTTTGGTGTCGGTATAGCGTAGATATTCTAGGAAGGACGTCCATGGAGGTTTTGTGATGAGCATCCTGCGCCCATACTTCACTGTCCCTTCCTTCCCGAACAGCTTCTCGCACATCGCGCCATGGTGGAACAGACAGTGAACGGCAACGTAAATATACGCAATACTTTTTTTTGGCGCTGACAAAGGCAGGTAGCTTTCCCTCGTTTTCATCTGGTCCCCCTCGATATGCGATGCTTGCGATGCCACTGGCATGCTCCTCATGGGGCGAGCTTTCTGATACGCATTCAGTTATCAAGGACGCTGTTGGTTGCGCAGTGCGAGTAAATTCTGCTACGCAGCTCCATTGTGATGGGACTCCACAACGCAGGTGTGGTGAAGGTAATCGCATTACCTTTGTGCCACGAGGTACAGATACGAGCAACAACTTGACTTGGGAGAGCTGGCTCGTTTTTAATATAATGTGAACCATGCGCCAAGGGACGAAGATAAGGAATGTGGTGGTTCATGTTACCGCGTGTGGCTGTGACGTTCGATTTTCTGAGACTACCATGCTGGACAGGAGTGGCAAAGCCTCTTGTTGACTTCCACTGGAGGCCTTCCTTATTAAGAACAGAGATTCGTGCATAAGTGAGCCTTCTATCTCATTACCTGATGCTCAATTTGATTTCTTGTGCAACAGCCTTTGATGTACGTTTGCCTGGTATTATTGCTCGTATGCCCATGCGTGATCAAAGGATATACATTCGAGCAATTCTTTCCTTCCGCTAAATTATTGCGAGTAGCGCTTCTCTTTGTTTACCTTCTTGTCTCTGTTGTTTTTATTGTGCTAAGTTACTTGTCTGGGTAGAGAAATAGACATAATTCGCAAATAAATGCGCTAATGAGACAACCGATTTAAATGAAACTTGTCGCGCATGAGAAAATAATTTTTTTTAATAACGCTAGCAAGGAAAAATTTCGTTCAAAGCTTGCAACCTCTTACAGAAATTTCGACATGTCGGTAAATCCGAAAAAAAGATGCACTCACGACGTTTACAATTGTGTAGCTCCGCAGTAAAAACAGATATCGTAGATTTCTAAATGCGAATTTAGCATCATGCAAAGCGTAAAATTTTGATATCTGCATTTACACCTTACATGAAATTGTTAGGAACTTTCCGAGGGTGTTGATAACAAAAAGAGTAATAAAAAGTGGTCTGTTTTACGGCAACGTATAATACAACAATTTGATCAGCTTGAGATGTATTGTTAGGTGTAGTTGACAAAATTGTAATGTCGTTCTTTATTTCCGAGTTACAAGGTTGTAAATGTTATACTTTTATTTCTTTTATATTTTTCATGTTACAATAAATATTTATTTTTCTAATACGCTGCATGTATCAGTTATCTGGTCGTTACAGTCACCAAACAACGTTCTCTTATTTCCTTTTAAATTTTTTGGAGCAATGACCCGGGCAACATATGGTGCAGGGCTTTGAGAGAACACCATTTTTTTTCGTCTCCATGTACTAAATAACATGAACGGGACGAGTGGCTTGATCATAGCACCTGCGAGAACAAGACGCGGCTTTGCCGCACAACTTCCGATCGAAATATAAGGCAATTTTTTTTTTTTTACCTTAAGAAGAATCACGCCGTAAGTTACGCTGAATGCACAAACTTATTTAACGGATGCGGTATTTCTGCGTCAGCATGTTGTCCTTATTCAAGCGCCACGAAAAGTTTCTCGTGGAGGTTTCGTAGGTGCCAGGATGCTCTTCATTCTACCAAGCACGAATTTTCTTGCGTGCTTTGAATTATGGAGTTTTATGGGCCAAAACCACGATTTTATTATGATTCATGCCGTAGTTGGGGGACTCCTCATTAATTCTGACTACCAGGGTATCTTTATTGTGCCCACAATGCACTGCACACGCCAATTTTTGCATTCGCCCCCATCGACATGTGGCCACTGTGGCCGGCGACATCATGCTGCGGCCTCATGCTTAGCAGCACAACACCATACAGCTGCTAAGCCGCCGCGGATGCCTAGCATGCTGCGATTCGCCAAAACACGCTAAGCGCAACGTTAAATCGGGGCCCTTACATGCTCAAAAAGCATTGAAAGACCCTGCTTATACTTTCTTATCACTGCCAACGTTTCACTGTTCTGGCGAAACTGCCAGTTTTTTTTTTTTCTGTCTCATTATCACCTTCTTTCTTTTTTGCAGAGAGCCATCTGTAACTTGGCTCTACCTTCAGTACCAGCGTTCAGGCGAGCCTTCAAGTGTAAGCCTTACCATCGACTGGTCACCAACTTCACTTGGTCCGAACCAAACTCGACCACACACAGTGCTTCAAGGTAGTGCAAAAAAGTGCCGAACTGTTGCGTCTATGAACAAGGAACAAGATTTCTTCAAGACTGCACCACGCTGCCCCATTTCTCGAAACTTGAAGCTTTGATTATAGATAATGCATAGAATTTCGCGCATTTTGCCCATGTGGTCTGTAAGACTGTTTAGCGTTTTTCAAGCAGCAGCTTATTAATTAGTGTGCAGTCAACGCGACTACAAAACGTTTGAGGACATGCAGAAAGCTCATTCTAAGCTGCGTTTTCGCCCACATTGTGTTGTTTCGAACGTGTTTTCTCGCAATTATTCTGTGAAGTTTAGTTCCCGAGCAGTTTTCTTTTGTTATTGTTCGGAAAGTTGTTCCTGACCCTCTCGCTTTTTGGCACAACCTAAAGTATACGCGAACTTCATTTGATGATTGCCTGTAGATAATGCGCGCATCTTTTCGGTATTGTGCTGCACTCACCGGATAAACGCACCTTTCTGCTTCACATCTCCGAGCAATGCTGGTAGCCTTCTTTAGCTTTTCAAAGTGCTTGGGTCATAAAAAGTCTTGTGCATTGGATGCGCGAAGCGTTAACATGAACCTTAGGACACCAATTTTTCGACAATACATGATAATGAGTAGAATGCCGTGCGGGCATGTGTTGCAGCTGGCTTGCGCACCCAGTGAGTTCCCTCGCGAAATGATCACGCGCCATGGTGTCGTGATCACGCGCCATATCTCGTGATTTTTGTGTTGTCCATATTGCTAATGTACTTTTTGTACTTGCCAACACATTTGTCGTGGCAATTCGAACTATGCTCATTCCCTGGCATGCAGTCAGCCTTGTGCATACAGGCGACAAAGCTTGATGTATATAACAGAAATTATTTCTTCCACCAGCAGAGCGGCCGTATTGTGAGGCCCTTGTGGTGAAGCTGTCCAGCTTTCGCTTTGCCATGCGGAGAGCAGGGAGGGTAACGGGAGTTGGTGCGAGTTACAATTTGGAGGAAAATGCTGTGAAACGTTCATAGCAAGTACGCAGGGCATTGGGATATTTGCCACATACCCAACACACCAGATTGCAAAGCCTTTTTTCCACATTTTGTGGCGTGTGGAAGCATATTTTGGTAATGTGTACGGTGGCGCGTGGCATAGAGTTTACAACAACAACAAGAAAAAATTTCTTCTTGGCGTACGCACGCCCTTTTGATCAAAAAGATGAACGGTCGCGAAAAACAAACAGGAAAATACAAACCAGCATTCCGCGATCATCGTAAGACGATGCCTAGTGCCACATGATCTTGGAATCTTCTTTTTCTTTTTGTAGGAGGCAACGGGCGTGATCAGCGCTTAATGTTCGAGAATTAGTGTCTTGGCATCGAGGCCGCATATGCGATTCATTTTTATTCATCTCTTAAGAACCGGCTCCAATCACCGTACAGAGGGGTTACAGTAAAGTAAAGAAAAAAAAAACTTAGAAGCAACACTCATAGAGCAAACAGATCTATGAACAAACATACGCATATGCAAATAACAAGGAAACATAAAAAAGTGGTACCCAAATACAATTACTATAGATGCCTAAAGGCTTTCCAACTTCTGAACAAGGGTTTCATGGTGTTTGGAACGTAGCACGTATTCTGGCAAATTATTGACTAACAAGAAGAGGCGAGTATTTGAGAGAATGAGTACGTGCAAATATATCTTGTAGTATATATAAACAGCAGTTAGTAAAGCTTGGGAAACTAAACCGTGCCACGAGTGTATGTTTCTATAGTTAACTTTGCTCTGAAGTGACTGTAGTATACGAAGGGATTTTTATTGCGATATCATTTGCGCGAACACTTGATCGAGGCGCCGCCGTTACGGTGGCTAGGTGGGTAGGTGTGCCAACCGATGTAGTTCACTGCTTCTCCGCATCATGACAGCGAGGAGTGGCGCTGAGGTCAGGGCTCTGTCGCGAAGCGCGCGCAGTCCGCTATTGACGCTCTCGTTATTACGCGCCTGTGCTTAATAAATTGCTTTCAACTAAAACGTGGAAGAAAGTGGTTAACGTATAGTGAGAGAGTGTAATAAGAGTGCGACGTTTCTTGCTCCTGTACGTCGTTTTCAAGCGGTCATTGTTATCGTCTGTTCACACGCAGTTGGCAGGATGCACTGCGCTGGCACTCGCAATAGTTCTTCGACTTCCCGTAATTTGCCTAGACGTTTCAGGACAGGAGTGCATACTTTAGGTAACGTTCGCGAATATTAACCTTCTCAGGCTCCGAGGAAGAGAAAGTGTTCCTGCAAAGAAGAAAACTAACCAGAAACAATCGCTTGCTTTGCGCGCAATTTTAAGCTCGGCCACAAATATACCAGTCAGGGGAGAAAATTTCACCGGTTTCAATGCCGTGAAACCCAGACATTTCCGAAAAACGAGATCTTTCATTTCGCCGCGCGGAGAAAATGTTTCACCCGCATTAGTCAGACGCAAACACCACTTCGAGTAAATTTCAGTGAGCGTATGACAAGCTCGATGAGTGTGCGAATTCCGAGGGTGTATGCTGGGCTCGGTATCTTCAATATTACTTGATGCTCGGTCTGGTATATGGAAGAAAATTACCCGGATAAGAAAAGACTCCGACTGTATGCTGGCCGCTAAAATAATCCTGAAGAGATATCGAATCACGTTTGCACACGCTTCAAGCAAATAGGATGCGAATGAAAGTGACGCATGTTGTCTATACATATGAAGCATCAGTATTTGTAGTTAAGTGGGGAAGTGAACCAGTTGAAAGGCCGACAAAACGATTCTGTGTGAGAAGCTTGAAGCATTTATGCCAAGTCAGCCTCCAGATATCAACAGAGCTGCAGAAAATTTACCATGATATGCTGCGGCCGCTTTTCACAAGAAAACGACTGCCTCCACTCCAACAGGACTAGTCGCTCTTGAGCAGCTTACACTCGAAATGATTAAGCTAATCGTTTGCTCGGCTGAAGTTTAATTCTTGCGAAGAGCAAGAAGCCAGCTCCTGAGTGTGCTCCGCATAAAAAGCACCTTACACTATGCTTGGAGGCTGTGAAGCAGTTCTGTCTTTTATTTAACCCAATAGTTTGCCTAAATAGCATGCTTTTACTGGTTTGCATGCACGTGCGAACGAGGAATTACCCTATTGCATTCTATTATACTATATACTATACGATATATTTGCATGCAAAACTCTCGTTGGCTTCGTCACAGGTTATTGAACAAGGTAAAAAATGCTTTCCAGAAAGAAAATGCCGCAGTTTAGCGCGAACAGCAAAGCATCGATTGCGATAGGAAATAATTGGACTTAGGAAGTAAGAATAGTAGTTTTATCGGCCGTATAAACTTAGAAGTATTCATTTGCTAACTAAATTACTAACTGAATGAACAAGCATAGTCTCGGGGCGCGCGAGCAAACATGAACACATCACATTCGATGAGCCGGAACACTCACTATCAAAAAGCTGGTGTGAGCAAGTGCGGCAGCAGCAGCGAGCGAAGTGACCTTCGTGAGGTCTATCGCTCGCGACCGCGTGCGGCCGTGCGAAGTACGCACTTGTCGTTGCCTGCCTCCTGCGCTGCCTCCCTGCTGTCATCCTTTCTGGGCGCGAAATTGAGCGGTGGTGGTCAATTCCCCTTACGCCCCGTCGTGAAATACGCTGTTGCTGCAGGAGTAAAACGCCGAAAGTCCCTCACCCCCCCCCCCCATGTTTCTACGGCCATTCGCGCGACGGAAGACGGCGTCCTTCCTCTCCCCCTTCCTCATTCGCGCGCGCCAGATTGAGCCATGGCCGTCGGCCCCCCTCGCATGCTTTCACTCGGACATACAGGAAAGGGCGCGTAGCGTCGGTGTTGCCGCGCTTGGACTATATACAGAACGTCCCAGCGACTGCGACGCTGACTGTAGAAATGCGGCCGGAGTTTCAACATGATTGGTATAGCAAAAAAAAAGGTAAGTTGTACTGTAAGAAAGGATTGTAGATTTATGTGCCAGACGTGTGTGTCTCGTTTATCACAGCAGCGATACGGCAGAAAAATAAAATTAACCAGAAGTTCTGGTTTTGCGGATAACAGTAAATATTCGGTTCTGTATTACATGCATTCAATCGAAATCATTTCCTTTTCGCATTTATTTGTGTAATAATACTGTATGCGTGAAATAGGTTTGCATACAGCACCTTTATATACTGTTTCGTAAAATAAATTTCGCCTCTCTCCCTTTATAAGAACTGATGAAGGGCTATTTAGATAGCGCAGAATTCGTTCTCCTTCTCGTATACCCAAGTTTGACGTCTTGTGAACTGAACAGTATTGAGAGCTCTGTATTTTTGCATTTCAAGTCGGGAAACAAACTGCTGACGGACCAGGCAAGTACGTCACCTTCGCAAGGCACAGACCTCCTCGGCGTTCACAAATTTGTAACTGCCGAGGATGTCTCTGTGAAGATGGTCTTGAGTTTTACTACGGGGACAAATATACCACAGTTGCACTGTAAAACGACTGCAGGAGCATACGACCTGGGCCATTTGTGACAGGCCTCGGACCATGGCGCCACGTTTGTCGTCATGAAGCGGAAAAGAGCTGAACTACGCTTCCCGCCCGGGATATGGGATTCGTATGACAATCTAGAAAAGAGTAAATTGAAAATTTCAAGAGCATCCTTGGTAATGAACTACAATGACTTGAAAGAAAACTTGGCTTGGCACAACGTACTTGCGGACCGGAAATAATTGTACAGATAGGAATTAAGAGTTAGTCGAATGCCTAATTGCTGATATTATGGGTTTCGGGAGTAATGCCGAATTTATCCTGTTAGGTGACATGAATGGCCACATACAGGATCTAGATGGCTATACCGACAACAACGGGAAGTCAATGCTAGATCTTTGTGAGCAGCATAGCCGCCTTATCGTGAATACAAGGCCAACGTGTGAAGGCCTGATCACGTGGGAACTGAGAAACCGGTTATTGATCATTGGTTACTGTCTGATTCAAAATGAATTCGTGATAAGTTGAGAGAAATGGCCATTGACCAGGAAAGGTATTGAAGCATAGGGAGTGACCAAAAAGGAATCATTTTGAAAATGGGATATGTAGTTGTGTAAGAGAGCAAGGAACTGAATATGGCCAGTCGAAATTTGAACGCTGAACAAATAATAAATATTGTCACAAGAATCTAGGAAAAATTTTGCAAATGGCTAAGCAAAGAGTGGAAATATAGTCTGCTTCCAAGTGTAAAATCAACAGAAATGCAGAAAGAGAAGCCACATGTTCTATAAAAAGGAAAAAAAAAACGAAAAGCTGATGGAACACGAAGATACGAATAGCGATCGCCAATCGACAGAAAGCATCCCAAGAGCACAGGTGAGCAAAAAAATGCGCAGTTCCCACAGGTTGATGCAGCCAGAAAATGAAAAATATACCGCGAGCAAAAATTCTAAGATTTAAATACTGGTGCCCGCCAACGTAAAAGGTGAAAGTGAACGTTGGTTGTCAGAAACACTTGAGAAAAATAAGGCAACATATAAATTATTTTGGAACCACATAAAGTCATTAGGCAGGAAGTGTGGACAACACAACATATCCTCTACGAAGATGAAAAGTGGAAGGGGACGTGGCATTAAATTACATCTGAAAAAAAAACAGCTGAAATTTTCGAAGGCAATCAAGAGGTTGTTAGTGAGGAAAAGGGGCCGTGCAAAAGAATAGGATGGGAGCGGAACTGCTGCTGACAAATTTCAACATGAAGAAAGCTGAAGACAAGATTCCTAAGAGCACGGCCACAGGAATAGACGAGGTTCCCAAGAGGCTGATTCATGAACTAGTACCAAATGTAAGGAAGCTCTGATAATAGCAGTAGAAGAAAGCCTAAAAAGTAGATAGAATTTAATAAATAAAGGCAAGGGGGAAAGATATAATTCCCTCCTGTAGACCGTTAGCCTTACGTCGGTAATATACAGGTTAGCAATGCAGGCAAAAAAGCTAAAGCTGCAACCATGGGCAGAGAATAATGGCATGTTGAGTGAACTTCAGAATAGCTTCAGAATAGGTAGGCCTTTGCATGATAACTTATTTGCCCTTGCTCAGTGAATTCAAATATCAAGAGTAGTAATGAGACTGTTGTATGTGGCCTTTCTAGACACTACAGGAGCGCATGACAACGTAGACCCAAACATTTTGTGTGCGTATTCTGGAAAGGGAAGTCTTAGGCGAAGTTTGTCTGCAACTTTTGAGGGAGAGTCACCTAGATAATGCCATTTGCGTTGAATGAGAAGGGTCGACAAACGAGGAGAATGTTGATATTTACAAGGGACCTGGCAGGGGCCCTTTTCCCAACTGCTGTTTATGATGTACATGGTGAGGATGGAGAGGGCGCAACAAGGAAGTAATGGTGAGTTTAATGTCCCATACAAGCACACGGGTATAGTAGTAGAGCAGCAGCTCCTTGTTTTGTTTTATGCGGACGACATTGTGTTGCTAGCTAACAAACAAAGTGATTTGCAACGACCGGCTAATATCTGTGGACACGAAGGCCAGTAGTTAGGTCTGAAATTTAACGTTAAAGAATCAAGTGTTATGGAATTCAATTAAAACCGCGAACGTACACTGGCGATACAGGGCCAGGAAATACCTCGCATAAAAGTACCTAGATACCTTAGTATATGGATATATGAAGGTAGTAGATATATGGAAGCACAGGAAAAAACAATACAAGTAAAGGGGAAGCGAAATGCGGCCATAACAAACACAGAGTGCTATGGGGATACAATAGGTACGAAGTGCTCCCAGTTATGTGGAAAAGTATAATGGTTCCTGGACTTAATTTTGGAAATGCGGATGTTTGCTTTAAATCAGGGGTGCAATCCGGACTCTATGTGAACCATAGGGTCGGTGTGTCGCCTCGCATTGAGCGCTCACGGAAAGACTACGAATGATGCTGTGCAGAGTGATACGGGGTGGGCAAGTTTTGAACTGAGGGATCCTCACAGTAAAATTATAAGAGGACTGAGGAATACGGAAGAAAGTAAATGCGCTGCAAGAGTGTTCAGGTATTTGTAGAGGAATAACCTAAATTCAATGTGGAGGAAAAGAACTAGGAAGCTTAGCAGAAAGTATGCGGCCTGTATGGTGAGCATACACAACAAAAAATGTCAAACGGAAAGTCAGAGAGACTGATACAATCTCATGGGTGGCGGCACAAGAAAATAAACCTACCACAATAACTAATTAAGAGAAAAAACGAAATCAGGAAAGAAACAATTTATGATAACTCAAAGGGAAGCTCATTACTTTTTGAAGAGAGATCAGGATGCATCACAACATGCATCTATAAAGCGAGATTCAAGAGCGAAGAAGCATGTGGTTGCTGCGGTGAAGCTAGGGAAATGATGGAGTAGCTCTAATTAGAATGTCGAGGCATCTGCCCAGAGGTCTATTTAGGAATCACGGGTCTCCTTGAAACCCTTTGGTTCAGGGAGAGCAGGGTGAAAGTAAACAAGTCCGCAGCAGACAAGAAGCGATCGGAAGATTGGTGGAAGTAGGGAAACGGTCAACAACAGAGGCGCATTAAACGTTCACAATAGGGGTTCAGAAATTTTGATTATGAGAATTCATTGTGGGTTTCTTTCCTTGTTTTTTTATGTTTTTATCACAAAGGTAGTACAGTAAGCAATCAAATAAGAAAAATAAGAGCTTGGTGGCAAAACCCACCACCCTTTTCAAGAAGGGACCGCCATAACGTCCGTCCGTCCACCCATCCGTCCGTCCGTCCGTCCGTCCATTCATTTATTCGTCCATCCGTCCGTCCGTCCGTCCATCCATCCATCCATCCATCCATCCATCCATCCGTCCGTCCATCCATCCGTCCATCCATCCATCCATCCATCCGTCCATCCCTCCCTCCCTCCCTCCCTCCCTCCCTCCCTCCCTCCCTCCCTCCCTCCCTCCCTCCATCCATCCATCCATCCATCCATCCATCCATCCATCCATCCATCCATCCCTCCTTCCATCCCTCCTTCCATCCCTCCAGCCATCCATCCCTCCTTCCATCCCTCCAGCCATCCATCCCTCCAGCCATCCAGCCATCCAGCCATCCAGCCAGCCATCCAGCCAGCCATCCAGCCAGCCATCCAGCCATCCAGCCAGCCATCCAGCCAGCCATCCAGCCAACCAGCCAACCAGCCAACCAGCCATCCAGCCAGCCATCCATGCAGCCATCCATCCATCCATCCATCCAGCCATCCATCCATCCAGCCATCCATCCAGCCATCCATCCATCCAGCCATCCATCCATCCATCCATCCATCCATCCATCCATCCATCCAGCCATCCATCCATCCAGCCATCCATCCAGCCATCCATCCATCCAGCCATCCATCCATCCATCCATCCATCCATCCATCCATCCATCCATCCATCCATCCATCCATCCATCCATCCATCCATCCATCCATCCATCCATCCATCCATCCATCCATCCATCCATCCATCCATCCATCCATCCATCCATCCATCCATCCATCCATCCGTCCACCGCAGCACCGTTCCCGCTCGACAGTGCTTGCACGGCATTTGAGCGAAGATTTAGAGCCAGAGTTTCCAAATAATGCGCAGTACGCACTCTCATCGCAACGTGAAGTCGCCCCATTTGGTGAGGCACGGCCGCATTCTGCTTTCCGCGGCTGCAGTAAGATCGTTGTGCGCGCACGCAATGTAGGCACACTAGCATTCCTGTTCAGCTGCTCTGTCACTCGTCTAAGCGGATTTCGCAATAAACGTAAACTAACGTTATCTAATCCTTCAGAAAGCATTTAGTAACGCTCTAGGATTTCCGTTTCTCTACGCTCGTGCACCAACGCACTCCTCGTCATGCCAGCGTTGTGAAAAGCGTGCTATCTGCGGATAAAGACAAACAATTCAAGCGCCTCGCTAAACCTTGCTATTGTTTTCAGCACTTCATTCAGTCTTTGCCTGAAGCTGCTAACTTCTCATTTTAAAGTGCCAAAACAATACAGGGTTACAGGCTCCAATACAATACTTACGAGAGAGAACGTAGAAAGTATTCGTACCCTAGCGAATCATGTAGAGGTTGTTGAAAACAAAGTCGCCATAAGAATTGAAAACAAAGCTAGTCAGCCACAACAGATGGACACGACGGCGCACCCTTCGGGGCCAATGAATTCCTCGCAAAACCATCATTGCTAACACGACACGGGATACATTAGAAATTTGGCAAGGGAATGGCGCTAGCTACGCGAAACGCAAATCCTCGCTGCACCAGTACCTCAAAATTCAACCCAAAAAGCCGCACGTAATACTTTTCAAGAAACCCTGTGCGAAACCCTTATGCTCTGAGGGTACTGCACCGTCTTCAAAGAGGAGCGGACGTCAGGAGAGGCATTGCCACGCTCGTTAGTAGAAAATTCGCGCACATCGTTCACTACGCCCTACCGAAAAACAGCCGCATCCAGGCGATCCTAATCGAGCTCGTACCTACCCGACCGTTAAAACAAAGTGTTTTTGTACAAAACCGCTCCCTCGCGCACTGCAACCTATCCTTCCACACGATCCTTACTAAAGCCACATCGTTGGCACGAAACTCAGCGCTCATTATCGGAGGTGACTTCAACGTCCCCCACACGTTGTAGTGTTACCCCACAATCAAGCCTAGGGGCAACAACCTCTCGCGTGAAATATACGACCTTTCCCTCACGACGGTGACGGACAACAGGTTCCCCAACAGATTGGGTACGTCGACGCGGCGCGATACTGCGCCGGACCTCACGTTAGTCTGCAATGTTGCAAGCTACACGTGGACGAAAACGCAAGAGAACCTTGGCAGCGATGACTTCGTCATACGCAGAGATATACCAAAGACGACGGCCCCACCTCATTATTTTACCCTCACAGACTGCGATACCTTCCGTAATTTGTGGAAAGAAGATACGAACGCGTATGGCTCGTTCGTGGGAGACGTAACCAGAGCCAAGAAAACCATACAAACAGAACTGGAGGTTCCAAGGGTTGACCCTCACCTCGCCCAATTGCTCTAGGCCAAGGCTTCGATGCTCAAACGATGGAGAAAGCAACGACTCAACAGACGCCTGCGCAAACACATCGCAATCCTCAACCGAGACATAGACCAATGCTGCACGGAGCTCGCCTGATTTCAATGGCACGAACTCGGTTCGGCAGTCGACGGCTGCATGCAGACAGGAGGAAAGTGGAACCTCCTGAAACGCATGTTAGATGACAGCCACACGAAGGACAATCAAAGCCACGCGCTAGACCGACTTCTACACTCGCATAAAGAGAAACGGGCAACAGAAGAGTCGTTGCTGGAAGAAATTGCCAAACGATACCTTCCGCTAGGCTACGCTCACCCCAGTGATTACTCGAGCATAAAGTGCGAAACCACTCCCGAACTAGACGCTACCTTCACGGAAGCAGAAGTCCGAGAGGCGCTACACAACCTAAACAACATGGCGGCTTCAGTACCCGACGGGGTAACCAACCGACTCTTCCATAACTTACTTTACTCACGAAAAGACATCAACCGCGTGTGGGAAACAGGAGTGGCACGAACGCAATGGCGCATTGCCACGGTGGTCCTCATCCCAAAATCCGGCAAACCACTTAACCTCGACAATTCACGCCCAATATCGCTCACTTCATGCGTAAGTAAAGTATCCGAGCACGTAATTCAAAACTGAGTGTCGCTCTATATTGAGGAACACGAACTCCTCCCACACAACAAAGTAGTGTTTCGACCCCACCTATCCACCCAACATGTCATCTTGCTCCTAAAGAGAGAGTTCTTCGACGTTAAAACAAGAGACGTTCAAGGCATCCTCGCCCTCGATCTCAAGAAAGCATTCGACACGGTCTCGCACCACTTCGTACTGGAGCCTGTGGCAGGCCTCGGCCTCGGCAGGCCTCGGCCAGAGATATCATGATTACGTACACTCCTTTCTAAAAGACAGAAAAAGCACGACTGCGAGTCTCGCAACTTAAGTCGGACCACTACACGCTGCGCTCCGTTGGAACACCACGAGGCACAGTCATCTCTCCGTTACTATTAATTATAGCGATGAAAGGACTCGCACACAAATTGCGAAACATCCCAAACGGTAACTGCGCTCTATACGCAGATGCCATTACCATCTAGAGCCCGGGAGGCTCTCTGGCCGATATGGAACCGGCATTATAGTCTGCCCTAGATCCCACGGAAGACTACCTACTAGACACAGGAATGAAACTATCCTCCAAGAAATCGGAACTCCTACAATTTCGCAAGTCTTGCCAAGGAGTCCGCTAATTAACACCTCTAGACGAACTTCCGATCGTTCTACACACAAGAGACGGACAACAGATGCCGCAAGTCAACCACATCCGTAATCTTCACCTCCTAATCTAAGCCATCGGATGCCATGGGCACACGATCAAACACTTAACCGCCAAAACCGAAAACATGATCAGATCTATGGAGTCCCCGGGTGCAGGAAGGGTGTCTGGGAAGATAACCTTCTGCGCGTATACCAGACTTTCCTTATGAGTCACATTAATTACGTTGCGTGTGCCTACAACTGGACGAACATAGAATAGACAAAACTGAACACACTCATGCGCAAGTGCATCAAACAGGTCTTGGGCATCGCACAAAGAGCAAGTACCGCAAAGGTTGATGCAGCAAAGGTCACTTCGTCGATGCACAACAGCATCGACGAAGTGATCGAGGCTAAGACTATGGTGCACATACTCCGCCTAACCTCGTCCAAAGCCGGTAGGCTAATCCTAAACGAAGCCATCCCTCCCATTCTCCCTACCTCGAGCACGCGGTTACACTACCGAGCGAAATTAGAGACAACTACGAAGTCTCACCGTTTCCTAGAAATGTCCACCCACAACACAACGTAGGTAGGCGCCGGGCCCGCGCCCACGCGATTCTCGACCGCATTGACGCGGATAGCGAAGCCACCGCAACTGTGGACGCGGCCCAGTACGGCAACACATCCACTTTCGCAATAGCAGTCGTGGACGCCAACGGAACGTTACAATCATCCGCATCGATTAAAACGAGCACCAGCGCTCAAGCATAACAAATTGCCGTAGCCATCGCCATGGCAGACCCTACATTTACTTATGTCTCCACGGACTCGCGTGCCACAATTCGGGCCTACGAATGCGGCAACGTATCTAAAGAAGTAGCGCGTACACATCTAGCGAGCTCAAAAGAGAGCAAACGTTGCCTCTCCTGGTTACCCGCTCACATGGGGAAAGAAATTCACCCGCAAAAAGCCAACCTGAATGACACAGCCCACGACCGTGCACGAGAACTTGCCCGCCGCGACCGTCCCACAGCCTCCGAGGGGCTGGACATTCAATTTATTCACCCACTACTAACATATCAAGAAGTTACCTCACACTATTGAAAAGGCCGAACCAAATTCCCGCTTCCGCACGCCAAGCTCGAACGCGTACAGGCGGACGCGCTTAGAATGCTACAAACGGACTCGTATTCGTCACGAGGCCCACTAAGCCACTACTACTCAGATATCCCGGCAAATTGCCCAGACTGCCCAGAACATTACTGCTCACTGTCGCACATGCCATGGCAATGTACCGCGTTACCCAAGGGTCCTCTCTCCAGTGAGCCCGACTGGGAAGAAGCGCACAAACGCCCCGACCGCACTCTCCAACTCAAGGCCGTCCAGAGGGCCCAAGAACTGGCGGAGCGTCACAGCGTCCCCGTCCCGACTTGGGCGTCGCCTACGGTTTCGGCCGGAGGAGTTCCCCGCGTGGGATCTCCAACAACTTCAAACTCTTCAGGGTTTCAATAAAGTTCTTGGCTTACTGACTGACTGAAACACGCATTATATATAGAAGTTATGAACGCACTGGACACTTTTTAATCGTGGTATTATGTACCTTATTTGAGGGGGAAGAAGAAGAAGACGAGATGCTCTAGCAGGTTCGTCTGACGATGTGCCTTCTCTGCAACAATTGTAAGGAAACTGAATCAATAAACCACTAATTTTTATCATGTAGGCGATATTTACACTAAATAAAGATATTACTCAAAGCTCCACTCTGCAAAATTGGATTAGGAGTATCTGTACCAGCATTATTCTCCTTTGGGGTCCCGACACTATAGCTATATTCACAGAGACGTTTGTTCCGCAGCATTTGATTATTAAACTGAAACAAAACGATTACCCTGCTAATCATTGTATCTTCATTTTATATCTCACATACGCATTCATTTCATTTAAATTGGTGCTTCAAAATATATTCCTAACATTACTTTCTCCTTGGTTGTATCCTCTTCTAACATTCACCTTCAAGTTAGACGGACTGCTCACTCGTATACTAGTTTAGTTATTGCAATATCTCTTTTTTGCGTTCTTCAATTTAAAAAAGGATTCCCTTTAGCTACTTTCTGTCTCCCCGTTCTTGGCCTGTCCCCCTTAGTGGGTGCGAGCCACGACTGAGGTTCATCAACATCATCACCACGGCGTATTTCCGACTATGCAATTCCAGCCATCAGGACGCTCGTGAAGCTACGCTCGTGGCAGCAGGCAAAGCAACCAACTCGAGCAATCGCAGCCTCAGTATGCGACGCGTGCAGAGCCCCCTGCAGCTGCCTCCGTGTCCTCGGCCCCGTCCTGCGCCGGTTGCTAAGCCGCCCGCGATCCGACACTGCGCTCCTGTCAAGGACACGTCAGGTGCGTCGTCCTGTCCGCGCTACTCTTGCTTCGTGCTGCTCGCCGTCCTCTTCACGACAGCCACGCTGCTAGCCACGCCGGCGCTGCTCCTGACGCGGCTCGATCCTTGGCGGCGGGACCACTTCACGCTGGACGAAGACCTGCAACGCTCGCGCGACCACAGCGTGCACCCATGCGACGACTTCTACCGGTGAGCGTGCTAGCATGGCTGCTTAACGCGATAGCCTCGGCAACAGCAAGCAAACGCTTTTTTTCCTGGGGTTGCCTGCGGGGTTTGTACTCGAAGTTTGCGAAACGTATCTGAAAGGAACGTAGGTGGCCGCACGTCAAGGTTGGAACTCCTATAAGGGTAAAGCGATGGCGAGGTGGCAATGTCGATGGGAGGCCGATCGCGGACGGATTTTTCGAATTGTTTTAAAAAAAGCTTACGGAATTGGTGCGGATTGTGTCTTGTAAAAGTCGCCGTAGTTTAATGATTATTGAGTTTTACGGTTTAGCACGGTCGTGGCTTCGACTACGGGCTACGGCCACTGCTTTCCGACTGTAGCGGCACGTAAGAACGCTCCAGTAGCACGTTTTTTTCCCGCCTTATATACACAAACAAGCCATTGTCAGAGGATCGTTTTCCAAGGACAGTGACTTTGAACGTCGGTAATTGTGTCGCCAGCCATCCCGCACATTTGACGTCTGATAATTGCATGACACACGTGGAAGCTCTATATACGCTTCCAAGGCTAAGACAATGTTCCAAAATGTCGAATAATGTTTGCACTTGTATGTGTTCCCAAAAGAAGAAAAAGAAAGCTGTGGTAAATTTTCTTTTGTCGAACTACTTCACTGCGAAAAGTGTGCAGTAGTGGGTAAAGGAAGGGGCGTCAGTGTGTTGTCTCCGCCATCGTCATTGTTGCGATAGGATCGTCATCCTATCGTCGAATTCCTACCACCGTCGTCATCAGTTGCGTGCCACCATCGACGTTTTCGTGACATCTTCGTTGTTTTTCTGTCCGTGCTAGCATCATTGATCTGCTTCGCACATTAAATGGAGAAGCCTCTACTTTTTACGCGCAAGCATTACATACAATGCTCGCAAATAGAAAGTGCGCATGCGCGGTAGCACATGCGCAGGGGCGTCTAGGCTGGCACGCTGGGCCCACTTGCCGCAGCGCTATAACAGTCTAATGAAAACGGCGATGCGATGTCTGAAGCCGCGAAGGAAGCGAGCGCTGGAGGAAGTACGAAGGAGCCAGCTGACGTTACCTAAAGAGCGCGTGGCAAAGCCCCGCCGCCCAGCGGAAAGTCTAGGAAACGTTCAGCGAAACGGGCAATCAAACAGCGGGCGAGGCTCCGCGTGATCGAGCGAGCCAGCGCCGAGTGAGAATGACGCAGCAGTAACGCAAGCGGAGAAGGCCATCCACGAGTCAACCGACCTTGAAATCGTCATATAAGTGCCGCGCACGAGCTGTGAGAAGCGCTACAAAAGGCGCGGGCTTTGCATGCACAGGAGACTACTCCCGAGGGCCGTGCTAGGCTGCTTGCGATAATGCGGTCGCATCAGGAAAGACGCAGTAGCATAGAAATTCCTCGTCGGTCTGAAGTCCGTTTCCATGCTCGGCGCGTTTCAGCACCTCCCCCCCCCCCCACCTTTCCGTTTCCTCCCAGGTGCGCTTCCTTCTCGTTTTCCTCCCTCGCGCGCCAGATGGAGCCGCCATCGTCGGCTCACCGTCGCATGGTTTCATCCGTGCAAACAGAATACGGCACGTGGGGACGATGTTGTCACCCTTGCACTTTTTACGGAACATCGCGGTGCCGACGACGGCAGAAATGTGCATGGAGCCTCCATACGAATTGTATTCAAATTATATAACAATGGCACCCATACGCTTGCGCGTATCAGCGTTCACGAAGTGAAACGTCACAGTAATATTTCGTTAAATTTTGCAAGTACCTGTATCAAAGCTTGATAAACGAGCGACCTCGGATAGAACCCCATTTCTAATCTTGTCTAACAGCATTCGTAATAAATCCGAAAACAGCAAGTCTTATAGCCTTTCGACGTAGGTTCCATCATCCTATGGAGAATCGGGAAAACTGATTTCGACAAGACGTTCCAGAGTCGATGTTGTGAATGTTGGCGGTTTCTGCGGTCCATCGTGCCATCACTCTGTCATTTCTTCCACTAGTCCGTTTCCTCTGCGACAGCGCCTGCAAAGTGATTCTATGATTCAGTGTTTTCTGCTATACAAATAAAGTAGTTCGGAACGAATCATGTACACCAGCAGCCCTGAATGTGCCGTTCCTTGCGTCATGAGGCTAACACAAAGCGCATATCAAATCGAGGTGTTGGTTATCGTGTGTGTTCTAATGATGAAGAAGCTAACGCCTCGCGAGGAAAGCGCACGGGCCTCGTAATTAGTGTCGGTGGACGGAACGGTCGGACGCGTGATTACGAGGAGATATGTGCAATGCGTACCAGGCCACGCAGCCAGCGGCAAAATTTACAGCAAATGCGCATTCGTATCTTCTATTAGGTCATCGGAATCGTGCATCGTCGACTTACTGGTCACCCACTTACTGGCATTTCGGAAAAATATTTCGCTTAAAGAGAATATTCTCTGGCGCTTGCCATCCGTTGGTGCAGGCACGTGTGTGGCGGCTGGGACCGGTATCATTTGCAAGGATACTCGTCGCCGCTGGCAAAATACCAGAAGTTATTCAACGCCCAGGTCTTCAAGCGGCACCTCTTGCGTCACATCCCAAAGCACCCTCTGAGGGCGCAAGACAAGGCATCGGCGCTGCTGCTAAAGTGTCTCAGCCAGGTAAGCGAGAAAGCGTCGATTTCACCTCAGCGACCACCGGAGCATAAGCGATCCAATAGTTCAGCAAAATCTTTACCATTTTAGTGAGGCATGAAGCCTCGCCAAGAAGCACTGGGAATCAGGGCATTTTAGTCTATACCTTGTGGCTTCTACTTATGCGCTTAGAAACCATGGGTTCGAATTAGGCGCTTTAGCTCGCGTCTTCGTAGTACACCATGCTACTGGAACACTACGCCCTTACTTGTGCAACTGCAAACCCTCTTTTCCTACGAAGTGCGGAAAACAGAAGGGAAACAGTTTGCGTAATATTGGGCCGGAATTATCGTCCCTGCACCGCCGAGCTCCTTTACTATTAGTCTCACCACAGGCTTTCGATTATAGTAGCTTGGTAAATCTCTTTCGAACATCAAGCAAGCTGGGGGTAGACTCGCGCGGATGTTCGACAAGTGCGCATTCAGCGAGTGAACAATTCGAAGCACATCATCAACACCTGCTAAATATCCCTGTCCTTGCGGTCTGCTCGTTCGAAGTCTCCACCGATATATACACCGCACTCTTAAGGATGAAGGCACCACAATGGAACCATACAAATGTGTGTAACCTTTTCCGTGAATTATCTGGCGGCAATGACATCCCGGAACAGTGAGTTGTTCCTATACTCTGCTGACCCACGAGAGTCCGTACTCGAAGGTCCGGGGCGCGTATTTACATGTGCTAGTAGGTACAGCGGGGTGTGGCACTTGCGCAGACGCTGGAAGTTTGCGCGCATGCGCGGGTAAAAGTGTTTGCGAGAGGAATTGTTCGGACTTTCGTTCCTTGAATATATGGCTATGCCTACGCACTACGGAGAAGTTTGTTGATGCGTGTTGTATGCGTTTGTCCCTAGGCTTGCTAGCAGGAGTCGCGAAACTGTAGTGCTGAACTTCCCGTCATGAGGTGGCGTCTGGAAGCAATTACATTTATTCAATCATGATTTCTACAAATTAAAACAACGTGTCATTACTTCGCATTATTGGCGGCCACTCCAGGACACGAAAGCGGCAATGGGGGCACCAAAGCTAGACGCTGGACTGGTCCTTGGGTTGAGGCTCGCCGAGGCCTGCAAGTGCCAGGGGTGCATAAGATAGGCTGTCCGCTTCGCAGACAACCATCTTTTTATGGGAAAACCCGCAATGCACGAGGCGCCCCTGCTTCCAGCATTGATCCCCCCACGACCCTTTGCGTGCCCTGGAGCTTCGGCGCCGCCTGCTTTATTATAACCACAGGTGCTCTTCTGAGGCATCCCTTTGCCGGTTACACGTGCCCTCCTGGAGCAGTGCTTGTAAAAGATTCAATGTATCGTCGCGATGGAAAAGCGACCCGCGACTTATACAACACGAGTCAGAATCACCAAATGGGGCGTCCGTGCCTACTGCCTGACCACGCGGGCAGCTAGCGCAGGGACGTAAACAAACTCAACCGCATTCCGCAATGCCCCATGTCTAGGGGACAAACGCATGCAACACTCGCTAAGAAACCTCTCCGTAGTGCCTAGCCAGCGCCATATTTTCAAGGCGAAAGGCGTTCAGATTTTTTCTCTCGCAACCGCTCATACTCGCGGCTGCGCAAAAACGTCGAGCGCGGCTCGAAGCGCCCGCCCCGTTATACGTACTAGGAATTGTAAATACACGTTGGGTGAGGACCAAGGAGGATATATAAAACTTGCTGGAGTGGAAGCCGCCTATACGCGCCTATGGGCAAGGGTGAAGCCGCGCCGAACGGCCGGCGGCCATCTTACCAGAGGCAAAAGGCAGCGGCGCAGCCGCGCCTGTCCGCGCTTCTACTTTTTCGCGCTGCTCATGAAGGCGCTCGCATTCAGAAACCAATGAAAACAAGTGCTTCTGGTTGTTAACGGTTATCTCCCATCAACTGTAGCAGCCAACTGGCGTGAAGAAGGCTATTTACCTGCGGAAATATTAAGGAGAAAAGCATAGCTCAGCAGCGCTTTTTCGCGTTTACAAAGCAACGCTAACGAGTGGTTCTAGTAATAAACGTCTATTTTTCGTCAAGCAGAGGGAAACTGTCATGTACAAGGCAGTTTGCCAGCTCAAATATTAAGCAGAAAAGCTTAGCACTGCCGCGCTCATGCTTTTCCGCGCTGTGGATGACGTTATTCGCATATACAGAGCAACAAAAACGAGTGGTTCTAGTCATATACATCCATTTTCCATCAGCTAGCAGAAAAGTGGCATTTAAAAGGCAGTGTAACTGTAAAAATATTAAGGAGAAAAGCGTAATGCAGCTGCGCTCGCGCTTTTTCGCTTTCCTGATGCAGCTGCTCCCATTTAGAAAGGGATGCAAATGTCTGGTTCTAGTTGTAGTCGTTTATTTACCATCAACCAGCAGCCAACTGATATACAGAAGGCAGTTAAGATGAGCAGATATTAGGGAGAAAATCTCACATACCGTCAAGAACACCATGACAAACACCCTACTGGTGGTTGAAAATAATCACCCTCGACAGAAGTGGTCTCACTTTGTTTTTGATCAGTTCACGGTTTCGTTCTTTCGTCATGTGGTGTATTCTCAATTTTATATATTTTTCAGCGATTTTTTTGCACAAAATATAAATATGGTTATCAAGTGGATCAAGATCAAGGATGTGGTCCTCCAGTTTCTGGAACCAGTTTTTCTCTGTGCAGGTGCCCAGGACTTCAAGGATGAGGTGTTTTGATCTTACCGTCACCATTTATTCTACCATTCAGTATCATATTCTGCCTGTAGCCATCGCAGCCCCTTTTCAACTGCTTCACACAGGCCAACGACGTCTTGTGATGGTGAAATGAGTCCACCTCGGCTCTTTTGCCTAATTAAAGGTGCCAGTTCATCCGAGGGCAGGGCTGCGATGCACAGTTCACATGTTACCGTTGAACGAACTTTCTGAACGACGAAACTTGCAATGTACGGCACTACAGCACCGACAAAAGCTGACAAGCTTTCTGGGCAGTCAATGCGATGGGTATAGTTGTGGTCGTCGGCCTGCAGGATTGATGACCTGCGCATATCAGTAAGCATGCTGCTTTCACCTACCAAAGCTCCTGTATATTTGTTGGATTTAGAATTGAGACTATGTCTTGGGAGCAGTTTCCAGAGATTGATGAAGTCACTTCTGTCTGAACCAACAGACGCTTGTATGCAGCCTTGAACTGCGCAGCGGTTGAGTTGTTTTTATGACCACCTCGTGCACGTATGGACCCGAAGAAGTTTTCGGCGTGATCTTGGCTAAGCTTGTGCGTCAGCAAGTATTTCAGCTGATCCTTGCGAACAAGCTCATCGAACAATTTTTCTGTGCTGGTTATGCACACCAAAAATACAACGAACCCAGTTTTCTTCAGCCCTTCTATTACTGGACGCCCTGCAGGGTCTCTTAGCCCTTGTATGTAGGCACGGGCCTCGGAAAGAAATAGCTTCCAGTGGCACTCCGGCGCGCAATGCACACAGCAAAGGCGATCTCCATCTTTCGCATGCCACCTTTCACGGCGAACAGCCCGCTCCCACAGGCTCCGCAGCTCCGGATCTTTTGGAAACCTGTCGGCAATTCCAGGACTATTAGTCGTTGCACACACACACACACACACAACTTATAAGTTGACATCCATCGGGAACGCGAGCGTAGTGGCTCAATGAACGTGTCCTCGTGTACTTACAGGTGAAACGTGAGGCCACAACCCTTCTTCAGCCTGTTCGCACATCCGTAGGCAACGCAAGAGGCAACCATAATCAAATCTATGGTGTTTAAATGCCCCTCACATCAACTTGCACTGCAGACCAACTCACGAAAACAGCAGCGCGAGCCGGTGCCGCCGGAGCCGAGCGCGCTTTCTGCCTCTGGTAAGATGGCGGACGGAGGCTTTGGTCGGAGCGCGCCCTCTCCACTCCAGCAATTTTTATATATCCTCCTTGGTGAGGACTGGTAGCTGACTGATCAGTGTTGAGTGCCGGACGCTGGTGTAAAAAAAGAGTTTCTCTCTCTCGCTCTCTCGCTGTCGCTTCAACGCGACCGAAATGACTAAAGCTTAGCGCATACGAAGCTACTGGCCCGACGCGCGCTCTGCTAGCATCGGAGATCGCTTTGACGGTGAGGCATATGGATGAGGCCCACACGGGCGCGAACATTGGCCACGTCGCATATCGCTTTCAAGACTCGCGCATACTCACGAGCGCCGGAAACGTGCCCTTACAGCGTCCGCCAACGGCGTCTACTACGGCGTTCGCCGCGTTAATCGTGGACGCCACAGTAGACGCCGTGGAGGGAGTGTGACTGTGAAGAGGAAGAGGAGCTATTTTATGCAGCCCTTTAAGAAGCACGACCCAGAGCCTTAGGGAAGGTGAGGGGGACATAAAGAAGGAAGAGAGGGTCAAGGCCATTGCAATCCCGGTACCATTAGGTACCGCTGTCAAGCGTCTTTCTTTATATCACTATCATCAGCGGTAGCAATGCGGTGCATGCACAATTTACACGACAGCCCCGTATCATCCAGGAACGTAAGAAGGTGCATGAAGGCGGAGCCGTGGTGCCGCTAGGAGTCCGAGTCGTCGGAATGAGACGTGGAGCGTAGCCCTCTTTTTGGCGAAGGCGGAACAGGAAAAAAGTAGATGGTTGAATGTTTCCTCCTCGCCGCATGATGAGCAGGCAGGGGATGAAGCTAGGCCTTTGCTGTAACTCCGTGTTGCCGTCCAACAGCAGCCGATCCGTGAGCCGTAGCAGGAGAGATCGCTGCTGCCTTGTTATAGAGTTTCTCACTATAACACCTAGAGGGAAATCTGGCGCCACCGTCTACGGAAGGTTGTTAAGGGGGGCTGTGCCGTCATGGCAATGACGGTATATGTGTCTGCGAAGCTTGCCTTGGCTGGTGTTGCAAGAGACTTCGCCTGAAACGTCGATATGGCTACACAAATAACGCCTGCTTAAAGTAAAATATTTATAAAATGTTTTTATTCACGCATCTTACGTCTTCCAGTGAAGTTCACTCACAGTTACAATGCATAACCAAGCGAAGAAAAGCAAGAACACACGACAAACCGTTCCAATGCGAGTTAGCATCTTGTCGTCATTCCTGCAACTTTAGCGGCCCGCTGATACTTCTTACGTTTGATATAATTCTACATGGCATAACAAGTTCTCATAGATAAACAAAACATGTTTTTGTGTATTAACAAAGCTCAAACAGCTTTTTGCGTGCTGTTTTAGCAGAAAATTAGTCACTGTGACAGACGTAACGGTGCTTGCCTGGATCTCCGAGAGCGAGGTCAATCCCAAGTCACAACATACCGGCATTGCCCATGTAAACCACATCGCGGCAGCGCTAGATTTCCCTCTAGGTAATATAGTGAGAAACACTATGGCGTTCAGGAAGTGGACGGGGAGGACGGCAGCTGGCGCCACACCGGTCCGGGACGAGCACCGTCAGGTGTCCCTGCAGCGTGTACCTTGCAAAATCTAAAGCCGAGACCACACGTACGCTTGCGGACGCGCGCTAGCTCGCCTCCGCGCGCCTAGCGCCAGCCGCGCCTCGCGAGTAAAGATGGCTTGCATCCACAAAGACGCGCGACAGCGCGCGCTCAACGGGCTGACTCACAGACGCCTCTGTAGGCGCCGCTTCGTACTTTCTTACTGAGAGCGTTTCAAGATGCTTCGATATTTATAAACGTAATTGTGATATTATTATTATTATTATTACCCACATTCTGGCATGATATAAACCTGCTTCACTGAGAGTTGAACGCTCCGCGCCGTAGCTACGTAGCCAGGCGCGCCGACGCGAGGCAACCCAAGCGCGCGATAACACAGAGGAGCTGTTCCCCGAGATCACGCCGCGTTTCGACGCGTAGGAGCCATGCCGCACCGTGTGCGCATGCGTGGGCGCGTGAACGCGAGCTTCGCGCGTCCGCAAGCGTACGTGTGGTCTGGGCTTAAGACCGTTACAGAGGTGCCTACTGGTACAGTGGCATGGTGTGCGGCCTTTGCCAGGATTTCAGCGTCCTCTTTGCTCTGGGCCCCGACGTGAAAGGGGAGCCACCGCAGCGAAAGTTTCAAGCAACCCGAAACAAGGGCTCGAAGCTTTTCCCCCAGCATGGTTACGACGGTGGTCTCCGGTCGTTGAAGAGCAAGGAGCTCCGCTCGCGAGTTGCAGAGAATCGCGACCGGAAAATCCTGGGGTCTTCCGCAGCATGTCCGCAGCCAGATGGAGGCCAGCCACCTCAGCAGCCGTGAAGCTTGCCGCGAAAGTAAGCCGGCACACTCCTGTGCGCGAAGGGCAGGGATCATGCAGGAGGCAGTGGCAGATCCTGAGTCTGCATGGACCGAGCCGTCTGTGTTGATGTGGAGATGTTGGTTCAGTCTGTCCTTAAAAAGGTACACGGACGCTTGGTACAATGCGCAGGATGGGGATCGAATTTTCGTGAGGCCTTCCGGCGTAGTAGAGACTTCCAGTGGTTGATGGTGTGGAGGAGGTGTTGTGATGGCTAGTTTGGGAGGACGTCCTAAAACATCCCCGTATTGCTGACACAAGCTGCCAATGCGTGAGTCAGGTCGGCTCCGCAACCTTGAAAGCAGATGCTCACTACCCAGGGCGCGATGAAGCCTGCCAACGTGATGGAGGCCATGCTGTAGGAACAGCATGGCCAGTGACCAAGTCCGTGCTTCGGCTAGAGTGGCATCAATGTGTGAGGTCCCTGGCACGCAAAGAATCATCCAGTTGGCTTTCCGGTGCTGAAGCTCCAGGCGCTCTCCGCGAACCCGTGGGAGGGCCACGAGAGGGAGTGCATAAAGCAGCACTGACATAGTCGCGGCGGCGTATAGTTGGATACCCAATTGTGGTGTGCATCCTCTGTCGCGGAGCAGCATACGGCCAACCGCCTTTTGGATCTTCTGCACTGGAGGGATGAGCGCCTTGGCAGCTGGCGCCCACGGGGGCAGGTGATTAATCAACAGGCCCAAGTAGGTAACAACCCAATTCCAAGGTACCCGGTTTCCACCCAGCAACATCGGCACAGTTCGTTGGCGTATGGCACGCTAGGGTGTACGAGAACGAGATGCCGTGGTGGTCCCCACGCTGTTTGGAGCGGCGGGGGCTGAGAACATCCAGGCATCCTAGCAGCCGCAGGAGGATAACGCCCTTCCTCCCTCACCCGACGACCCTGCCTCCTGCGCCACAGGAGAGGGCACACATCCGGGCAGCGTTCATCGCTCCCGCACGCCAGATTGAACCGCGTTCGCGGGGTCACCCTCACACGCTTTCACTTATAGGGGACCTCACGGCGACGGCACAAGTGTGCCTAGAGTGGCCATATAATTTCTATCGCAACAAAATTTCTCCTAACCGAAGCCCCTGAATTTAGGTGTTTCTTCGCTTATGAACTATGCAATTATCTCTATTTTTACTTTATAGACGCACTCGTTCCATAATTTGCACCCACATTACTTCTTGTTTTCATTGAGAACAGCGTGAAGAATCAAGATAATCGCGCTTAATGACTTCTAAATGAGCGAGTGTATCTTCATGAGTTAATGACATGCATTCGCACTCTCAGTCCAGCGCTGACTTCATAAGGCTGTGTCCAAAATGAGGTCCCGGCGAGGGGTTGACACAATTGCGGCAAAATACCGGCATACGTTTGGCGGCCAAATCATTTTTAAATACTTGAAGGTGACTGAAGCACTTTTTATGTCTCTCAAAGGCAATGGCGTCATGGGGGAGTTGAAAATGAGAACGAAGCAGTGTCCCCGAGCACGGCACTCTATCGTGTCCCCCTCCGCATAGGGAAGTAGGAAGAGCGTCGGACTGCCGAAAATTTATACTGTCATATCATCGCGATCGTGCCGTATTTTTGCACTGCGTATGCCTAAGTGTCCATATACTTAGGCCTCTCTATATTGTTCTGCTTCAATCGATATATTTAGAGTTCACATAGCCGTGTGAACAGTACAAATTTCTAGACTGAACTACACTCGTGATCCGCATAAAACTCGCGATTTCGCGAACTATGGGAACAGCATTAGATCTTACGTTCGACCCAAATTTCATTGCGATAGAAATTCTATGGAGAATCCAGGATCATGTTCGCCATCCGCGTCGCCGATATGTTCCATATAACCCCCAAGCGCGGTTGGTGGCTTCATCTCGCACCCGCAAGGGAGGAAGGCGGGAAGACAGCACGCCGTCTTCCACCACGTACAGTCGCGGGCAGAATATTATGGACCATGAAATCTAAGAAAAAGCTGAATATCTCCGCAACATCACAACGCAATCTGGTTTTTGCATTTTGGACCTCGACTAGAATATGCTAACAACGTTGTCGTGAGCAGTTTTACTGGGTAGTGCTACAGGCTGCTCGGGAATTGAACGTTTTCGGAGATCCCGTGGTCCATTTTATTCTGTCCGCGACTGTACAAGGCACCGAAGAAAGGGAGGGTGTTTCCTCGACGGCAGCGGCTGCGTATGCCGCAGATGAGCAGGGCCGTGCGGGTTTTTTCTCGAAATCGATCTGCGATGAGTACAAATTCTAGGTGCACCGAGGGCTCATAGCTTTGTGTGCACTGTGCTCTCGCCGCTTAGCTCATGTTAAAGCCTGAGGCAGCACGATGGTCACTTCACTCACTGCTGCGACTGCGCTTCCTCATGCCAACGTTTTGACTGCGAGTGTCCACGCTAATCAAGTGAGATGTGTTTCTGCTCGCCGGTGCGCGCGTGCCACCATGCTTGTTATTTGAGGTCGTAAGCGAATATTAACGAGTTCATACGGCCGACAAAACTATTATGTTCACTTCTTATAGTACTTCCTCCACTAATTTGCTATCGCAATCCTTGCTCCGTCTTTCGGGCAAAACTGTGGCATTTTTAGACTCCACCATACCCGTCACAAAGACGTATCAGGCAACTGGCCTGGTCAGACGTGCACAGCATGCGTTCGTCATTTTTAACAAATGCAGCCACCTATACGATGCGGCACGGGATTTCACTGCTCACTTTAAGTTTCATGGTGAAGGCGACAGGTGTAAGAAATGTGAAGTGGCTATACATAATTGCTTTTTAGCATAGAAAATATGCTCTATTGAATAAATGTAACGTGTCCCGAATTCACGCCGTCTAATGTCGGCCGTTCGATGCGTTGATATAAACAGTGCTATCGAACTCATAACAGTGCCTACGGATTGCTAAATGAGGTGCGTGCGAAGCACACGTGATTAAATAGGGTATCCTTTCTCTCATTTTGGGTTGCAGAGAGGCAGAGATAACAAGTGGACTCTCCAGAAATTCCTGCTGGAAGTCGGCCTCACCTGGCCGCACAAGTCACCAGCGTCGAGACCTCAGCTGCTCGGAACGCTCGTGAAGTCGTCTTTACACTTCGGTATGCCCATATTCTGGGCCTTTTTCGTGGGTCGCCATCCATCGCACCCAAACCGAAATATTATTTACACAACTTTGGGTGACGGCAGCATCGAGTGGATGGTGCACTTTGAATGGCTCATACGATCAGGGAAGCAAGTCACCTACCTGCGACGCTGTGCAGAGATTGTGGGCGGTACGGGACAGTCTTATTCAAGTATGATCCACACCGTAACAACCACGCACTCTGAAATCAGCCGCCAGATAAACTTCTTGTGGAACCCGGTCGCCGTTCCCGCGTACCTTGACCTCAGCGATCCCGAGCTTCGCCGAGCCGTCAACGGCCACCTTGCAGACGACTCGCAGCTCTGGCCCGAAGACGAGATTCTGAACCTGCAACCAGATCTATTCGCTGAGCTGAACGCAACCCACCTTAGCCACAACAATTTCACTGAGAAATTCAAACTCTACCTCGGCGCTTACACTGTATGGTTGCTTTTGCCGTACGTCTCGAACTACCTCACAACACGCATGCTGGAGGACATTGGTCTTGCGTCCTTCGAGCGAAGCTTCCGGCATCACAAGTGCATGCAGGCGCTTGAGGTCACCTTACCACTCGCCAAGTGGAAGGTTGAATACGATGGCGCGGGTGACAAGACTTATTCGTGGCAAATGCTTCGCCTGACCACACTGTCCTTCGATCAATTTGGCAGGGTATATGGCGACGCTTTCAGAACGCTCTTTTCAGCAGTCGTGTCTCGCTTAGCAGTGAATGCGTGGAATATGACTCTGACGTGGGACACTTTGGACCGCGTCTATGCCTACGTGCCCTTTCACGCAAAAGCAGGGTTCTTCGACCTTTACATGCGTATATGCATGGCAGGTATTCGCATATTGAAGAAGTCGCTGCAGCAGCCCAGGCTGACAGTCATTCACACGCCAGGCATCGCTACATCCAGTCTTTACCGGATACTCGTTGCCAGAGAAGTCGTGATCGAGAACTTCCTGAGGATGCCACCACTCTTCGATCTGAGGCACCCATTGCCTGTCCTTGCCGCCTTCGTAGCCACCCTCATCTGCAAGGAGGTCGCCATTCTGGGACAATTTATTCTTTTCTACGACGAGAACTTCAAGGTGAGTGAGTGAGGCCGATCGCACTATGCGTGATCCTAACGATGAGCATAGCGCCATTCCTGGTCTTCGAGTTACTTGCGCAAACCAGCTGGAAGTGCGCCATTCGAGTTAAAACACTTTGGCGGGCTAGTTGATTTGAAACCTTGATAGAGTGTGTACGCGTGATTGAACGTGGACATGCGCTGTGTTGGCGTATGTGTTTATTTCTACGCCCTCGTTCAGTCGCGCTTACACACTCTAGCAAGCGAGTTCTTCTGGCACTGCTTGTGTTATAATCGAAGGTTGCGTACAGAAGCATGGCATCTCACGTCTTCTGTTTGGCGTGGACATACATTGCAGACACATCGGCGAGGGTCTCATTCTGACATTCCGTAAGACGTTTCACTTGCGTGGGCGCGCGCTAGGAGGAAAGGGGTGGCCAGGGCCGGTATTGCGGGTCTCCGCTTTTACTGTGGACGCGGCTGCGAATGGCATCGTTTAGCACGGATGAGCGTGTTCTATCTTGGCGGTAATCGCGGTGAGTGCGAAGGCTAGCGGGCGCAGGATCGCTGATGGCTTTGCATGCCCTATGCTCGCGTGCACGTGGTTCGCCCTGAAGGAAGAACAAGGAAGAAGGGGAATACGCTCGCCGCTGTTGCCACTCCACATCACGCCAGCGTTCTGACAGCGAGTGCCCACGGTAGATTGAGTGAGATTTGTTCTGATTTCTATGGGCGTGTGTGACATCATGCCCGGTAATTCAGTTAGTAAGCGAATGTTGACAGCAGTTTTTAAAGCTGATAAAACGACTAACCAGAATGCATATAGATGTCTTATAATTTTTTATCCGAATGAATGCTTCAACTTTCGGGAGAAACTGCAACCTTTTTTGACACAACTAGTAATATACAATTTCAATGGTAATACTGAAAGAAACTAGCCTAGATTTTTCTTCTACTCATAGCGGTACCGCTTGTACGGTATACGTCCTCATTCATGTAGGCCTCAGAAACTTTGTAAAGTACGACATGCGCACAAACTGTAAAAACCATAGCATCGGTTTCTAATCTGAATAAACGAGAAAGCATAAATCTCTTATGAGAAAACTACAACACGAAGCCTTTCAGGTGCCGATTGCTATGGGCTCTCCACCGGGCCTACGTGCGTTATTTAACTAATTTAATTTCTCAAAGCGAAATGAGTCAGAGTATTTGTTAAATACAACTTAGACACAACCTACAGACATAATAGCTAGGAATTCTCATTCGAATATGAGAAAAGAAACGAATAAAAATTCAGGGACGATTACGAGAATCCCTAACGCGAAATACGAGCGCCACTCTATACGCGTTTTCATTTCGCGATATATTGAGGCAAAGAAATTTAGAGAGACATGTTACAGGGTCGGCAATTGAGGAAAATCTGATCTGCGGGTCAAACACGTCGGCTTCTATACGTGACTCGTTGAAGGTTCCAGTGTAATTGCTGGTGCCGCTTGGCTTCCAGGAAGTAGTACGCGACTCGCGTCCTGCATAGAATGCGATAACAAAGCAGTCGCAAGCAATGACAATTAAGATAAATAAATTATAGGGTTGCACGCGCCAAATGCATGATCTGATTATGAGGAACGCCGTATTGAGGGACTCCGGAAATTTGGACCACCTAAGGTGCTTAAACGCGCACGTACATCTAAGTACACGGGTGTTTTCGCATTTTATCTACACCGAAACGCGGCCGCCCTAGCCGGGATTCAGTCTCGCGACCTCATGGTTAACAAACACCGTAACCGCTAAGCAACCACGGGTGGTAACGATGAGAATCGAGGCAAGCGCTAAAGAGACTAAACCAAGCAAACGAACAAGCGGATGTGAGAGCTGACGCGAGCAAACGATAGTACGAAACGTGTGGTCCGGCTGAGGCCAGATTCGAGTACGCATCGAGTGGTCAGGCAGCTCCTCATGAAACCAGCTTACCAGGCAAGTGTCGTTGAAGAGCGCCGCGCTCATTAGTCTCCGCCGTTCGCGCATCACGTCTTTCATCTGCCGCTCAGCGTTCGCTCCTTCACCATTCACTGTTGAGCTCGGTTATGCCGCCACCGCTGCCGACGCTCGCCACAGGAAAGGGTGATTAAGAACTGCTGTCACAACCCATTATTCTATTTCGCGGAAAGTGAAACACGAGCATCTTATCCAGCCACTTCGTTTAGGGTGATCACGCCACGGAAGATCCCCGTCAACAAGAGCGCAACAGCTTCGCTGTAAAGAAATGCAGCAGATCCAACGGGTAGAATGTACAGAAGAGAAGCTTCGTGTGAGTGCATAAAGAGTCGAAACACAAGTACGCGCGCACGCACGCACGCACGCACGCACACACACACACACACACACACACACACACACACACACACACACACACGCGCACACACACACACACACACACGTAGCGCAGTTCGAATCTATTCGACCCCGGAATGATTTCGACCCCCTCGGCTTCTTTAATGTGCGCCTAAATGTAAGTACACGGGTGTTTTCTCATTTCGCCCCCACCGTAATGCGGCCGCCGTGGCCGGGACTCGATCCCGCAACGTCGTGCTGAGCGGCGCAACACCATAACCACGGAGCAACTATTGTGGAATTTTCCCCTACATGGAAGGGCTGATTTCAGAAATGGAATAGAAAAAAATTGGAATAGCTTTACGGCATAGCGCCCTTAAAGGTTGACCATAAGAAGCAAGAAAGCGTGCGTCGTGGGTGTCATTGAACAGAATAATGAATGATGACCTACCATTTGATATCAGTGTCCTGAAACGAGAACCACAGATCTGTGCTTCGTGAAACTATACGGGATATCTTCTTTTCTTTCGGCTTTCAGTCTTTGATAGGGCGGCGCAGAGCGTATGTTTTGCAAGACGTTATAGTGCAACACTAAAAGACGTCGTCAACGGGTTTCTATTTCCCGTCTTCGGGTTATAGCATTCTAGTATAACGTCAACTCTATTGTGAGTCTACGCGGAGCTGCGCCTCAAAAGAGGGCCTTTTTCAAATTTCCTAATGGATCTTACTCTCGTCCAAATTGAAACGTACGTATAGGCAAAAAAAATAAAGGTGACTCATGGGGTATACTTGTTCTGACGTCCGCAGTACGACCTGGCGAACCCGATGTTACGCCAGCTCCAACTGCTGGTTACGGACTTGCGCCACTACACCGCGCTGCTCAACAGAAATGTGTTTCGCGCTTACGACTTGCCGCGCCAGTGGCAAGAGCTCAGGGCTGCCAGCTTCGCAGCGCTCTTCGCCAGCAACATCCCGCGTCTGCCTGAGGCACAGACTTTCGCAAGGGTGGCAAAAGAGGCGACGGCTGTGGACAGACGGCCAACCTTCCGCAACATCCCTGAGGACCAGCTGTACTTCCTGGTCCGGTGTTTTTCGGAGTGTGGTGGCGGCCAAAAAGTTCAGGTGCGTTCAGAAGCTTAGCTGTAAGCTATCTCCTCAGTGTCGTTGGAACAGCCAGACGGGAGCCCAGCTTGGGTTAAGCAGCTGCTGTTGTAAATTGTCGACCTTTTTTTATTGCTTCAAACTGGCACTCCTTCTAAACTTCTGGTCTCACGTGCTAAAGAAAGGGTCCGGATAACCTGCCGCCTCAGGCACAAACCGACATTCGGCAGTCTTACAACACTACATTAAGCAGTACGCCTAGGCTACAGCATTGAGTCCGCAGAAAGGAGGACCAGATTTTTAGGCGACGCATTTTTCTCCCGGTGAAGTCAGTTTTTTATGTTGTATCTCACCATCTCGCCGTTTTTGGTGGGTCAACGACAAGTACCGTTATCTGTAGTCACTAATGGGAAGTAGCGCAGGCTTCGTTTGGTGGCCGCGAGCGAGGAGCACTACACCGATGAATCAGAGAAGTGCATCGAGTGTCAAGCCGTCGCGCACGTGCGACTTGTTCTACGAGCTTCGCTGTTTAACCGCGCTTTGTTCAACACTGTTGCGTTACCCGGAGCAAGAGGTGCGAATGAGCTTCACAATTTTATTTATGCGACAGCGTCAAATGGCCCATTGAGCAAGAAAGCCTGCGTCTGTAGTTTGTAGCAACTAAACGGCGCCTAATGTATACGATTGGCTGCGACGCCATGCCACGAGCGAGCCTTGACGTAGCAGAGTGGGCGAGAGGAAACACGTACTGCCAGGTAAGAGCGACAGGCGTCGCGTTAGGGGAGAGTGCAACCCCGCAACGCCACGTCACTTTCGCTCTCACTTTTAGGAAGCCGGCCGGCCACGCCCGAGCCAGCGCCGCATGGCTGCTACTTCTTGCTTGCTCCGGCAGCACGTACCGCTATGTATATTACATGACTCACTCAGCAAAACTCGAAGGACCACTCAGCGGCGTTCAGATAGATTTCAATCCTTCCGTATTCAGAACTTATATCTTAGATGTCCTCAGATATTTTTTAAGCTATGGCTTCGCATGTGGTCTTGGTGACGACCATTGTGTGTAATTTGGGCACGTACTCTGGCACGATCATTTTCGGTGAGACTGTCGCATGCGCCCTCAGGTGCAGGCTGGTTGGGTGGTTGAGCACTACATCACGTGAAGGCGATAGTATCGCCGAATCTGACTGTCCGAGAACACGTCCGCTAATTGGGCAAGCCCGACGATACGCTCGTCCACTAAGGACACACGTCTATGGCCACTTGCCTCATTAGTCGGTGTCTCGTGCAGCAACGATTCGTGCATTGCATTAGGTAGATGTCTTTAGTTGAGCCCACATACTTTATAATTTGTTGCTATAACAATTATATGGACACTCCTAGCGAATTTTCACCGTCGCAGTCACGGGTGGCGTCAGCATAGATTTGGTGGCCCGTATGAATTCTTCGATATGCTGGTTGGGTGCTATTATATTGAAAATAAAAAACTGCTGTTACGAAGATTTATGGTCATAACCCATTTATTGATCAAAAATTTGGATAATTATGAGCGTCATGTAAAGTAATAAAACATTTCATTCGCAGCATATGCTTTTTCTTGTCAGTAAATAAAAACAGCCAAACAATACTGAGTTCAAAATCGGAAAGTGACGTGCGATTCCGCCTTTACTGTCACCAGTGTTCTTTACGGATTTGACATTTCCCTGGTAGCAGACTAGTGCCGAAGCATTGCCGTGAGTCTCCTCTAGGGCAGTGTCGCGGTTCGGCGCCTGCAACGCCATTGACGGCGCTCAAGGCGCTAGCGTTCTAAGACCCCTCTTAGCTGCTAGGACACATCTACTAAACAGTCGTTGTTTCGTGCGCTGCTTCGAGCCACGTCGCACCCCCATATGTGTAGTGACAACACCGTCCTAAGCGCACAAGCACAGCGCTATCCTTTGCTATCACTGTCAATCCTTCGCGCTATGGCCGAAACGGCCAACTTCTTATTGCATGAGCATTAATAGTGTGAAAGGGGGCAAACGATGTATCGGTCTTAAGTGTGCAAAGACGATCGAGTGGCTTGGCGTTCGCAAATGGTGTGTTTGGTATTTGCGCATGCCAGCACAATTTGAGCATTTTGAGCATGCGTGTACCTTTTAGTTTATGAAAATGGTGTTTGTCTTTATTGGTGCATGTTTGTCAAATGGTGTATGTCTTCATTATGTGCAGGTGGTGTATTGCCTGCAGATTTTCATACGGCATCTTAGTTATGAGATAGCATAGGACTATCGTTAGGAACGTGGTGGTGCGTTACGGTGCTATCGATTGCTCGAGTTGCGGGCGCCGTCGCTCTTGGGGAGTAATGGTATCTGTGCGGAAGTTGTGAGTCAGGTACTACCATGACTGTCTTAGCCGTTGTCATACCCCTCTCGAAGCTGGCATCCGTATGACGTAATTGCGTCTGTTGCGGCGACGGATTTCAAACATATTCGCGTTCCTCTTTTGGACTTATTTTTCCGCATTGTGCGTCACAGGATTCAGGATCTTTGGTGTCGGTAGCATAGATGTTCTAGGAAGGACGTCCATGGAAGTTCATGGACGTCCATGCACATACTTAAGCGTTCCTTCCGGAACACCTGCTCGCACATCGCGCCATGGTGGAGCAGACAGTGAACGACAACATAAATAAACGCAGTACTTTATTTCGGTGCTGACAAACGCCAGTGGTTTTCCTTCGATCTCATCTCGTCCCCCATCGCGATGCTCCGCTTTCAATGCCGCTGGCATGCACCTCATTGCGCGAGCGTTCTGATGCGATTTCAGCTATCTAGGCGGGTGTTTCTGGCACAGTGCGAGCATTTCTGCTACGCAGCTGCCTTGTGGTGTGACACCGCAACACAGCTGTGGTGGAGGTAATCGTTGTGCCACGAGAAATGCAATGTATGAGCAGCAATTGATTTTGGAGAGCTCGCTCGTTTTGAATATAACGTAAAAATTAAATTATGGGGTTTTACGTGCCAAAACCACTTTCTGATTATGACGCACGCCGCAGTGGAGGACTCCGGAAATTTCGACCACCTGGGGTTCTTTAACGTGCACCTAAATCTAAGTACACGGGTGTTTTCGCATTTCGGCCCCATCGAAAATGCGGCCGCCGTGGCCAGGATTCGATCCCGCAACCTCGTGCTCAGCAGCCCAACACCATAGCCACTGAGCAACCACGGCGGGTTTGAATATAACGTAAAACATGTGTTTAAGGGACGATGACAAAGAACATGGTGGCACATGTTATGGCGTGAGGCTGTAACGCTCGATTTTCTGAGACTACCATTCTGGACAAGACTGGCAACGCCTTTTGTTGACATGCACTGGAGGCCTTCCTTAATGAAAGAACAGTGATCGGTGCATAAGTGAGCTGTCTATCTCTTTACTTGATGCTGAATTTGACTTCTTGCGCAACCATCTTTGATGTACGTTTGCCTAGTCTTATTGCTCGGTATGCGCATGCGGGACAGCAGGATATACATGCGCACAATTATTTCCTTCCATTAAACAGCTGCGAGTAGCGCTTCTCTTTGCCCGCCTTTCTTGTATCTTTTTCTTCTTTCTTTTCTTTATTTGTTTCCATTGCTAAAATACAATGACGAGGGCTAAGATAAAAGCTGCAATGAGGCAGCTTGAGGTGCCCTTAGCCCCCGTGTTACATGGTGGCAGTGAGTAGCGCAATCAACCGTACGCAAAGAACATTACATATAAATAATACTTACAATCATCAATCAAGAGACTTTTCTATGACGGAACAAACAAACAAAGAACAAAGAAATGGGATAAGGACAAATAAAAGCAATGCAGATAGTAGGCACCACCACATTACATACACTTGGCAATACATAAATAAAGGTTAAAATCGCGTACACTTGACGATGCATAATTAAAGGTGAAAAGAATCGATGGTCGATTATTATTGGTATTATTAAGTGAAAGAAAAGGACGAGCAAAAATTATGTCATTACAAACATTAACAAGGCACACATGTGAATATAGGTGAGAAAGGAATTACGCTTGGTTCATTATTTAGGAGAAGGTTCTGATAAGTAATGACAGTTCTGACCGTGTTATGTTAATGATGTCAATACCAGCGTCATGTAATGCATTAAGCAGTCTGGGTAATTTATTTTTCGTCATTTGCAAACCGTAGTTAGTTCTTGAAGGGGGTATAGACCAATATTCTCCGCGTCGGGTAATATAGGTAGCTGTATTTCTTTGCAGACAAGCAATTTCATTAAATACGCTGTTTTCAGAGTTTAAGTTTGAGTGCCATGTACGAAGGAGAGAGCGGTTGTATAGAGAGTAGATTGTAGGTATGTTGTATTGTTTAAAAAGGTGTTCACTGTGACTGTGATATGGCACATTTGCAATTATACGTACGATCTTTTTCTGTAGTAAGTGTATTTTCCTGAGGTTAGTTTCAGTTGTTGTGCCCCACACAAGGTGTGTGTAATTAATGTGTGATGCAAATAGTGAGTGATAAATTAATATTTTTACGGATGTTGGTAGACGATATCTGTTCTTGTTTAGCATTCCTGTGATACGGCTAAGCTTTTGTACTACAGAGTCTACTTGTCGATCCCAGTTTAGCGTACTAGAGAAGTATGTACCTAATACTTTAATTTCATTTACTATTTCTATGCTCCCTTTGTTCATCTCTAAAGTGTGTCTTTGTGGAATCTTTGTGCCTTTCGCATAAAAGATTACGGCTTTTGTCTTATTTGAATTTAATTTTAGATAATTTTCTATAGACCATGAGGATATGTTCTGGAGAAACTCGTTTGCGCTGTTTATTAAACTAGTATAAGATGCCGATGAAATGAACACACTAGTGTCGTCTGCATATATGATAAATTTTGCCTTGGGATAGATCAGAACAATATCGTTTATGTATAAGTTAAAAAGTAGCGGTCCAAGAATGCTTCCTTGTGGGACTCCTGTTTTTATTTCTCCAGAAAACGATTTAAAGTTATTTATGTGCACATATTGCCGTCTTTTTTCTAAATATGACTTAATTAGCTGCAGTGGGAGGCCCCTGATACCATACGTATCAAGCTTTGTTAATAATAGGTTATGATTAATATGATCGAATGCCTGAGTAAAGTCTACAAATATACCTATTGTCAGTTGCTTCCTTTCAAAATTTTGCAGTATATGGTCTTTCTGGTGTAGTAGTGCTAACTGTGTTGATTTGTTTTTTTGAAAGCCATACTGAGCTTTCGTGACAACGCGATATTTTTCACAGAAGGATGTTAACTGGATAAATATTATTTTTTCAAGTCCCTTAGAAAAAGTGCGGTAAAATTGATATGGGGCGATAATTTTGAATATTGAGCCTGTCAGCCTTCTTATATATTGGAATGACTTTAGCAACTTTTATTTTTGATGGAAAGATGCCTTCAGCAATAGAGATATTATAGATATGAACTAGAATGGGGGCTATATCATGTATGACATATTTTATGGGCTTTATCTGCAGGTCTTCTGAATCACAGCTTTTAGAGTTTTTCATCGCCATAAATACAGAGCAGACCTCGTCGACATTAGTTGGATGGAAAAAGATTGTGTGTCGGTTTCCAGGTAGAGAGAGAGTGGTTTTCGGGTGCGTATGCGCTTGTGTTTCTCTGTTCAGGAAGTATTCGTTAAACGCATTCACCATGTCTGTTTCGGAGACTAAACGACCTTCTAGGCTAATTTTTTCAATAGGTTCTGCGCGTTGTTTCCGCTCCAATATATTATCAAGGTTCCTCCACAGTTTTTCTGAGTTTCCATCAAGGTTCCGCTCCAATATATTATCAAGGTTCCTCCACAGTTTTTCTGAGTTTCCATCACACAATAAAGAGGATTGTAGATAATAGTTATCTCTGGTTTTCCTTATTTTTCCTTTATTGCGCAAAGTCACTCGTTTAGTTAAACAGCTAGATATAAATCGCATAGATGCGATCATGAGACAATCAATGAGCTGATTTCAATGAATCTTGTCGCACATGAGAATTTTTTTTTCTAGCAACACTATCAAGGAAAAATTTCATTCAGAGCGTGCAACCTTTTACAGAAATTTTGACATACCGGTAAGTCCGAAAATAAATGCACGCACGAAGTTTACCATCTTGGAACTCCGCAGTAAAAACAGATATCGTATATTTTTAAATGCGACTTTAAGATCATGCTAAGCGTAAAATTCTGATATCTGCATTTACACCCTGCATCAAATTGTTAGAATGCTTACGATGGTGTTGCTAACAAAAAAAGTAATAAAAAAGAGGTGTGTTTTACAGCAACATATAATACAGGAACTTTCTGTGCTTGAGATGTATTCCTAGGTGCAGTTGATAAAATTGTCATGTCGTTCTTTATTGCCGAGTTACGGGGTTGTAAATTTGTTACTTAAATTTTTAAAATATTTGTTGATGCGGCATTTAGCAATCTTTTTTCTAATTGGTGGCTTGAATCAATAATCTGGTCGTTACACTCACAAAACTATAGAGTTTTCTTATTTTTCTATTTCTCTGGCGCAACAGCCCGGTCGACATATGGTGCAGGGTTTGGGGAGAGTAGCAATTTTTTCGTCTCCATGTACTAAATAACATGAACATGACGAGTTCCTTGAACATAGCACCTGCGAGAACAAGACGCGGATTTGCCGCGCAACATCCGATAGCAATATAGCGCATCTTTTATTTTGCAACTTGAGAATAAGAAGGCCGTAAGTTACGCTAAATTCGGAAACCTATTTAACGTGCACAGTATCTCTACGTCAGCATAAGGTCTCCATTCTAAGTGTCACGAAAAGTTTCCCGTGGACGTCTCCTAGGTGCCAGGATGCTCTTCATTCTACCAAGCACGAGTTTCCTTGCGTGCTTTGTATTCTAGAGTTTTACGTGCCAAAACCACGATTTTATTATGAGAAACGCCGTAGTGGGGCGACTCCTCATTAATTCTGACCACCAGGATATCTTTACTGTGCCCACAATGTACGGAAGACGCGCGTTTCTGCATTTCGCCATATCGAAATGCGGCTGCCGTGGCCGGGATTGGATCGTGCGGCCTCGCGCTTAGCATGAAGCCGTTAAGCCACCGCGGCGAATGCCTAGCATGCTGTGATTCACCACGACTCGCTAAGCGCAACGTTAAACCGGAGTCCTTCAATGGTTAAAAAGTATTGAATGACCCTGCTTATACTTTCTTATCGCTGCCAACGTTTCACGGTTCTGGCGAAACTGCCAGTTTTTTTTCTGTCTCATTATCACCTTTTCTTTCGCAGAGAGCCATGTGTAACTTGGCTCTACCTGCAGTACCAGCGTTCAGGCGAGCCTTCAAGTGCAAGCCCCACCATCGACTGGTGACCAACTTCACATGGTCCGAACCAGCATCGACCACACACAGTGCTTCACCGTAGTGCCACTAAGTGCCGAACTGTTGCGTCTATGAACAAGGAACAAGGCTTCTTCAAGACTGTACCACGCTCCCCCAATTCTTGAAATTTGCCGCTTTATTTATATATAATGCACAGAATGTCGCGCAATTTGGCCATGTGGTCTATAGGACTGCTTACCTATTATTTTTAATTAACCGCTTAAGAATTAGTGTGCAGTCAAAGCGACGACAACTCTTTTAAGGACATGCGGAAAGCTTAATCTGAGCTACGTTAACGCCCCCATTGTCTTGTTTCAAACGTGATTTCTCGCCAATATTCTGTGAAGTTTAGATCTCGAGCAGTTTTCTTTTGATGTTTGGAAACTTGTTCATCATCCTTTTGCTTTTTGGCACAACCTTAAGTATACGAGAAGTGCATTTGATGACTGCCTGTTAATACTGCGCATACATTTCCGTTATTGCACTGCAGTAGCCCGATAAACGCGCCTTTCTGCTTCACGTCTCGCCGCATAGCTGGCAACTTTCTTTACGTTGTCCCGCATCTCAAAGTGTACCAGCGCACACCTGAAGAGATCTAGGCCTGGCGCGAACACGTCATTGAATTCTGCTACCAAGCGGTGCACGTTAACATCGTCCGTCCCGGCGAAAGGCAGTCACTCACCTGTCGTGTTGATGTTCATTACTGGCGCCTGGAGCATGTTGAACGCCTGGATCAGTTCACGTCCGCACAAATTGGGGCCGGGGCAACCAAGGACTGTCAGGGATGCGTCAGTCGACCGGTTTGCGCATGAAAGCTTGAGCTTGCGTTGCCCCCGAGCGGGAAGCCTTCCCAGGAACGAAGTCAGGTTCATTGGCGAATCACGCAGCTTGGGCGCCACTATTTTGTTCTGCTCATAGGTTGGCCAAATCATGACCGACACTGGTGACCCTGTATCGACCTGCATGCCCACGGAAACGCCCCCACAATTCAATGTGCACACGATGGGTTCCGTGACGCCGACGTGGCTGACGTGGCTGTCCGCTGCTTCCAATGCAAATATACCGTCCATGCCTGCAGATGTGCCTTCCTCCCGAGGCGATGGAGTATTTACCTGACGCGTTTGCGCCTTCAATGAACTCTCTGCCTACGGAAACAGGCTCGGGGAATATGACCCCGCTGTTGGCACTTAAAGCATGTTGCCGAACGGAACCGGCAATCCTCTGGTTCGTGCACTTTCGCCCAAAGCGGTTACACGAAATAATCCGTGGCCGGTTTCTTGGGCGATAAGACGGTCCTCCCATCGCATGTATTCTTCCTTAAGCGGCGTGGCTCATGATCTGCTGCGCGGTCGCTTCTGCGATTTCGTCTGATAGCACGATTTCTTCTCCTTCCGTGATCGTCAGCTCTGGCTTCGCAAGCAACTCTCGACGCACTCCTGCACTTTGCAGCCCACAGACGATGCGATATCGCAGCATTCGATCCAACGTTGCTCCAGAATTGCATGTGTCCGCTGTTTGACGAATGGCAACTATGAAATCCTTGACAGGTTCGCCTGGCAGCTAATCGCGTGTAAATAACTTGTAAGACTGTGCTGTCTCGTTTCGTTTAGTTGCGGCGAAAAGTGGTGCTGCAACCAAGTTACCATTTGGGCGTAGAAAGTTCGTTCACCTCCTCTGGCGCGTATCGACCACTAAGTACATCCACGGTGTGGGTCGTCAGTGCTGCAACAAACAGGGCCCACTTCTTCTTGTCGTCCGTGCTGCCATTGCCTTCAAAGAATGCCTCCAGTCGAACTTGATAAGCTGGCCGCTCGTCCCCCGTCTCGTCAAACTGCGACCAGGGGGCGGACACTTCGTATACATCCCATTGGCCGTTTTCGAGCAGACGCTCTTTCGACGCTAGCGCCAAGGTCCCCTTCAGTTACGGCCCTAACCAATGGGCGACGCATTAAGCAAAATGGCGGCGCACATGATTGTTTACGTTGTCATGGCAACAGCAACAGCAGCGGTGCGGCACCTCCGCTCCCAAACCTTTTTTTTTCCTTTTTGTTTTTATTATGCCGACCCGCTCCACTCCCTTTCCCCCTCTCCCCCATGCTGCGCGCGCCGCTCACTTTTTTTTGTTTTTACCCGTAAGCGGCGCGTTTTTTCTTCTTTTTTATTGCGCGCTTGTTACCGCGTGCCACGCGCCAGCTCGCAAGCAATGCGCGCGCTACGCCACGCATTGGAATTGCTTGCGAGCTGGCGCGTGGTGCGCCGTGGGCTATGCGTTGGCAGGCACGCAGTCTTGCCCATACATATATTATACCAGCATGTGCCGGAACATAAAAAAAATTCCACTTCCAGCACAACAGATGTTTAGTCTCGCTTTATTGACTTCGTTTCCGAAAAGCGATTTTTCTTACAACGTGGTGTGATACACGCTCAAAAAACGAGCAAAAGTGAGAGGTGCATGACATATACAAGAGTACTAAAGACAAAAGTTCACAGATGGTGAAATAACAAAAGAAAGCGCTAGAAAACGCGAAGGCCATTTCATGTACACACATATAAAAACAAGATTTTTATATAACGTCCTCAAGACCTAAATGTAGACGAGCTCCTGATATGTGCACTAAGATATTGCACAAAATTGGACGACGTGTATGACATAGTCATGACAACTATAAAAAGGGAAAACTCACTAGTAATGGCAAAAACAATGACACGCAAAATACCTGAAAAATAGAATAAAATGCTAGCATTGTTTTATTGAGAGCCATACCGAAAGAAAGCTTACTTATAAATCTGCACGAAAGTATATGAAATGCTTGACATGTTCATTACTGCTGAACAAATTGAAAAAAACATGGCAGAAAAAAATAACATTGTACTAAAAACTGAAACACACATTATCACATTTTGCACTTGGCCACAACTTGAGTAACGGTGGCAAGGCGAACGAAAGATAGTCGGCTTTTGCAGCATCACATAGAAAACATTCGCAGAAAGGCTTATTCCTCAATCAAAGACCAGGTAAAACAAGCCAACACGACTTTTCTTTCTACCCGAATGCAATGCTTAGCAATAAAATTACGTCACTTAAGGCATTAAGTCGTACCTACTGGGCTCTCCCTTGTATAATAAACACGAATGCAAAAATCTGCATGTAGGACACTTGCAATGCTCATGCTTTCCAGAGGGAAAAAAAAGCATATCATGCCTACACATGAAGGTTGTTCGCGCGGTTTTCCCATCGGGCGTTACTGAGATAGTACACAAACACTAACAGTAATTTTTCAGCTGTTAGTTGGTTTGTAGAACGCGATACACAGAAAAAGCACTGAGGGCGGTATGGAAAGCTGGGCAAGTTACTGAAGTTGCAGAATGGGACTTGGCACAGAAAAACACAAGTCACAGACCAGGTGACAATGAGGAGGAACATCTATTTGTCAGCTTTCTCTACCGGGAAGAGGCAAGTGTAGCACAATCAAGGCGCAACGACGTCCGGAGCCTCATGGAGTACACAAATGGACAGGGCTGTGTTCGTGTACATGCGCCTTCTGATGTCCTTGGGTCTGAGCGCTCACCTGTTGTCTTTAGGCACCCGGAACAACCTTGCAGAACTTGTTTTTGAGGTATTTGTGCACCACTGCACGATGCACGAGCGGTACGAGTCGTGAAACGGGTGAAACATCGCGGAGCACAAGCACACAGCTACCGAGGACCACAGAACTGACGAAACTAGCCACGTCGGTCAACGCACAGCAGCGCACGCATCTCGATGATAGTAGATAACAAAAATAAAGCGTTACGTAGCGGACTAAGCAGCAGCCGGGCCGGCGGGGATGGCACGGCGGCGCGGGCGCGTAGACAGTCGAAAGTGAGGGAGTTGAGAGGGTGTTACGAGAGAGAGCGTAGGGAGAGGAGTTGAGCGGGGGGAAGGGCTTGGCCACCTGGATCGGCGCGCGTGCGCGCGACGATCTACGAGGCCATGCAAGGGAAACGGATTTTCGCGTCGCCCGTTACAGAGATGGCGCCAATTTCCTGTGCCACCGGAACCGGGGAGTGTCCCCCCCCCCCTGCTGCGACGGGCTGGCTTATTCTGCCATGGTGGCGAAGGCTGCGGCGTGCTAAGAGGACGGCCCGTTGTCATCCCATTCTCGTCGCCATTCACACTGTTGATTGACCATAAGCCGTTTGTGGGACTTCAGTTGATTTATGTTGCAAACATGTACGTCTCCTTTATATTAGCAACAATACGGCATAAAAAAATTTATCCGGAAGTTTTAGTTGTGCGAATATGAATAAATATTCCATTCTATTTTACATGCCTTGAATCGAAATCAATTCTTTTTCGCGTTTATTTATTTAAGAATACTGTTTGCGCGAAATACGTTTGAATACAGCACCTATATACACTGTCTCATAAAACAAATTTCACCTCTTGCTTTGTGAGAACTGATAAAGAGCTAATTCGATCACGCAGAAATGGTTCACCTTCTCGTATACCAAGATTGACATATTTACTGAACTGAACAGCATTAAGAGCGCTGTAGTTTTGCCTTTCAAACCAGGAAACAAACTGCTGACGGACAAGGCAAGTACATTACCTTCTCAACTGACAGACTTCGACTGCCTTCATAAATTTGTAACTGCCGATGATGTCACTGTGAAGACGGTTTTCAGTTTAACTACGGTGACAAATATGCAGCAGTTGCACTGTAAAACGGCCGCAGCAGCATACGACCCGGGCCGTTTGCGACGGGTATGTGACCATAGCGCCACCTTTGCGTCATGAAGCGAAGAAGGGCTGAATTACCCTTCCCTCCCGGGAGAAGGGAGTCGTGTAACGATCTAGAAGAAGGTAAATTCAAAATGTCAAGAGCATCTTTGGTTATCAGGTACAATGAGTGGAAAGAAAACTTGGCTGGGCGTAAAGTATTTGTTGACCGGAAATAATTGCACAGAGAAGAATCACGAGTTAGTGGAATACCTAAGTGCTTATATAAAGGGTTTCGGGAATAATGCCAAAATTATCCTCTTAGGTGACATGAATGCCCGCATGCGGGATCTAGATGGATATACCGACAACAACTGGAAGTCAATGTGAACTTTTTTGAGCAGCATAACCCCGTTATCATGAGTAAAGGGCCTAAGTGTGACGGGCAGACCACGTGGGAAGTGAGAAACCGGCGATCGACCATTGATTACTGCCTGATGACAGAAGGAATTCATAATAAATTGAGAGAAATTATTATTGAAGAGGAAGAGTGTAGAAGTATAGGGATTGACGCTAAAGCATCATATTGAAAAGGGTATATATAGTCGGGAAAAAGAAGCAAGAAGCGCGAAATGGCCATTCCAAATTTGAACAATGAAAAAATAACAAATATTGTCGCAAGAGTCGAGGATGCACTTGGCAATTGGCTAAGCAAAGAGTCGAAATCTAGTGAGCTTGGAACTATATTATCAACAGAAATACGGAAAGAAAAGCAACATGTTCGTTGGAAAAAAAAAACCTGGTAGAACAGGGAGATACGAGAAGCGATCGCCGAACGACAGAAAGACCCGAGAGCACAGGAGGGCAAAAAATGCGCAGTTTCCGCAGGATGAAATAGCCAGAAAATGGGAAATACACCGGGAGAAAGAATCTATGGTTCAAATACTGGCGCGAGCAAAGATAAACGGTGAAAGTGAACGTTGGTTGTCCGAAACACGTGAGAAAAAGAAGGCAGCAGCCAAAAAATCTGGAACCATATAAAATGATTAGGCAGGATGTCTGGAACAATACAACAACATATCCTTGACGAATATGAAAACAAACTGGAGGGGGACGCGGCATTAAATTACATCCGACAACAAACAGTCGAATTTTTCGAAGTAATGACGACGTTGTAAGTGAGGAAAAAAGTGCCATGAAAAAGAAGCAGATGGAAAAGGAGTTGGTGCTGACAAATTTCATCTGTTAGAAAGCCGAAGAGAAAACTCCTAAGCGCACTGCCACACGACTAGACGAGGTTCCCGTGAGGCTGATTAATGAACCAGGACCAAAAAGTAAGGAAGCTCTGGTGAAAGCACTGGAACAAACTTATATCCAAGATAGACGAATACCAGACAGTTGGCGACAAAGTAGAATGAATTTAATTTATAAAGGCAAGGGGGGAAAGATAGAATTTAGTTCATGAGAAGCGAGCTTGAAGAAAGAGATACCAACGTTGCTAACACTGAAAACATGAACAAAAAATGTAGAGATATTATCGCGACAGTCAACAAAATTTAGGAGACACTGCCAAAACATGCTTCTTTCGTGGCTTGCCATAACAAGCCGGTACTCCATATACGCATATTTGAAAGGAATAACTTATTTTTATCATTTTTTACATACAGTGCAGGAACTACACAACCACTGAGACAGCTTTGTTTCTTGTGTTTCTTATAAATTCTTATTTTACCTGTGGCAATTGTGCACAAGTACTACTATATTGGACGGCAAAGTTCAGTGCTCCCTCGCTGACATCCACTGATTATCAATCTCAAAACGACGATTGCTAGAATTTTCACCACAGTGAACGCCTTCTGCCAGCAACACCAGATAAAATTAATGTTACCTATGTCAGCATGAAAGCCCAGTCAATAAAACATTCAGTATCTACAGTGCATTACAAAACAATGAGGGACCATGGTATCTGAGAAAAGGCTCAATAGCTCCGCAGACTTGCAATGCAGCCTAGTGCCACGTTTCCAGCAACATTGAAATGTACGATTTCACTGGATAATGTAATAGGCTTCCCGAAAACTCAACGTTTTCCTAGATCCTGCGGCCATTTATTTTGTGACTGACTGGACTTATATAAAGACAGATATAAATATAGCGAGGTTGCGGGATCGAATCCCGGCCACGGCGGCCGCATTTTGATGGGGGCGAAATCCGAAAACACCGGTGTACCTATATTTAGGGGCACGTTAAAGAACCCGAGATGGTCAAGATTTCCGGAGTCCTTCACTAAGGCGTGCCTCATAATCAGAAAGTGGTTTTCACACGTGGAACCCCATAATTTAAACCATCGAAATCGCTTGATGTGGCTTTCAATTTACATCTTTATTTATCAACCACATTTTATGAAGAGCACAACGGTGAAGGAAGTATTTACATGGCGTCTCTCTGATCTTTCAATTTTCCAAATTTCGGCGATGAAGGCAGTTCTGCAGGCAACGAAGATATTGTTATAGCCGTTCGTCAAATCCGACGGTGCTTTGACCGCCGATAAAGAATGACTCAAAAGATTTAAATTTTACTTTTATGCACTGTTTCATAGAGGAAACGGGGTTTATTTGGTGGCAATAAAACTTTTGCAGGCCGACCACCTGCTTGCTTGTTGCGTAAAAGCAAGAAACCTATGTTCATTTGGTGATCGTTCAGAGAGAGATAGAGGAAAGGGGAAAGGCAGGGAGGTTAACAAGAGGGGAAGATCCGGTTTGCTACCCTACGCTGGGGAGAGAGGGGAGGGTGAGGTAAAGTGATAACAAAGTAGAGACAACGGCCACTTCCCATCAACTTCCACGTCATCTAGCAACTATAACATCTTACCCAAGAATATGATCGAAAATGTTCTGAAAAAAAAAAGAAGGATGGTCCTTTGCCTGTCTGTGGTACTGCCTGTTTCTTGTCAGCACACCATGTAAATATTCGTCCCAGCTAAGGCATAATTTCTCTTTTTGTGAAAAAAGAAGCCCTCTTTCTCAGGAATGGGTTGTGGAGAATCTACAGATGCATTCGGTGCAGCTCAATATTTTGATGTACGCGCCTGCAGTGCTGATGAGTGAAAATGTTTGTTGTTTTTGCGTTTTTTTAATATGAAACAACATTTTTTTTCACCACGTCGCACCTTAAGAAGCCTGAGGGTGTGCAATCGGCATAAGTGGGTACGAAAGGCTGAAGCCAAAATCTGCAAACTTACGTGCAGAGACTCGAATTCTCCCTCGTCATTGGCTGGTCTTTCACCAACCCTGTCTTGAAGAAGCTGACAGACATAAACTATCAATTAAATGCGAATAAAAGTTTTTTTTGTAAATAAAAGTTAGTTTTTACGAACCAATGCGCGCGCTACTTCGATTACCTCCGTTTTTATCTTTAAAAAGCCTTTTTTCTTCCTGGCTGCGCTGAGGCTCCTACAATGCTCATCAACTTTTGCAAAACAATTTTAAATATATGGTTTTAATCGTTTGATATAATAGTAGGCAGTGCAACTTGCCTTGTTTACATGAAAGAAATGCGAAATCGCCCCATTTTAATCATATTGCCTTGATTGACGTCCTAAACGACGCAGTTATTGATCCAACTGGTCGGTTCCATCGTCTGCATTATGTCGAGAATGACGTCGAGGATGGATGGATGGATGGATGGATGGATGGATGGATGGATGGATGGATGGATGGATGGATGGATGGATGGATGTATGGATGGATGGACGGACGGACGGACGGACGGACGGACGGACGGATGGATGGACGGACGGACGGACGGACGGACGGACGGGTGGGTGGGTGGGTGGACGGACGGACGGACGGTCGGTCGGTCGGTCGGTCGGTCGGTCGGTCGGTCGGTCGGTCGGTCGGTCGGTCGGTCGGTCGGTCGGTCGGTCGGTCGGTCGGTCGGTCGGTCGGACGGACAGACGGTATTGGTCTATCTTGTTAGATTTTCTTCTACTGCTAGGAGCAGAGCTTCCTTACTTTTTGCTTCTAGTTCATTAACCAGCATAACGAGGACCTCGTCTAGCCCTGTGGTTGTGCGCTTCGTAATTTTCTCTTCGGCGTTCTTGAAGTTGAAATTCGTCAGCACCAGCTTCTTTTCAATCTGGTTCTCTTTCATGCCTCTTTTATTTCTCAACTACAACCTTGTCACTGCCTTGGAAAAATGCGGCTGTTAATTTTTGGTTGTTATCTAATGCCGCGTCCCCTTCCAGTTTGTTTCCCTCTTAGTATAGGATATGTTGTATTGTTCCAGATTTCCTGACTAGTAAATTTATGTGGTGCCAAAATATTCTAGGTGCGATCAGTTTCTCACGTATTTCTGACAACCAACGTTCACTTTCTCGTTTTATCTTTGCTTGCACCAGTATTTGAACCATACAATTTTTTTTCTCCCGGTATATTTCCCATTTTCCGGCTACTTCATCATGCGGCAATTGGGCTTTTTTTACTTGCCTGTGCTCTCGGGATGTTTTCTGTCGTTCGGCGATCGCTTCCCTTACCTCCCTCTTCCACCAGCTTTTCGGTTTATTTTTTCCGTTGCAACGAACATGTTGCTTCCCTCTCCGTATTTCTGTTGTTATTACACTTAGAAGCTCACTATGTTCGCACTCTTTTCTTGACCATTTGGAAATTTCTTCCTCGACTCTTGTAACTATATTTGTTTGTTCAGTGTTCAAATTTCGACTGGCCATATTGCGCTCCTTGCTCCCTTTCCCCACTGCATATCCAATTTTGAAAATTATGCCTTTAAGGTCACTCCCGATGTTGCCCTACAGGAACGGCACCGCCATCTAGGAGCAGTGAAGCGAAGTACTGTATCGTGACACTAACGAGTGCCGACAGGGAGCGCTTCGCAGTCGCAGCGCATAAAGCCCCTTAAACTTCGTAAAGTAGTGCCACGCTTTGAAGAAAGCCGCCTCCTCCTCGCGCGCTCTGGCCGAGGCCCCCGCCGCGTCGCTATTGGCCTAATAGCGTCACGTGGGCCCACGCGCCTTGCTTCAGCTCCATTATTGCTCGAGAAGCGTCTACGTAGTGGCGAGGAGCGCATGTTGGGGCCGTTGCTACGCTCGAGCAATGTAGGTGGCGCCACGGTCGAGGAGGGAGCGCGAAAGAGAGGTAAAACGAGGAGGAGTGAAGGCGGAGGAGGAGAGTGGCACTACTTTACGAAGTTTAAGGGGCTTTAGCAGCGCAGCGGAGGTTCAAACGTGGTGTAGCCTGGTGTTGGCACTTTCTGCACATGGTTTGTCTTTTCGCTGCGGATTAGTCTGTCGCGCGTCGTCGCCTACAGAGCGCAGCTTCAGCATGCATCAGCAGTGCTTACCCACCACCCACTGCTTCGCCTGCGATCTCACAAACTAAGAAGACTTGCTGCACTAAGCGGCGCAGATTGGCAACGGTGTCGACGGGTGAATATCGCCTTGGTCCGAAGCGAGACACGCCAACTTGACGCAGAAGGCCTTCGCGCGTTCGCGGCTCACGCTCCCAAGTGTGCCTCTCGAAATCCTGAAGCTGAGCGTGTCGCACGTGGCTGCCCAAGACACTACGGAGTCGGACCATAATACTCGTAACCCTCGTCGAAGCGACTCGGCAGTTGGACACCGCGCGCCAAGCAAACCTGCAACGCGGTCGCTGGCCCGCAGAAGATGCGCCTTTCGCTGCAGCACACCGCGAGTTCACGAAGCTAACACGCAACAGCTTCTGTGAAGACACGTATCCACTTTCGTAGCCTACCGATTCCTACCAAAGAGGTATCAACCATAACTTTCTGTGAAGCTTTGTTTCATCAAATAAATAAATATCGTGAAGATAGCATGCTTTAAAGAAATGTTGGCAGCCCGAAGGGTAAGAACAATATAAAAACCACGAGGCAATTAAAGCACACACACCAATTTCTCTATTACTAAGTGTACTGGTAGGCCAAACAATAGCGTGTCGCGCGTTTTCATAACACCACGCCAACACGGCATTGTTATATTAATACTGTGTTTTACTAAAATATGCTATAAAGGGAACGTCATGATGTGTAGCGCAGGTGCAAACACCGACATAATAAGGACATGAGAAGGACATAAGGCGGTGACATACATTGATGGCACTGTGGTAAGGGTTCAGTTTGTCCACTCAGTCACGTAGTCGGTTCGCGCATGATAAAGAGTGGAATGGGGATATGCAGCGTCACATAACCCTAAGATCTGGAGGACGCTTAACCTTCGCCTTTAAAAGTGGAACGCGATAGCATTCAAAGACTCCTGACCGCTTTTCATGCTTCCCTGCAGCTGCAGCTTATGTAATCGTAACGCTGACCCGGAAATGCTGTCGGCGAACGCTATGCACGAAGGTAAAATTTCTGGTAGAAACGCGACCTCTTGCGTGGGTCGATATCCTGTCATTGTTTTGCACTTTTAATATTGCAGTCTGAGAAGAGCTAACATAAAACATATGCACAGTCGATGCTTTTATTGTATTACATTTGTTCGTGCGCTGCGTTTCCAAAATTTCAAAAAATAATTTTGTAAAGAACGAAAGACAACGTCCGAGCAACTTTGGTGGTAGAAGAGTGGTTGGTATGCATGCTTCAGAATTCGGTTCGAAATTTGTTTGGAAGAAGCGACGTCCGATGGAAGACGCCGTGTGAGTGACGCCGGACGCCGACACCTGCTTTTCTGCGACATGGGACTCAACGCTATTGCGTTAAAGATCCTTCCATGAACATACACGATTTTATACATGACCACAGTCTTTTCCAAACAAGGATCACACGAAACTTGCCCTTGAGACAGACGGGCCTTTATGCCGGACCTCCATATGCTCATATGGGCTAATTGGATATACAGCATGTGTTCTTATTTTAAACAGGTGATTCTACATAAAATGAGCAAAGAAAATCGCGGCAAGAAATGACAGCCTAAGATGAGACTAAAATCGTGAACTTAAATCTCAAGAAGGTAAACTACGCGCAGTGACAGGACAAACATACCGCATTACGCATTAACAACTTATTGGTAGCAAGGTACGCAGTTTCCTACAAACGATAATATGGAGAAAACAACGATGCTACTACCTGCAGAGTGTACAAGTTCGGCATTTGAGCAGCTGCGTGGGAACGGCAGGGCGGGCATCCATTTGGCTAAACTTTGTCTCTGTCTAACCTCTGGCTCTAAACATCTTAACGAGATAGCAGATTCATAAGTTTCAAGATATGTTGGCGTCTTCTAAAGAAAACAATCTCGCTGGGGTTATGCGTGTGCGCATAATCTTAGTGCCTTGCGATGTTTGTAAAACTTAAAATTGCTGAAAAATTCACAAGGATAATTGGCACAAAAATTACGGCGCGAAAATGTCTCAACCCTTCTGGAGAACGGTGGACGTAAACAACAGAAGTTCACTTTAAAAACATAGTAAAGACGTTTTCAATGAAATAAATAAACCACACACTGGATGATCTGAGAAATACATGCACACATGCACTACCATTCCTTGTCATTACCTCGGTAAAAAATTAACGTGTCACCTTTGCTTGTTTTTCGACTAGGATTTCAGTGAGATTTGGCATGCGTTCTGTGGTTACAAAATCTAAACCTACAAGATATTTCAGCGCGGCCGCGCAAGATAATATTGCGGCCGCGCACCGTGTCCTGTAGGTAAGAGTGAAAGCGGGAGAGGATGAGCTGAGGATGGTGGCTCCATCTGGCGCGCGCATGGAAAACAGGCGGGGAGGAAGCACGCCGTCTTCCACCGTGCGCAAAACACCGGAGGGAGGAGACGGGCGTTCTACTCCGGCGGCGGCTGTGTATGACATGGCCGAGCGTGGTCACGTGGGCCTTATCAATAGAAAGCGATCTGCGATGAGTCAGTCGCGCCGTCCCTATCTTGAAAGCGTTCTGCCATGAGTACAGACTCTAGCTTCGTGTGCGCTGTGTCCTCGCCCACTGGTTCGCGTTCAACGATAGGCAGGCCGATCGTCATTTCGCTCGCTGCGGCTGCCACTCTTCCTCAGGCCAGCGTTTTGACAGCGAATGTCTACGCTCATCGGGATAGATGTGTTTATGTTTCCCCGTGCGCGCGTGACACGATGCTTTATGAAATGAATAGAATTAAGTTTATTCTGCAACAAGATTGCGAGAATGACCAGGCAAAAAGCTGCAAGTAACAGCTTGAATGGAACGGGGCTTCTGATACAAAGCACCGCTTCAAAGCGGTTAAACAAAACCCGACATTATACACAATGATTAGCTTCTTACACTAAAGGAAAGAGCAGCAGTCCGAATTATTAAACAAAGTTATTGTGGAAACATTTCGCACAGCTTAACCAGAGCAAAGGCATAGCGATGAAACTAAGGAAAAAAAGAAAAGTAACATGAACTTGTCACCACAGCAAACACGATCACACGAATATATCGCGTAGCTTTTTTACAGGCTTTTTTACAGCTTTTTTACAGACCCCATATTCTTTGTGTATTCGGTTCAGCCATAGCAAGTGTCCGCAAACAAAACTGTGGTATTCAGAGAATTTAGTCGTCTGATCGTCTTAACATTGCGAGCTTCTAGCTGACGTAACTTGTAAAAAGAAATATTTAATTGTGGGGTTTTACGTGCCAGAAGAAAAATATGCTGCTATAAGAAGGCCAGTTTTTTTAATGCGTCATTATTCTTAATTTTTTTCAATTCTTTATAAACTAGAAAGCCTATAGCTGTATACAAGGATTCAATTTTTATAGCTCTAAGCTTTCAAGACAAAAAAGCGGTGCCTGGGAGGCCTGGCGTTTTGCTCTTTTTTGAAATACTGTAAGTTTATGCATGTTCTCCGCTGAAGACATTCCCCATACAAGAGTTGTGTACTGAAGAAACGCATAGAACTATTTAAAATCATATTAATAAGTGTAGTGTGACAATTCAAAAGGCGAAGCTCAATGGCTGTTGCTATAGACAACTTATTACCTAGGTGATTTACTTGGCGATCCGATGACATTGTTTCAAAGAAATATACGTTAAGTTATTTGAAAGAAGGTACCATTTCTATTCCAGTACTTCTTAAATTGTTGGAATATCGTTGAAACTGTTACGACGCTGAAACAGCATTGTCTTTCATTTTTCTACGATAATCTTACGAGAATTGCTTGTCGCCCATGTGTGTTTGTTTGGAAGCGTTTGATTGGCTCAATTTGAGATTTCAGAACGTGAGCCACCATCAGCAAACAGCCTGGCGTCATCCGCGTAAATTACGCACTTTGCAAATGCATCAACACTGACTATTTCATTTATGCACCAAATGAAAAGATACGCGGGTTAGATAACCGTTGGGCCATCAGGATTACAGAATGGGTAGCCAAGAGAAGGGAGGCGCAGTCGAGGACGGCAGCAGAGTAAGTGGGGCGATGAAATTAGGAAATTCCTAGGCGCTAGTTGTAATCTATGGTAGCGTGTATAACCGTGACTGAACGAGGACGTAGAAAGAAATGGATAGACGGACACAGACGAAGCGCTGTTTCTGTGCATCTGTTTCTTTCTACGTCCTCGTTCAGTCACGCTTATGCACTTACCGTGGATTCTAACCAACTAGTCCGCTAGAGTATTTTAACCAAGTTATAATCTGTTGGGGCCGGACAGGGGTAATTGGTGATCGCAGCGAGAGGCCTTCCTCCTGCAGCGCCCAAAAAAATAGGCTGATGATGATGATAATGAAAAGATACGGACCCAGTAGGCTCCCCCCGGGACGCCAGTTTTTACAGTTTTCAACTCAAAATGGTCACCGGCTATATCTACGAACTGAGACTTGTTTTGAAGTTAGGACGTCCAACCCGCCATGGTTGCTCAGTGGCTATGGTGTTGGGCGTTTAAGCACGAGGTCGCGGGATCGAATCCCGGCCATGGGGGCCGCATTTCGTTGGGGTCGAAATGTGAAAAAAAGCATGTACTTAGATTCAGGTGCAAGTTAGAGAAACCCTGGTGGTCGAAATTGCCGGAGCCCCCACTACGTCATGCCTTATGATCAGAAAGTTCTTTTGGCACGTGAAACGCCATAATTTAATTTTAAGATGGGTCGTACGTAATAAGACAATGAGCTGTGCCTCGAATGCCATAACAATCGAATTTTTTACGGCGAAGCTGGATGTGGCTAGCCGATCTGTTCCGTCGGTCCGTCCGGCTGTCTGTCTGTCTGTCGCCTGCACGCCGAAAACTGCTGCAATATAACCCCACGCGCGAAAAAAAAATGCAGAAAGAGGCGCGCGATTGGCTGCACCAGTAGCGATGTGTTTTGCTCTCCATCACAGCCGAGTGGGCCCGCAGCAGTTTCTCTCCAGCTCTGAAATCGGTAGGCCAGGTGTCACACGTACTCCCGAGGAGCATTGTTTCTTCTTTCAACAAGAACCGGATTTCTGCAGGCGACGCGCTTCTTCAGGCTAAACTTCCTTGAGGCGGCACTTCACAGTCAATTACCGGTGTCGCTTACGTGAATTCAAGCATGGGCTTCAACCTACGGTGCATTTCTGAATACGGGGGCTGCTGTATTTCTCTGACTGTGGTCCGTGGGCTCAATGATGCTGCAGCTACGATGGCCCAGTCCTGGAGATTCGTTGTTCCCGAATGCCGCGTCTCTGCGGAGAGTCCTTTCTGCGACGTTCCTTTCTCAAAGCTTGGGTTACCTATTTATTGTTTTGAGTGGCATTCCTGTCTGCGAGATAATAGCCAGCTGGCTGCAGCGTACAGCCAGTGGACAAACCAGCCCAAAAAGTGATTGGGGTTGCCTTTGCAGCACTACCGCCAAAGCAAAAAAGGAAGCACAAAGACTAAAGCTCAACTCGGAGTGTTCGCGGTGGCACGATCCCTACATGTTGGCGAGTGCGACGATGTGCAATCTATTGCTGGCTGCAAAGTAAGTCTTGCAGTTGCTTTGTATATCACGGTTTATTCGGCTGAAAACCCGCCGTCTGTTCGCGCAGCAGACGCAATAACCAACTCAAGCTTGTCAAAGCAAAGGGGTTGGGACTGCCATATTTATTCGTCAGGCAATTGTTTTTGGCTTCCTCTTTCTATAAGACCATGTCTGCGTATATTTTGCGAAACGTTTTGCAGATGCAACTGCAAAAACGCCTTACGAACGACGCTTACCATACAACGGCCGGAAAGGTCACCGAGAATTTTCGCGAAATTCTCAAAACGTATTTGTCATTGTAACACATAGCGTCTGTGACCCGTGAGCGCCTGTATAAATACCTACTTGATGTCCTGTTCACAAAGCCACTATATTGCGCTCTTCACTGCGAAGGTCGAGGACACGATGTTTTATAACAAGCCATACAAATGCCGATGAAACGAACGACAAAGCATTCTTTCTTCAAATTACATGTTGGCACGCCACAGGTGATAACAGGGCTGGAGGACAAAATGTTCCTTTGCGGCAATGACAGTCAACTGCGTCCTGGGCAAAAAATCTCGCAAACTAGAGAACTCACATTCACAGGTGGCTCGGATCCAATGTTTCTTTGGGACGTTCAGTGCCTGCCACCCTTGTGTAGAGCGTGCGAACGCCGGCCACCAGGGATGCTCCGGAGCCACCCAGCGACGTCTAACGGTAGTGGCTGGGCCCGAGATTAGGTGCGTCGGCCGAACGCGCCCAGAGATTTCTTAGTCTCGAGCCCAGCACCCAGCGTTAGACGTCGCTGGCTTTTTCCAGAACGCACGGGCGGCCACCGTTTAGGCGCTCTACACAAGAGGCACGCGCACTGTACTCTTGAAAAAGAACTTCCCCTAACACCGCATGGAACTGGATCCTTGACTCTAGACGATGAGAACGGCGTCTCCTACGATACGTTCATGGTCCTCGGTCTTCACAGTGTGCGGTAAAGAAGGATGCAAGTGCGTCTCGAGGATGTTAACGCACTTTCCGCAAGAGAAAAAATCTATTGAACGCGTTGCATGCATCCGGCAGGCCTACCAAACTCCACCTGAGCTGCCTTAATGGCTCGCCGTATTAGGTTAACTTCCATGGTTAAGGAAGTTTGAACTACAGCTATTTCTTCTTTTTTATTGATCTTGGCGTGTGTGTACATAAAGAAGGTCACTCGAACGGAAATATCACTGTCATGATAGAAGCACCCTTACGTGAAGCAGCGCATTGCGTTGCTCAATCAATGCATAGCTCCACCACTGTTACCTAGCACCTAGCTCTTAGAGATTCCATGTAGTGTTTTATCAGTACAAAATTACGTCAACGGTAGCCTAAAGTAATACCATCGAGGTAGAGCCAGTACTGCTCCAGAAAGGACAAAAGCGATACGCACGTAAAGAATGATATTAACGCACAGTCGTGCATATCAGTCTTAAGACTTCTCAAGGCAGCGACGTACAATAATTGGACAGCTGTAGAAATTAACAAATTTCAAATAAAAAAATAAACACGAGGCAAAATTATACATAGCGTACAACGAAATAGTATGAGCGACCATTTAGCTTCAGAAATTTCTTCAACGATATCTGAACTGAACTTTCTTTATCACCTAAAGCGCGTTAACCCGGCTTACTGCTTAGTCTTAACAAATCTATACGGTTGCAGCGTCTTTTTTTTAATTCGCGATAATTCCAGTAGGTCCGCAGCATTCGGTTATCGTAATAATTTTAATGTCATATTTTTGGAAGTTGTATGGGAAATATGTCCTTGCATTGTTTTATTTATTTTGTTACCCACTTCGCCAATCGATGTTACATTAGGGGTGGCGGGTTACAAGTCAAGGCAGAATGCAGGTAGATGAAAATTGGTTTTAAGGAATTTTACAATTTAGATAGCAAGGATCCAAATAAACACGATTACGTACAAAATATAATCATTCCAGTTCAAACGCTTTATATACATAATTTTTTTTTCATAAGATAATGGTAGATGCTTGACTTAAAACAGTTGCAGCGCCAAAGCTCCGCTTGTTCCATTCAGGAATTGAAGCAATAAAACGACAGACACCGACCAAAAGAAGTACTCAAAAAGGAATCAATGTAAACGACGTTTCGGCTTCCCTACGGAAGCCTTGTTCACAATGGGATGAAGGAAAGTTCCCGGAAGCTTACGTATACTTCAGAACGTGAGGTAAGCAGCGCGCGTATGAAGGGGGGGGGGGGGGGGTTGCCTCATATCGATTGAGCGTGTGACGGGGTTTTTGTAACTCCAGACATTCCCGAGAGAGCCGCGATTTCTGGTTTCTTTCTTGGCCGTAGGGAAGCCTAAACGTTTTTTTTTAGATTTATTCCTTTTTCAGAACATCTTTTGGTCGGTTTCGTTGTTGTATTGCTTCAGGCTTCATCCCGACCAGACGGGCTTCCGTCGAACTCTCGACTTCATTCAGGAATTGTAGGCGGAAGAAAGGCTCCCGAAAGAACTTAGTTCTACAACTAACTTCTCTAACTTTATTTGCATGGTTTTACGAAGGGACACCTAACAGGGCTTTCACAAGTATCGGTCTCTCTTCATGCATGCTTTAGAATAAAATGTTATGAAGAACAGTTAATCTTAGTATTTTTCTGCGTTCCTGTATGCCTCCTAATTTTAACGTTTTATTGTCCTTTGACACACTGAATGCACGATAGCAGTTGTTATAAACAAACCTGATGGCTATATTTTGCAATCGTATTTTTAGTACGTCAGCTTCCGTCCACAGCTCCCAAACTGTACATGTGTACGCAAGTACTGACAAAAATTGTCTCATAGAAAGTTGTGCAGTATCCCTTGTAGACCACTTACTATTTCGTCTCGGTAATTCCAAAGCACCACATGTTTTCCCTGCCATGTGATCGATATGTCGTTGCCCCAAAAATTCTCATGATAAAAAGACGCCGAGGTACTTCTCTTCGTTAAATGTATGCAGTTTTCTTACTTTGTGTTTGCGCACGGTTTGCTCAGCGACATTCTTTTGACGGTGTTTGTTGGTACCCCTCACATGTGTCATTCTGAGACGCATCCAAACTAGCCCGAGGGTGAGGATTCAAACCTAACTGTTTACATATCACACATAATGCGAGGCCGTGGGTTCGTATTCCACTTGCTTTAAGTTGCTTGCTTCGTCCACTTTCATTTCGCTCATTCAACATTTAAATTAAAACAAATTATTCACCCAATGCTCTCCATGTAGTGAATGTCTCTTTGGTTCATAATATGGTGAATTATGAATATCGTGCACCTTTTTTTTCCCCTTCATGTCGTTCAATTCATAGCGACGGCGTCTCATTCGGCAACATTGATGGGTCCAAGTAGCATACGAGAATTTTTTTTTATTCGAAAACGTCAAATGGCCGATTGAGCGGAAAAGACGCCGTCTGTAGCAGCGAAACGGTACTTAAATTCCCATTGGCTACGACGTACACCACGTCACAACCTCATCTCGACGGAGCAGATACGACGATGCGAAGCCGCGGGGTGAGGAGGGTTGCTGTCGACGAGGCAGTCACGTGACGCTCGCTTGCGGGTGCCGCCGTTTCGCTCTCGGAAGCCGGCGCATGGTGCCCATCACTCTCTCTCTCTCTCTCTCTCTCTCTTTCTCTCGCTCTCTCTCTCTCGCTGAGCTTAGCTGCTACGCGTGCCTGTTGGTCTTGCTGGCCGCTGCTGCTTCCTAAGTCTATCGTCGCGCAGCCCGTCGGTGGCATGAGGCGTCCTTGATTTCTCAGAAATATCATCCAAATAATTTTTGTCTAAGGCCAACATGATAACGTAGAAATTGTGCAAAAAGTATCACGCACTAATTTAGCCGGGAAACTCGATAACCGAGAACAACGGACCATTGAGCTGTGTTCACTTGTACAGAAATGCTTTCGCATTCGCAAGTCGTAAGAAGTGCTTCGGTGTCATTGGATTTTTTACCTAGGTGCCTGCAAATATCACGTGTCACCCGAAGTCTTACAGCAGAAGCGATGTTGCACACCCGCAGCCCAGGCTACGATTTGTGGTGCAATCTAACACCCCCGTGCCTAGATCTTGCATACATAAAATTCGAGGAAATGGATGTGAATATGGGGCCATGGTAGCTTCACTGGTCAAAGCTTTCCACACGTAATACGAAAACAAGGGTTTCCATCCCTTTTATATCCCGCTATTCTGTCGTCCACTTTCAATTTCTGTTATTTACTAAGTCGACATTTCAATCTAACCTGGAAATTCAACATATATTTTCCTTGATGTCACTGTCTGTTTCCTTCAAATGATTGTGACTTGCCCCGAAAATGTTCCTACTTCATTGCCCTTCTCGCTCCTTACATAATGCTACTTTAAAGAACGTCGACGCAGAGGAAAACTATTATCGAAAATTTTAATTAGAACACGATGCTACCATAGAAACAAAAATGATGTAATAACAGGTACATCGAGAGGCACTACTCGTGTGCCACTGGCCACAGACGCTCTTGCAGTCCCATTCTTTCGCCGCAACGCCTACTACAGTGTTGACCACATCCTGTTGGAGAAGACTTGAAGTCGGTGGAGGACGAAAAACTGCACAAATGAAGGCCGGTATGATTGTTATTCAAACCAGATGCTGTAAATCCGGCACTGGAAAACGCCATTATTTTGTTTTTACTTTACAGCTCTGGCTCTGCGATAAGTATGAATAACGAGACTGTGCGCAAGTATTACCCGCAGTGCCAAACCCAAATTATCGGTTATTTATAAGCCTGAGACCTTGTAGCGTAGATTTCATACATACAAAATTAACAAAAGTGAAACCTATCTGCCAGGCACGAAATATACGCAACAAAGAAATGGGAAGAAGAAAATCTGTGCTCAAAATTATTGCAGAACGGCACGACTTCCTAAAAACCTACGAATACGATACAAACAATACCATGTGGAGGTTGTGTGGCATTTAATTGGCCGCTCACATGCGATTTTTCCAGCGTCTTTTCGGGCTCGCTGTGAGTAGGTAATGAAGATGGTGCTAGTATCCCGGCAGTCGAGCTGGCTCCGTGCAGCGTGCATAAATCGAGCAAAGTACTCCGGTAGTCGAAACGGTTCGGCTGTCGCATAGGTAAAGCGAGACGAGCTAATGCTAGCCAACGTTAAGCTGTCGTCGGAAGCACAACTCAGCAGAAATCCAAGCCAGATAGAGGCTCAATGAGAAGCCTAATGAAATTAACAGTCGTGTAAAAATAGTTGTGTCTAAGACATAGGTCTACGCATTAGGTGTGTGTGTGTGTATGTGTGTGCATGCGTGCGTGCGTGCGTGCGTGTGTGTGTGTGTGTATGTGTGCGCATGTGTGTGTGCGCATGTGTGTGTGCGTGTGTGTGTGTGTGTGCGTCTGTTTGTGTTATGGTGCTGTACATCGACAGCATGTGAAATTCGGCTTTTTACACGCTCTGGAATTTTGTTGCGTTCCTATCTCCTTTAGAAGAAAGCTATCGCTCATAGATGACAGGCATTTTCTTCGTAAGAATAAAAGCCGCACGTATATGTCCCTCTGCCGTCCCATGATTAGCAAAAATGGCAAACTTACTCTGCTTTTTCTTCTTTCTTTCTTTCTTTTTTGTTGTTGTTCACAAAGAACAGTTATTAATGTCGGATTCGACGAATATCCTGCTCGTCGCGCTTCCCGTGCCGAAAAGAAAGCTGCGAACTCTCATCGCTATTTGCTCACCCCCCGTTTACGAAATGTCGCGCGACGAGAAAAACGCCGTCAGTGGCACGCCCTTGTGCGTCTCGATGCGTCGTGCGAGGGCTTCGTCCTTACTGGCACAGCCGGTGTCGTTACAGGCATAGGTAACTTCAAGAAATAAAAAAACATGTAGGCCGAATTCTAGACTGTAACAGATACAGCAAAGCCTCAGTAACTCAAGAAGGCTAGGTGACTATTTTTCGCCAATCCCTTTCGAAGGCGACGCCATTAGGGGATGTCTGCCCATTTCAAAGAGCATGCCACCATCCGCCGTGGACGGGAAGCAAAGCGCCGGATTCGGGCAAGCAATGCATTTCGCCGCAATAAGACCAAGTTTCGTCTTCTGCCGTGAAGAACCTCGTCGGCAGGGGGTTTGAAGTTTCTCAATAAAGCCAGCATTCCTTCTCCTTGCGGGTTATTTCTCAATGTAGTGTCCTCTAGTGGAGTGCGAAAACTAGTCGCACATGCCGTACGAGATCGCCTTCTGTGCGTGGCACCCTGTCATTGTTGTGAGATTCACGTTCTCATATGCAAACCTTGCTCCGTGCAGCGCATTCTTGAGTGGCCTTACGAGATTCTACCTCATCTTGGCGGCCTGTAAAGGGATCTAAATCATCTTTTGTACACTAGTACAATGTACACGCAGCATTTACAGACTTCCTCGTTTTTAGAAGCCACGAGCACACTACCAATGGGCGTGCCTCGTTCTCAAGCGAACAGCGCAGTAGAAGACGCTTTCACCGCAGAAAGCATTGTGCGCCTATGCGTACTTCTGGCACTTACTGATTGTCGCCGTCGTAAGGAGCTAAAATATAGTACGGTCATTGCTCACGTGACGTAGCTGAAAATGGAGGAGACAGTACTTGTTGGGATGTTTCTCTTCCGTTTACCCAGCACCCATTACATGACCATCGTCTTTCAGTATGTCCCAATATAACTACGATTCCCCAAAAATAAATGCTATACGGAAAGCTTCAAAGGGCACGCAGTCCGTATTTACACCGCTATGATGTATAAATGATGCTAAAAAAAGTTAATATTTCGTTGGCCAATGGGGTTATGGCGAATTCAGATCGCTTACCTCACTAGGTGGTGGTAACAACTTTATTGAGATTCTGCTCAGTGATGTTCTGGCAGGCCCGAGTCGTAAACATATCAAAGCTCTCAAATGTCATCGAACCGGATCTTTAAGTAATAGAAGATAATGAATAATGGCGGCAAATTAGCTTCGGTTTTCCCAGTGCTTGCACTATCGAGCAAGAAAAACGTTTGTTCGGAAGAGTACCCATGTAACATGTGGCTTCAGGAAAGACGAATCGAGTGATGAAATCCAGCTGCAGAGCAAGAGTAAGTAAAGAAAAATTGTACACAAGCTCTGCTACCGTTTTGTGTTGTTTGTAAATATAGAACCAGGCGCGATATGTCTCGTTGCCTACGAAAGGGATAACACTACTTATCTGCTGTCATGCCCGAGTGGCGCCGTAGGTCGGACGAGTACTTACGTCAACTATTATTGTGAAGACCGCGAACACGACTTCCAGCTTGAGATAATCCTGCATAAAACGAAGGATGCTTGGACCTTCCTTCCATGCACAAGATGCGGTTATGATCTGTTATCAAGAAACCCCTAAGCCGCTAACCAATGTAGTAATGTAATAAAAATTGTGTGATATAGTGGATGAGAAAAAGCCAATCAATTTGATATGGCTTTGCTAAGTGGGGCAGTGTCCGCCTGCGGTGACATTACATGGGTATAGGATACTCAGTCGTTTTCGTGACCGCGGCTTCGGTTGCTGGATGAAACCGCCGTCTGCCGATAAATCGGAATCAGAAAAACCTCCTCATTTCACCAGCGTTCACAGCTAATCAAAGAATTCCGAGTGCCGAAAGACATCGAAAGCCAATATTGACAGCGTGTCTAATGGCATTAGTGATATCTTGATGAGGGCTAGTTATTCGTATCTTTAACTTAGGTTAAACAGCGCGAATAAAACAAGGACATAAGGAAACACATACCACTGACAAGCGCTGACTGGCAACTGGAAGTTTATTCGAAATTCACCAGCCTTTATAACTTATTCGGCATAGGCATAAGCAACCAGTCGCAAAAACATCTGCAAATCACCAACAACATAATTGTTCATCCAAAAATGCTATTTCCTTTCCCGACAAGGCAAGAGAGGAAGGGCTTACACATTTATCTCCTTCTTTTCTAATGTGATAAGCCTCTACCATTTCCCTTTCCCTCTTGCCTTTACCTTTGCCTACGAATTTTGTTTTTTCAAATATGGGAGTGCAGTAACACCTGTTACAGTGCCCTGCTAAATGACTCCCACAGCCATTCTTTAGGTTACTTCTGAGCTGGCGAGCACTTTCACTGAAACACTGTCCCGTCTGATCTACATAAGTGTTTCCACAGCTGCGCGGTATCTGATAGATAACGTTGCGCCTGCACTCAGTGAAACGGGATTTACGAATTGTGGTGAAAGGGGCCTGTCACGCTTTTTCATACCATCACATATCGAGAACACCTTTTACGGGGCACTTGAAAGCAAATTAATGTTATGTCTATCGGAAATTTTCTTTAGCTTGTGTGACAACTCGTGTAAGTATGGCAACACATGCGCTTGTCTCTTGTTTTCATTCTTTTCTTTCTCGGAAGTTTCGGAACTTCCTTGCTCTTTCTGCAGGATGGCTTCGCATACTGAAGTGATCACAGAACTGGGAAAGCCTGCTTTCTGTAATCACGCTGTCTGATTTAAAGAACTTTGATTGCACTTATGCTCACACGACTAAGTGCTGCCTTAATGCACGTGGTTGCTATGCCTCTCTTAATCAATTTAGACTGCAGCAAGTGTCACTGCACTCTCATATTTGAAGAAAAAAAAATTCACAGGGAAAGGTAAAGGCAAGAGGGAAAGGGAAATAGTAGAGACTTATTACACTAGAAAAGAAGGAGATAAATGTGTAAGCACTCCCTCTGTTGCCTTGTAGGGAAAAGAAATAGCATTTTTGGATGAACGATTATGATGTTGGTGGTTTGCAGACGTGTTTGCAACTGGGTGCTTATGTCTATGCTGAATAAAGTATAAATGGCTGGTGAATTTCAAATAAACATCCAGTGGGCAGCCAGCGCTTGTCTGTGGTATTTGTTTCCTTGCATCCTTGTTATATTCGAGCGATTTACCCTCAGTTCTCTAATGGCATTTGTGTTGTTTAGTGTGTTCAAGAGCTATGCTATATAGCTATCCTATGCTATATATGCTATGCTGTGCTATGCTATGCTATGCCAAGAGCTATAAATAAAGCAAGAAACTACTCAATCAATTCGTAATATTGTGGAGACTCTAGGCCACCATGGCAAGTTGCAGGTCAATCTGCGTAAGACAATAATTTATAACCGCAAAGCTGTTAGTGCTACTAGAAGTTCTTTACCAACTCGTGGCAACCTTTTCACGATGTCCTGCGACAACATGTCATACACTGAATTTTATTTGGAGGCAAAATGGCCATGTTAGGGCTGATGTTCGGAAAAAGATACACATATGTGAGTTAAATTATTGTTGCACAGAAATGCATAAACCATCGCATTCTACCTGTTTATAGCCCGATTCGTACAACGCTTACATTCTTTCTACGGTCCCAAGGGAGTACAATAATTGTACAGAATTTTGTATGTGAATAATATACAGTCTTTGTTATGCGCGATATGCGCATAAGGTTTGTAGTGTGTCAATTTGCCGAATTGTCGATTTCTTTCTTTATTGAGACTTTATACGAGCCAGATTATTTCTGCATTATCTTTACAGAATTAAACATTTCGCCGACCATAATCATGCATACGTATGGCGTCATCCTGTCACTGATATAGTTTCATGAAAGTTTAATCTGTTCAGTGTATTTACACCAGATGTATCAAGGTCGTTAGACAAGCGTCCCTGGTCGTCAGAACGGCGTGTTATGAAGCGCATAAGAAGTTTCGCCGCAGTCCTCAAAGCACAAATTAAGTTTTACGTTCTCTGGAATCGACATCAATATCCTCAGAATCATCACCGGCCTATTTTTGATGTCCACTGCAGGACGAACAGTTCTTCCATTGATCTCATCTAACCCACTTCTTGCGCCCGCGGAGTCACCTCCTCGGCCCCTCCCATATTAAGGCTGACGTGATGGCGTGATAGCGTGATGGAGATGTGTTTACGTAGAGAATCGCGGGCCTCTACTCAGGATCGCATGTTCAAATTCCCTTATTGCTGCATTTTTTCAGTCTCGGACAGGCGTCTCAAACACGGAAAAAGAGAAAAATTGCTGGCAGCACTTTGTGCCATACTGTTCGAGGTGCAATCACATTAGGAAGCTCCCCCGAGTTTAAAAAGATTTAAACGTCAGAACGTACACTGACCCTCTGGCGGAGTATTTGGCTGTCACTTTCCCCATTACACTTGCGATCCCAAAGAAATAGGCGCATAAAACGCATGAGACGCGGCCCTACTTTAAAGAACGTTAGCTAAATAAGCAACATTCTGATCCTATATATTATCTACTGCAGGACAAACATCTTACACAGAGATACCGGTTCAGCCCTGTCCTGCGTCAAATGGCTGTTTCTATCGTATGCCTGTGAAATTTTCCAACTTCATCACAGTGCCAGATTCGATGTCGTCCTCGACCGTCACTATCGCAGAGACTTGATTTCCTTTTCTTCGGTACCAATGATTTAGTTTGATAAGGCCGCCAGGTATCTGCTCTAATATTTGTATTGCCTGGCACAATTATATGCTTCCCTTTAATACCTGTTATTCTGTTCAAGCCAATATTATGTGGCGTGAGTAAGCACAATGTAATGGACTCGTCCACAATTGCCGCGAGCTCGAGTCAATGACCGAATGCAAGAACACTCCCGTACCATGCACAGCTTGCATGTTAAAAAGCCAAGGTGGGGAAATTTGTCCTGAGGCCTTTACTAAGGCATACCTCATATTCACACTGTATTGTCGGGACAAAACTCCGCAGACAACCATCAATTTTTCTCTTAACTTAGGCAGGATTATGGCTCGCGCAGTTCGCACTCTAATCCCGTCTTGCCATATCGTGCCGTGACGATTATCATTTGTTGATGTCAGTGCAACGTCCAAACATCCCTCAGTGGGGAGAACCTACTTGTGTCCGATCATGTGATGCCAGGCAGTGGTGCAGCCAGGGGGCGGAAGTGCACTTCGAGAGCCCTTCCCCTTTCCAGAAATTTCTGTATACCAGAAGAATGTGCCATCCCTATTTCAAACCCCAGTGGTATGTATTTTGGCTGCCTGTTTGATTTCCTTTCGGTATTATTTCAACAGCAGTGAGGACCAGAAACCCCTATAAAAGGCACACTCCGACAGTGGTGCCCTGAGCTGTACCAACGGCCACTTCCCAATATTTTCACCGGAGAAAGACAAACAAGCGCACGTGTCAATGCCTCCATCTCAAAAAGCATCGTCCCGATTACGCAAAGTATAAAAGCGGAAAGAAAACCCTAAATAATAAAGAAGTCAAAAGGCCGGTAAAGAAACAGTTTCTAATTTTGTCAGCACACGTAGAAAGGCTCAAGACGCACCACGCGGACGAATTCAGGTACTGTGCCGCGCTTCTGTGATAGCGAAATACCGTCTGGCACGACCTCATATTCAAGTTCGCCAATACGTCGGAGGATCTTGTAGGATGAGAAATAGCGTCGTAAAGTTTCTCCCTAAATCCTTGTTGGTGTATCGAAGGTCCAGACCCACACATGGTCGCGCGCTGGTACTCGACGAAGCGTCGTCGATGATTGTAGTGCCGGCTGTCGGTCCTTTCTGTTCGTCGGTGACATGCGGCAGCATGGCGTCTAGTGTCGTCGTCGGATTCCTGCTGTAAACCAGCTTGGACGCCGTGATCTGCGTTGTTTCTTGCACTGCCATGGCATATGCAAAGGTTGCACCCTTAAGAAATATCCAGGGAAAAACGGGAGTAACTGGGCCGTTAGTCCTAAAAACGGCGCTTTCGTCCCTCAAAGGACTAACTGCATGAATGTGCGTGCCATGTGAAAATTTCGGAGAGTGAGTGTTTATTACCTTTATGGAAAGAGAGCAACGGGAAGACGAACGATAACAGTTACTCCCCATGCATTTCGCACACAATCATATTATAAAAGGTGCAGCGATAGCAGAAAACGGCTAGAACTATCGATAACATTCGAGAAACTTCCGATACATGCAGGCGCCTCCTGCGCTGGGCGATAACGTTTCACATTTGTCAGCCTGTGAACCGCGGCCGCCGGTGGAAGATGAAGAAGCACACGTGTCGATATGACCTGGACTGTTTCTTGTAGCAACCGCTTTGCTTACTTCTATCAGATAGTATGCGTGGGCGTAAGTGAGCGAGCTTACGAGGCGTCGAAAACAACGCGGTCACCATATGTCTGTTTGCAACCTTCTTCAGGTTGTGGGATACACGGTGCAATTATGGCGTAACATCAGGTCTTGGCATTCTGTGCGCTAGCTCTGCCCGTCTTGTATTCTTCGAGATCTTGAGTTTCTGGGGCAGTGACTCGGCGAAGACGGTCGCATTCAGGCAGATGATCGCATTGTCGTGTAAAAGTTGCCTGTACTGCGCGTTGGCGCGACCTTAGGAGATCAGATTCTAGGCAGTGACCGGCTATAGTTCACTTGGCTGTCTTGGAATGTGCTGAATCGTATGGCGTCAAATCATTCCTTACCCGTGGCGAGTTGCCCAGCAGGTGGGACCCTTCTGGAAAGCGATGTTGAAGTCTGAAAACTGTAAAAAATTTCCAGACGACAGCTCATGTGCAATCGCCAATCCGTTCTCATGGCAGCGAAAAGCCGTAACGTCATCAACGATGTGCTGGTACGTATCTACACATTTATACTTTAAAATAATTAAAAAGATCATCGACATCTCTAAATATGCGCGAAATATCCCCCCCCCCCCCCAATAAAATGCTGGTGTAAGGCACGGTCAATAGTGGAGAAAAATTTCTTACAAAGCACAGATGCGACGCAGGAACCAATGCGGATACCTTGTCTTTGTACATAAAATTCAACTCTAAACCTGATGAAGGTTACTTTTAGCCAAAATTAAGTAATGATAACAAAGCGTGGACCGTCACACCTTGTGCATTTTGGAAAGCAATGATGCTGTTCTCGTCAGTGCAGCTGCTGACACTGGCAAACAGCCTATCGCGTGGGACAGAATAAACTCAATCCCGGCGATGAACAGAGAACAAGTATCCAATCGAAGAAGTTATTTGCGAAAATTTTCTGACATCATTTCAGTTTTCCGTTGCAAATGTGTCACTAATCCGAGGTGAACTAAGGTGCTTTAACAAAAACAGTGTAATCGCGTTCCGCCAAGCGCTGCATTTGGGACTGACAATTGTCCCAAATGTAACTTCAGTTTAGTGTGTTGTGGCTGTGAAAAACGCAGCCAAGGCATTTCTCTTACAAATACGAATAGCCCACGCAAGTTTCGTCAATTCTAAGTCTCTGCGCAAAGGAATTACATGGTTGCTTATCACCCTCGTTTCACTGGTATTTATCCTGAAGAAGTTATTGGCCGCAGCTCATCCTGCCTTCATGCTGCACAAACCTGCTGGCATCACTACGACGCGCCCAACTCTTGTCACCTTGGAGTAGGCACACCATTTTGTGTGCTTGAAAAAGGACACCACAATCGTTCTAGGGTGTTTACGTTGGTCGGAAGAAGGTGTGTCAACAGTCCTCGAAAGAGCGCCCACGGCCTCTTGTAGGCATCGGTCCTTGTCTTCGTTCTCATCTTTCGTCTCAACTCGTCGGGTCATGGCTACCAATGCGTAAACAGGCAGGCAGGGCTCATGGCTGAACTTTGGTCCCTTAAGCAAGAGATTCGATACGTTCTCCGTCATGCTAATATTTCAGATGGGGGCGACGCCATCCTGCGTTGCGCGTTCCGCACAATGGAGTCGATTCAGCCTTGGATTGGCTGAATAACGCCTTGTGGTACTTCGTCAGAGCCAACCATGAAACGGTAAATTTAAGCACAGCGCATGAGGCAGGCCATAAAAATCCATTCATTTAGTCATTCTTCTTTTCGTTTACTTTCGTCAGCGGTGAGCGCCATAAACTCTAGAAGTACACGGAAGACATACCACGACAGTGCCGCCCACAATTGTACCTATAGCCACTTCCCGTTAATTTCTTGGTAAATAGGCAAATCGTTCCAGCTCAGGTGTAACGCTTATTTGTGTGAACAAATGAACAAAAAGTTTTTTTTTTCACATTGCCATTTTTTGCAACAAATGCGTCGCGCGGTACGTACAATGCAATTAATGGAGCTCGAAAACTTCATCTAGGCGTCTGCAGTCGCGACGAATTAAACGGCTTTCTTTGCTTCTTTAATGAAATCACCACTGTCGCTCTTGAACGCCTCTCTGGCATAAGAAGCGTGTCAGCCTCTAAAATGCAAGAATTTACGACTAGAGGAAGACCAATACTTGCGCACTGAACCCCGCCTTCTTCTGCTCGAACTTGACTGCGGCCAACCTTTCGCCAAGTCTTGTTGGAAGAAACTGAAAGGCATAATCCAATAATTAATTCATGATTACTTCTATGATATCCATTTCCATCTTAAAAATCAGTATACGAAATTTGCGCTTAGACCACGACAATCTTGCTAAAATTTAAGGCTTGCAATTCATGATCCCAATTCTTCAGTCGGCACTAGTCACTTGTAATGAAACAGGGGTCCGTCGTGCTTTCGGTGGCAGCTTGAAGACGATGACGACGACACGCGCGGTAATTGCGAGGCAGGTCGTGCTGTTCGCTGCTGCTAGGTTGATTGTCACCTTTGTAATTTGATTTCCTTACATTTCGTGCAGACACTACGTGGGAAGCATCGGAGACCGCTGCCAACGCAGAAGCTTCTGGACGAACAGAGGAAGTGCGTCAGATGTCTGGGCACGCATGGTTTGATACACGGCGGCACTCAGTGGTAGGACAGGCTCCTGGCTATGAAGCAGCAGCGAAAGCTGGCCGTTCCACTTCCTCTCGAATGAAATCTTTCCGCTGAAGTACGAGAGCAGAAGGATCGGCATGGGGGGCCAGTGGGAACTGCAATGGCCGATATGGTGTCAGCCTGCGAGACGTTTGGTACGTTGTCGCGCATTTTGTATAGACTCTGGCACAGGTTGAGGAAAATGGCGACAAAGGTTGGACTCTTGGAATGCCGCATTTTACACGCGTCGTCCTCACTGCCCTTCAGAATATTTGTTTGATCTCATCCTCCGGCATGGTTAGACTAACACAGCTGCAACGGCCCAATGCAGTATCAATATAGCTGGGAAAAGTCTCGCCGGGCTGCTGTACTGGCTGGCATAGACGCTGTTTGGCGCGAAGCCTACGGACAGTGGTGCAGACAAAGCAGTTCGGTATAATGTGTCCTGCATGCGGACGAAATCGAGATACGCTCATAAGAGGACAGCCGGTGTTCGACGTCATGTTCTTAGGTCATAGCCGGGTCGCGCTCACGGCGAAAACTGGCGCAAGTGATAGCAGCCATGGGTGCAGTTGGTGCGTTGGTCGCGGCACTCATGGTGTTGCTACACAAGGTACGAGTGCAGAGCTCCAGGGAGACTTCAAGGATATGAACGAGACCTCCACGAAATGTAATGATATTTAGTTACAAATTTGTTAGTCAGTCGTAGCAGCAGCCAAGCAGCAGCGAACGGCACGAGCTCCATCGCAATCACCGCATGGGTCGTCGTCGTCTTCGCACTGCCACTGAAAAGAGGCGCGCCTGCCTCCTTACGCTTGTATTTTTGTTAGGAAACAAATGCAAAGTTGCCTAATTTTAAGCTTCTTGTAATGAAAGGTTTCACTAACAACGCGACTATGTGGTCACCTGGTCACTTCCGCCGTCTACGCTACATAAGCAGAAGGCTGCCTCGGAGATCAAACTCACGTACCTGCTGAGAGGTGTGATTTCCATATCATAAGAGCCTTAAGGCAATCCGTATATATATATATATATATATATATATATATATATATATATATATATATATATGCAGCAAACCAGGCAAGTGTACAAAGCACAATCACGCATGATCAGGAGCAGACATCGCGGGATTTTACACATTTCAGCGAAATTCATACTTTCTGGCGGATTAGTTGGTTACTACTTGAATTATAAAAGTGCTGCTCAACATGCACAAGAAAATAAAAAAAGTACGGGACAGTACCGACTGCTAACATTATTTCGTGAAACCACAGACAGCTTCTGTAAAGTCAAACTAGTCAGATGCGCTACCTGGAGGCGCGAAAACAAGAAACTAAGATTCCACCCCCGAAACGAAGTGTGCACACTATCTTTCACTGGCGAAAAAAAAATTTATACGACAGGAAAAACCTAATCATCAAGGCCGCTTTAAAAACACAACAGCAAAACAGAAAAAATCCATCATAAATAACGCATAAAAAGTAAAAAACAAAATGCTAACAGAAACAATTGACAAAGAAGCTCATAGGAAGTTAATAATTGATGCGAATAAAAACACAAGAACACTTGATGATGCAAATACCATGACCTGAGCAATGCGAAAAGCATTATAACTCACAGATGACCGTCGAGAAAAGCAAATACTTTTTCTTAGAGTAAAATAGAAGGCGTGCCTATGCACTTACCCTTATGTTTTCTGATAAAGACAGCTTCAATAATCTGCCTTTCTGGCTTGTCACGTGATTTTGCCATGATCCTGATTTTATCGGCCTCTGTAAAGGCTGATCGAAGATATATAAAGGCTTTCTGTCGCTTCATGAAATAAGGTTAATAGCCTGTGCTCTGTCCTATCCTCCTTTTCCTTTCATGTGCATCTTGCCCAGCACATTTATAATTCAGCGCAATTTAAGTGCCTGGAGACGCTTAGTCTTTTCTTTTCAGCTAATTTTTATGAGAAGAAACACGCTGGTCACCTCGTATATGTCTGCGCATGTGAGCGCCTGCACATAGGGTTCGTAAAATATGACTAACTTTCTGGAAAAATCTAAGTTACTCAACGGCGCTCGAGGCGCCGGCAGAACGCGAACATGACTAGAAAAAGAAGGACAACAGAAGCGCCCTTCCTCTCGTTTTATTCTTCAGCGTATCACACGTCTTGACCTTCCCTTACATTGATCTCTACCAACTTGGTGAAAGTCACTTACCTTCAACACTTCGGTAATGTTTTAAGTTTGATTCGTCAAATCGCCAAATCTCTTGAATATCACATGATTTAAAGTTCGAGCAAAACAAAGGAGAAAAAAGACATAGCACCCACGAGACAGCCTAAAGCACCCGCAAAAGTTTCACTTGATACAAAAAAAGCCTATTGGCAACCCAAAAAAATTGCGTGTCATATTTTAAGAGCGCCACGCTAATGCAGCATGCAGTTTCCCTGAACAATTGTATGAAGGGAACTTCGTATTCTGTAGCTAAGGGTCACTTAAGGCACTTAAGCGGCTTCTGCAGCCCTGTGTTCTCCTTAAGACATGTTTTACCCAGCCCTACGCAATGCGGAGATCATATACCAACAAGCCCAAATTTCTACCATGTAAAGGGATTTATCTATACAGCTAGTACGCATCCACAGGACAATCGGATATGGCGCTTCAGCAGCAACAAGGGAACAATAGGTGATGCATTGATTAGTACAAAATTTGCATTTATGGCCTCCAGCCTTCTTTTGGCCTTGGAAATTAACCACATTTAACAAATAAGGGCGTGATGCACCAAAAACAATATTCCCAATGGTTATGCTTGTCAGCTTGCGTATATTCTTTTGCCATGTCTAGAAACCTACGACTGCCTGCGCACTGAGGAATATTAAAAGCGAAGAACAATAAGCAAGAACGACTGATCACTTCAGCTGGTGGATGAGTACGCGAGATTCTCGGCAGTGCCGTTTTTGAAAAATACTAATTGCGTTTCCAAATTATAAACAAACCATACGCACAAAGGACGCAGAATCGATGACCTACCAATCGCCCCATATGAGCTGAAAGACAGCAGCACCACACCTTCCTCCAGTAATATTTCTTTGAAACTCTGCTAACAAGGGGAATTATCAAACTCTGCACACACCCACATATCCATGTGCATGATTACAAGGTTAGGCGGGTCAATTACGATTAATTTTTATTGATTCAAATGAGGACCGCGTTTAGCGTAAGAATAGCAATGGTTCTCGATGTTCACGGTCTTGGTGGATCAGGAATCCACACTTTTGAGTATTACCGTCAGGCTTAATGTCTGTTAAACAACTTGACGCTGATTTCTAAACCAAATTATGTTATCGTAGACGTTGAGAAGTTCGTTGCATGATTTGCCTTCGATGCCTTCTAATGGACGCGTGCAGGGTTTTCACACGTAATTTGAGCTTAGGGTAAAGCTCAGCTACGAAAAGGTCTTGCATATAAGATGCGCTTAGGTTTCATGAATTATTTTATTCAATTTATTTTATTGTTCTCAAAGTCCCGAGGTTGGAAACTTAGATGAGGGGTTTGAGGGTAACTGGTACTGCACGAGCCAGGAAAGCTTAAATAATTGGTATAATGTATAGTCAAAGGCGACATTCCAAGGCAATCGCATATGCGTTTTGTTTGTGGGCTGCACGGCTTTAGAGCTGCCGATTTCTCTGCAACGAACCAGTGGCGCCATCTGTCGCTCCCCAGATCCTTTCGATGAGTTTTGTCGTAGCAGTGCCCAACGGCGTGAGTGTACCACATTCAGGGGACATGCCGTACTGCTTTTATGTAGCCATTCCATAGGGCTTCGTACTTTCCTTTCAAGAAATAATCTCATGAAGAGGGCGGAAGTAACGCCATAACTTTGCTCTCTCATGAGACAAAGGATGGCGAAAGCCTGAAACGCCATACACTTCCATGAAACACGACAAATGGGACAGAAACGGCTGCACGTTTCACTTGAACCAGGCAGGCCTACTAATGTCAGATGCCGCCATTATTGGCAACGAAGTGCTTTCTTATTGTGTGCGTGCACGACGGCTGCCTAATACCCGCGCAAGGACATACTCGGCTGCAAAAAATTTACTTGAAATGTATGCATATCTTGAATAGGAAAGGTCCCATTTTATTTAGCATGCGATTTGTGGTTGTAAAATTGAAACCTGAAGAATGTTTCTACCTCGTGTGTATTATATTGCATGCTACAAGTGCCACTCTTGAGCACCTACGTTGCATTAGCTCGTTAGCTGGCTGCTGCTTCAGTGGCAGTCAGTGCAATTATAACATCTAGACATACTTTATATTCCGAGTTATTTCAACTGTTGAAACCAGCAAGATTGTATTTCAATATTTTCCGCGAAGTCAATAAATCATCTGTGCTCTCAGTAAGGAAAGACTGCGTAGACTTGATCTACCTTAAATGAGTATGGTCATGGTACGGCCGATACACGGCTAGAAGTGTTTTGA